>NC_053389.1:214264037-214578787 GCF_905171765.1 Bufo bufo
ATAAAATATTGATAAAGCCCCCGCTTCTTTTTATCTACTGAAGGCAGAAAATAGTTGCAACTTAAAGGGGATGTGAGTTTTTTTTCCTTAGGTTTATAGAACGTGCCACTTCATTCTGTTGGTAACGTTCTTTTGCACCTGATAGCTTCTGTGTCACATGGTCTGTTGTGGGTGCGGCTCACAGCTTTTTCCTACCTCACAGTGCATTGGTGATACCACTATGGAGGCATGTGAGAGTCTGGCTGTGAGTTTGTTTCTAGCACTGTTCAGACCCTGTTCACACACCACAGGCATTTTAGTGGTAGGACCCCATGCGTGCTGAGACACCGTGACGTGGTGCATGAGGGGCTCCGATATGTTCCTGACTGGAAGATATTGGCAAAGTTCTCAGCTTTTAACATCGGCATGAGGAATTAGCTAGTATTGTCAGTTGTGTATCATTTTGGTGCATTTTTTGCAGTGATTTGTGTATATATATATTTTTTTTTTATCTGCACAATGTATCATTTTGTGTAAGATGTCCTTTTGGTGCATGCGGTCTGCCCGGCATCCTCCATTTTTCGATTTTTTTGCTGGGGATTGCTGTTATCTGCAGACCGCGTGTGTAGGAATTGCTCCCCCGGTTATAGACACGCTACAGTGTCCGGGTTTGGAGCATTTCCACCCATTTAGGCCACTTTTTTCAGTGAGTTTTTTTGTCTTTATGTGTATGGAATGTGCCACTTCATTGTGTTGGTAACATTCTTTTGCACCTGGTAGCTTCTGTGTCACAATGTCTGTTGTGGGTGCGGCTCACAGCTTTATTCTACCTCACAGTGCATTGGTGATACCACTATGGAGGCATGTGAGAGCCTGGCTGTGAGTTTGTTTCTAGCACTGTTCAGACCCTGTTCACACACCACAGGCGTTTTAGTGGTAGGACCCCATGCGTGCTGAGACACCGTGACGTGGTGCATGAGGGGCTCCGATATGTTCCTGACTGGAAGATATTGGCAAAGTTCTCATCTTTTAACATCGGCTTGAGGAATTATTTTACACACATGATAAGTCATTAAAAAAAGCACTATATAATATATCTCATAATTTATTTAATCACCAATAAAGTGCATTTGTCTCTATTCACTCTGTAACAAAATGGAAGGAAGGGGGTTGTGGGGGGATAAAGGCAGGGGAAATTTAAAGCAACATGACCAAACCTTACTCCTTAGTCCATTTTCCCCCCGCTGGTATTAATAAATTATCCCCAATATTTTTAGATTCATATGGGTATGCCAACGTCCTCATTAGTGTTGAGCGAGCATGCTCGGCCGAACTGCTGTTCGGCTCGAGCATCGCTATGCTTGGCACATGGCGGTACTCGAGTCTCCTCCCTGAACGTTTCTTGGCTGCTATGCAGCCAATAAACGTGCAGGTAAGTGCTGCCATCACTGTAATGCCGTAGCTTTGTTGGTTACTGGCATTGCAGTGATTGGCTGGCCGGAACACGTGATCGGGTGCTATATAGCACACGATGGCGTGTGTTCAGCTCATTATTAGTCAGGGAGAGCTGCGCTTAGGAAGGGACAGATAGTGTAGGGAGTGTGATAGCAATTTATTTAGTTGAAAAACATTTCAAAGACCCAAAAGTTATTTTAAGGACTGTTGTGTGGTGGCAGCAATATAATTATAGCCATCTTTTTTTCCCCCATACTTTTCCATACTTTTTTTATAGAGGGTGTCTGCAGTGACTTCTGACATCTGTGCAATACCTTCTGTGTGTCAGGGCCAGAGATAGAAAAAATATAATTGAAATCTAGTATATGTTTTACATACTTTTGCGTACTTTTCCTATAGAAGGGTGTATGCAGTGACTTCTGAGATCTGTGCAATACATTGTGTGTGTCAGGGCCAGAGAGAGAAAAAAAACATAAGTGAAATCTAGTATATTTTTTCCATACTTTTACGCACTTTTCCTATAGAAGGGTGTCTGCAGTGACTTCTGACATCTGTGAAATACCTTGTGTGTGTCATGGCCAGAGATAGAAAAAATATAAGTGAAATCTAGTATATTTTTACTATACTTTTACGTACTTTTCCTATAGAAGGGTGTCTGCAGTGACTTCTGACATCTGTGCAATACCTTGTGTGTCAGGGCCAGAGATAGAAAAAAACATAAGTGAAATCTAGTATATTTTTTCCATACTTTTCCTATAGAAGGGTGTCTGCAGTGACTTCTGACATCTGTGCAATACATTGTGTGTGTCAGGGCCAGAGATAGAAAAAAAACATAAGTGAAATCTAGTATATTTTTTCCATACTTTTACGCACTTTTCCTATAGAAGGGTGTCTGCAGTGACTTCTGACATCTGTGAAATACCTTGTGTGTGTCATGGCCAGAGATAGAAAAAATATAAGTGAAATCTGGTATATTTTTACTATACTTTAACGTACTTTTCCTATAGAAGGGTGTCTGCAGTGACTTCTGACATCTGTGCAATATCTTGTGTGTCAGGGCCAGAGATAGAAAAAATATAAGTGAAAACTAGTATATTCTTTCCATACTTTTACGTACTTTTCCTATAGAAGGGTGTCTGCAGTGACTTCTGACATCTGTGCAATACCTTGTGTGTTTCAGGGCCAGAGATAGAAAAAATATAAGTGAAATTTATTTTCATTTTTTTATATTTTTATGTACTTTTTACATTTAGTGTGCTTGCTGTAAACTGTGACATCTGTGCCACATCTTGTGTGTCAAGGGTGCATATAACATTTAATATGAAGAAGGCGAGCATTATGGGACAGGGAAGTGGCCGTGATGCTGATGGTGCACGCAGAGGCCATGGCCCTGGGCACATTGAAACTGTGCTTGCTGCCAGAACACAAGAAAAGCAATAATCCATGATACCTAGCTTAATGTCCCAGTTTACAGGGCAGCGCAGGACAACGCTCGCAAAGTCAGCCCAGTGCGAGTAGGTGGTCGGTTGGATTGAAGCAGATAATTGTTCCAGTCGGTTAAGCACCACCCTGTCTTCCACCAAGTCCAGTCTCAGTAGCCAGGAGTTTGGTCAACACAATCCTCACCCTGATCCTCCTTCCTCCCCCCATGTACAGTCATGCGAGAATGCCTCCCGCCCTGCACCTGGACCTTTTAAAGCACCATCAGTTACCACTTCCCTGTCCCAGTGCAGCATCCAAATGTCCTTACCCCAGGCATTTGAACGCAAGCGCAAATACCCAGCCACCCACCCAAAGGCCATAGCACTAAATGCGCACCTTTCAAAATTACTGGCCCTGGAAATGTTGCCATTTAGGCTTGTGGTCACTGAGGCCTTCCGCAGCCTGATGTCGGCGCTGTCCCGCAGTACTCTGTCCCCAGCCGCCACTATTTTTCAAGGTGTGTCGTGCCCGCCTTACACCAACATGTGTCCCGAAACATCACACGTGCCCTGACCAACGCAGTTATTGGGAAGGTCCACTTAACTACGGACACATGGACAAGTGCATTCGGGCAGGGACGTTACAGTTCCCTGACGGCACACTGGGTGAACGTTGTGGAGGCTGGGAGTGAGTCGTACCCTGGGATGGCACAGGTGCTACCGACGCAGAGGATTGCAGGCCCTACATCGATCAGGGTTTCCGCCAGCACCTACGTTAGTGGCTCCAACCCCCACTTCTCCTCCGCCGCCTCCTCCTCCACTTCCACCTCCGAATTATCCGCTTGCAGCACCAGTCAGCCATCAGCGGGTAGCTGGAAGCTGTGTAGCACTGCAGTGGGGAAGCGGCAACAGGTCGTGCTGAAGCTGATATGCTTAGGGGACAAACAGCACACCACTGCAGAGCTGTTGCAGGGGATAAGAGACCAGACTGAGCTGTGGCTCTCACCACTCAACCTACAACCAGGCATGGTTATGTCTGATAATGGCCGAGCTTTGGAGCTCGGCAAGCTCACACACATCCCATGCATAGCCCACGTCTTAAACTTAATGGTTCAGCGGTTTCTCAAAACCTACCCAAATTTGCCTGAGCTACTGGTAAAGGTGCGCCACGTATTTGCACATTTCCGCAAGTCATCTACAGCTTCAGCCGGTCTGTCAATGCTGCAACAGTGCTTGAAATTGCCAGCTCACTGGCTGTTGTGCGACGTGAGCACGCGCTGGAACTCCACGTTCCACATGTTGGCCAGGCTTTGTGTAAGAGGGCAGTAGTGGAATACCAGCTGCTACATGGTCGTCGCATTCCAGTCAGCTTTTGCTAATCAGAAGCAAAGAGTGGGCATGGATGTCTGACCTCTGTGAGGTTTTAAGAAACTTTGAGGAATCAACACAGATGGTGAGCGTAACCATCCCACTTCTGTGTCTACTCAAATGCTCGCTGCTCACAATTAAGGCTGACAATTTGCATGTGAAAGAGGTGGAAATGGGTGAAGAAGACATTTCACAGGGTGATAGCCAGACCACCCTCCATCCGTCTTCTCAGCACAAATTGAACGATGAAGAGGAGGAGGAGGAGACGGTTGCCTCCGCTATAGAGGGTAGTAGCCATGGAAGTTTAATTCCATCTGTTCACAGGTGGGCAGAAGAGGAGGAAGAGGATGAGGAGATGGACAGTCATCCTCCTGATGACGAAAGCGAAGTCTTGCCTGTTGGTACTCTGGCACACATGGCTGACTTCATGTTAGGCTGCCTTTCCCGCGACCCGCGCGTTATATGCATTTTAGACAACACGGATTACTGGGTGTTCACCCTACTCGACCCCCGCTACAAAGAGAACTTGTCATCTCTCAATTTCATCTTTTAGAGGGTCAGCTCACCAGCATGCCCTCACTCATAATGTTTTAGATGGTAAGCTCAGCAGCAGACCCTTACCCCTAATGTTTTTGAGGGTCACCAGCAGGCCATCAATCATACTTTTTCTATAGCCTGTGTCCGCTGCGGACAGTGTAAAGTGTGCATATACAAAAACATAAAATCTATTTCCGCTGAGCAGGCCCTCAGCGGAAATCTTTTCGAGGGTCAGCTCACCAACAGGCCCTCAGCGGAAATCTTTTTGAAAGTCAGCTCACCAGCAGGCCCTCAGCGGAAATCTTTTAGAGAGTCAGATCACCTGCAGGCCCTCGTATATCTGTGAGATACAGCGTACCTTTGCCGTAGACGCTGCGAACAGTGTCATTACCTGTGGTAACTCTCCTGTATAATGTTTCCTCATCCTAAATACCTATGACATTCCCTGTAATTTTTTAGTACTGATTCCAATGACAGGGCTCTTAAGAGTCCTGTATTGTTATTTATCGTCACTACCTCCTTGAGTCGGGAGTGGGTAATTTGCGCGCCCCCGCCTGCCTTTCTAGGAAGTGGTAGCCATAGCCGTTACTCAGGCTCCCTCTCCGGAAGCGAACCCTGATTCCCCGTTACCCGTGGTCACCATGGTAGGCGCATAAAAGAACATCGAAAGTTGATAGGGCAGACATCCAAATGGATTGTAGACACCATGGGGACTTGCGATCACCCTGAAGTTATCTAGAGTCAACAAAGCGGCAGCAGGCCATTGTACATAATGTTTGAGAGGGTCAGCTCACCAGCAGGCCCTCACCTACAATCTTTAACAGGGTCAGCTCACCAGCAGGCCCTCACCTACAAGTCCAGTCTCACTATCCAAGAGTCTGGTCAACACAATCCTCACCTCCGGGGGTCATGTAACTACTTAACACGGAGGAGTATCGTTGGTTATCGGAATGAACCACACAAATCGTCTCGATCCACCCGTTCACAACAGCCATGCACCACCACCCACAGAATCGAGAAAGAGGCATCAATCTGTCAATCCTTTTCTGTGTCCGGGTCGGGTGAGGTTTCCCCTGCGTAGTAAAATTAAGCCTCAGGCTCCACTCCTGGTGGTGCCCTTCCATCAATTATTTTAAGTTTCAGCTTTGCAACCATACTCCTGTCGGAAACCCAAAGAGTTTGTTTTCCCAGAAAATGCTCAGCGGGTAATGGGAATAATGCTGCCGTATCGCCTGTAGGATCGTCTTCGAACCTTCAACTTTCATTGTTGATTAATGAAAACATTTGTGGCAATAAATGCTTTGGCTGTGGTTAGTCTTGCGCCGGTCTAAGAATTCCACCTATAGCGGTACAATACGGATTCCACCAGCCGTCCCTCTTAATCATGGCCCCAGTTCCAAAAATCAACAACATTTTTGGCTGAACTTGCACTTAATATACAAGTAAATATACAGGGAAGAATGTTCCCTAACCATTTTTACTCTACAATCGATTTCATCTTTGGTTTTGTGCGTATTATTGTCAGTCTGTAAAACAACATTGCTCCCAGCAGCAACAGCAGACATCCTCCCCATGCTGTTCCCGAACCGTTTCGGTGGTGTTTCCATCAATTTCTGAACTTTTTATATGAACCAGGCACCCTCCCCTCTTCAGGGCAGGGGGTGCCTGGTTTAATGCTCGGGTCCTCCCATTGACTTCCATTATACTCGTGTGCTCGGTAGAGCACCCGAGCATCCCGATGTGTTTGGCCAGAGCACCCGAGCACTAAGGTGCTTGATCATCATTAGTCCTCATATCCCAAGAGGAACCATGTTTTACCACAAAAACAGTGGAAGGACTGTCAGTCCCGCTTTTCTTAAAATATCAGGATACCAGGTTGGCTCAGTTTTTTTTAGCACACTCCACTTCTGATTCAACTTCTCTTTGGGTCTTTTCTCTCCATATTCCTGGTGAGTGCTTATTTGGTTGCCCTGTTTCTTGAAATCACAATCCCTATTCAATTATTACTTGCCATCTGCTTTAAGGCCAATGTTCAAATTCCCCTCTTACAAGCTCTAGAATATTTGGCAATTCTATGTTCCTACCAGGTTTAGGGAGAGTTCACATCTGCATTTCATGGGCCCATTCAGGATTGGGTATTTTCGCTAATCTGAAATATACAGAGATAGTAAGACATTGGGTCATTGCATCATATTGTTAACGTGTCTCTTGAAGCGTCCTGTTGCAGTACAAGGACTTTATGGCCTATGAAATCGCTAGTAACTACTCTCCATTCTGGTTTTATTTTATCCCTTCCCCCCCCTTCCCTTTCTTTCTCCATTTTCCTGATGCTTTGTTGTATATTGTATTATTTTTTATAGTTCCTTCGGTGTGGGATGATGTTGCTATGTTTTTTTTTGTTAGTTTTTTTTACCCTATAAAATCCATAAATGCCTTATGAAACATAAATGCGTGGTGAATACAAAATGTAGTGAATTCAAAGAACTGTCACATGTTTTATTCATTCCAAGAACTTTACAAAGGACCAGAGGGCATTTTTACATGTGCAGGAAAGGAGATTTAAATATCAGTAGAGAAAAGGATTATTTACTGTTAGCGTAGTCAGACTACGGAGTGCCCCACCTCCAGAGTTAGTAATGGCAGATACTATGTCAGCATTTAAAAAAGGGGCTAGATGCTTATATAATAGCAAATTACATTGATGATTATTATGAAATGAGTTGTCAGTGATTTTTGTATGCATAGCCTATCCTCAGGATAGGTCATCATATAAGATCAGCTGCGCTTAGGCCACGTGATCAATGAATGTGATGTCAAATAGCCTAAAAAAGTACCTAGTGCTCATGGAGCGCTGCTGCCTCTTCATACAGCTGATCGGCAGGGGTGCCGGGAGTCAGACCCCAGCCAATCTCATATTGATGACCTATGCTACAGACAGGCCATCAGTATGTAAATATCCCAGAGAGCCCCAGAGAAATTGAGAAATGTTAGACCTTTGTTTTTTTTCAACCTCTGTAACTATGTACTTTTATATCCTTTTCCTTTCAGGTGTATACAGTACCTGAATAATGATAACATGGACTATACCATATGACCTTCTGTGTAAAGAATCTATTTATACAGAAGTGGCTCCGTATATTAGATACCATCCGCAATCTCTCATTGTGGAAACAATGACCTCAGGAGGAATGACATATCTACAGATCCCCATGAGTGTACGCAACTGTCTGCCTATGCGTATGCAGCACATGGGCATTGACCTTCGCTGGCTTAGGAAATTGATTGCTCAGAGTTTGAGACACAGCCTTATTAGTCTTTCTGCTCTGCACTAGTGAATGCAAATTGTACACTGGAGATTGTTATCTGCAGTGCTGACATCTGTTAACCCTTTGACTGAGCTAGAAAAGCATATCAATTGCATTTATTTCTATAAGGCTGTTGTGTTAGGTGGGACACTTTACAATTATCTTGCAGAACTCTACTTATTGCTCTTTACCTTTTCTAGATAAATAGAGCATTCAGCATTAAAAGACACCTATTAGGTTAGTTCATTATTTTGCCATGTCAACAATAGCACTAATCAGGATCATGTCGAAATTCATAGAGACCCTTGCTAAATAAAACATGGTGTCATATTAAGTGTATTTAGCTTAAAGTATTCTCCACTTTAATAATCCCTACTTCATAGAAGGGTCCTTTGGCAATAAGCTGACCACACAGTGTCCCGATGCTGGGAGCGGTGAGCTTTAACCTCTGGAGAAACCTGTCTCTAAGTGTCCAGATTTCCCGCAGTGCCACCACTGGAGACTTTAAGTAGTACATTGTGCTCAATAAAATCAATGGGTTCTCTGTGGAATGCAGGATAGGACATGTCCTCCACAGTAGTGGAAATGACTGGGCCCCACAGCAAATGTTTGAACAGGGCCCCCCCAATAACTACTTTGCTACCCCTGACTCCCGTGCAACCCTCACTCTTGTGACTAGTCAAAATCACTCTCTCAGACGAGGCCCAGCAGCCGCTTCCTAAATGTATATACTCTGTCATGTCATTGTATATACCGTGTTTCCCCGAAAATAAGACACTGTCTTAAATTTATTTTTCTTCAAAAAAACACACTATGGCTTATTTTCAGGGGATGTCTTATGTCTTATTTTTCAGGGATCCAGTGAGAACTGGGTCCAATCTGCACACTGATGCTGATGAGACTTTTACTTTTACTTTCTCCCTCAGCTTGCTATCCAAAGAACAACCGGGGCCTGAAAGGGGGAGCCGACCTAGTGGATGGGGCTTCCCGCAACTCTCCCGTCACCTACATATATGGGTCAAATGAGACAGCACTTACAGCAGCTGTCACGATAGGGTTCAGTAGGTGAGACAGCACCTACAACAGCTGTCACGATGGGGTACAGTAGGTGAGACAGCATCTACAACAGCTGTCACGATGGGGTACAGTAGGTGAGACAGCACCTACAGCGGCTGTCACGATGCGGCAGATGAGAAAGGCTGCCCGCGTCTTCTTTACTGCTCTGCGCCGGTACATAGCCACGCCCATCACTATGGCTTATTTTCAGGGTATGTCTTATATTGAGCAATATAAGGCGAAACTCTGCTATGGCTTATTTTATGGGTATGTCTTTTTTTCGGGGAAACACGGTACTGTCACTGTATATAACATCATTGTACTGTTGAGGGAGCTTTGACAATAAAATCCTTTAGTCCTCCTCCCAGGCCGGCCCGTTCTGAGTTCGGTCCCCAAAGCAACCACTTCCCCTGCTTCCCCTATAGTTATGCCCCTGCTCCTGGAAGAAAAAGAGAATTTCTTTTTAACCACCCTCTCCATTCTGACCAAGAGATGAGGATCCTGAACGGTGGACCCACTGGACCCCATCTATTAAGCCTGAATTCTCTAATAGGGGATATGAAAATAGGTTTCTTAAACAAAACAACCTTACTTATGTCTTTTTTCAACCGTATTAACCATGTAACCAAGTAAATATGTAACCTGTTTGAAGAGCATTTCCAAAAATGTAAAGGGGAATTCCCTCCTCAGACACTGATGGCATATTGTAGGATTTGCCATCAACGTTAGATACGTGTAAGTCCCACATTTGGGACCCGCTGCTATCTCCAGAACAGGTCTCCCCCCAAGTTAAGGACAGCACACCACACAAGAGCGGCCACCCTCCATTCACTGCTATGGGATTTCCAAAAAATAATTGAGTTCGCTCAGCTATTTTCCGAACTCTCTGCAGTGAATAGAGAACACGCGAACCATGTAGTACGCTCTCCTTCACTTCAGGGGTCCCGTTCTGGAGATAGGAGCTGGTTCCAGATGTAGGGCTTGGACCTATTTCACATTGATGGCATAGCCTAGCTATATCTCATAACCCTTCACTCTGAGATGGGTATAACCCTTTAAGAAGACTTCTTTAAAGGATAAACACGAAATCCATAAATTCCAGGGAATTACTAATCAATTAGATTACTGTTTTTATTTGTCTGAGGCTAACTGTAGAATGAAAGCAGTAATTTAATGGGTTACTTTGAGTATTTTAAGCCTTTGCACGTGATTTTATAAATATCCCTCTCTATCTCTGTGAAGATTTTGCAATTTATGATTTTCCCAAAACACTAAAGGATAGATTATCTAGCATATGCCATGACTTACTGACCAGTGAGGGTCGGAATGCAAAGACCCCCACCAATCTTCAGAATCAATAAGAAGCACAGGTTTAGTGCTGGACTTGTCATTGTACTGCATTTTCTTGCAGAGCAGGTGGCCAAAAGCATCTCTATTCCGAGAAAAAGCCTTGATCCCTTGGTTCTCATGCTCACCATGGTTCAGATCGCCAGTTTAAAACTTCCACAGTCACAGTCAGACTAAAGCACTGCAGGTTTTGAACCCCTATATAGAATCTGGATTTTGCTGCTGTGAGTCCTCAGGTTTCAGCTGCAAAGTAGTCATTGACTGATGGAGCAAAGCAGTGTCAAAAATCAGAAGTGACAGAATGGCAGGGAAATGGGTAATCAAACAGCTCAGAGTCAATACCAATACAGATTAGGAAGGGTTAACCCTGAGAAGACAAATAGCTAGATCAGAAAAAGGGAACATAATTTCGCTGTCGGAGAACACAAGGTTGCAAGACACAAAAACTGGCAAAGGAGTATGGAGCAAGTTGAAATAGATCACCAAGTGCTCTGAGCGGTCGCCTAGTGGTCTCCTGCCTGAGCCTTCTAATTGGCTGGACAGCTGGACATTCTGATTGGTAAGATGGCCAGCTAGCTGTGGGCAGGGTGACATCACTGTGTGCATTTCACCTGCATCTCTTTTTATATAATTCCTGTGTTTTATTCCTGTACTGTAAAACCCACTGGGGGAGATTTATCAAAACTGGTATAAAGTACAACTAGCTAAGTTGACCATAACAGCCAATCAGATCCCACCTTTCATTTTCCAAAGGAACTGTGAAAAATGAAAGGTGGAATCTGATTGGTTGCTATGGGGAACTAAGCCAGTTCTACTTTACACCACTTTGATAAATGTTTGATAAATGACCCCACTGTGTTTTTTATCCCTATGCTATGACATCATCACTGTGCTCCTATCCCTGTATTATGGTATAACTGTGTTTATTATCCATGTACTGTGACATTATTACTGTATTTATTATCCTTGTACTATGACATCATCACTGTGTGTATTATCCCGATACTGTGATATCACAGTTTTTATTTCATGTACTGTGACATTACAGTGTTCATCACCCCTGTACTGTGAAATCAATGAACTCTGAACTCTGACTTTGCTGTTTATTATCACTATAGTATGACCAGTGGTGTAACTTCAATGGAGGAAGACCACAGAATTTCTACAGAGCCCATGGGGAAGGGGGCCCGGCACTGAAAGGCTGCGTTTTAATGCAGCCACCACTAGGAGGAGCTCAATGCAAAGAGATTATTACAGCTTACATGGAAATTGTATAAATTACTATGCACTGAGCTCCCCCTGGTGGTGGCTTCAAGCAGCCAGTTTTGCAATAGAAGGGAAGCAGGAGATTTATCAGCATATTTATGCCAGTTGTATGGTGTAAATACATGGAGAAATATGGTGTTCAGAAAGAGAGTCATATTTACATAAAAGTAGAATAAAATGGGTAAGGTGAAGGCGCAAATTTTTTAATTTTTTTATTGCAGTTTGTTTGTAATTAACATTTCTTCTGCTTAATAAAAAAAGGAATTTCTTCATCTAAGGGTACTTTCACACTAGCGTTTTTCTTTTCCAGCATAGAGTTCCGTCCAAGGGGCTCTATACCGGAAAAGAACTGATCAGGTATATCCCCATGCATTCTGAATGGAGAGTAATGCATTCAGGATGCATCAGGATGTCTTCAGTTCAGTAATTTTGACTGATCAGGCAAAAGATAAAACCGCAGCATGCTACGGTTTTATCTCCGGCAAAAAAAACTGAAGACTTGCCTGAATGCCGGATCCGGCATTTTTTCCCATAGGAATGTATTAGTGCCGGAATGCCGGATCCGTCCTTCCGGTCTGCGCATGCGCAGACCGAAAAAAAGGTGAAAATAATAAATGCCGGATCCGTTTTGCCGGGTGACACTGGAAAGACGGATCCGGCATTTCAATGCATTTTTTTTGACTGATCAGGCATTTTTATGACTGATCAGGATCCTGATCAGTCTTACTAATGCCATCAGTTGGCATACGTTTTGCTGGCGACGGAACTGCTTGCCGGATCACTCTGCCGCAAGTGTGAAAGTAGCCTAAATCTGAAATGTTGCACTTTGTGTTACCTGGAAGTGATTGATGCACAAACACTTGGAAACTGGGTGGGGCAGGGGGCCCATACAAAGTTTTGCTATGGGGCCCCATGAGATCTGTGTAGGCTCCTGACTGTGACATCACAGTGTGCACTTTCCCACTGCTATTACATCACTAGCTGAATTATCCCACTATAATTATTACTATGTACATTATCCTACTATTGTTACACCCATGTGCATATTAGCCTACTATTATTACATCACTGTGTGCTTTATCTCTGTGCATTAGGAAAACCAAATATAAACTCTTCTGAACTCACTGCAAAAAGCGGTCATGGTGAATTGGGGCCCCCATTTCATGTGTTGCTATGGGGCGCTGTGGTTATTTGCTATGCCACTGCCCACTAGTGCCACAGAGCAAACCAGATCAGTGACAGTTGGTGAACATCCCAGTAGCACTGGGAGGTAAGTTTGCACAGTATGCTAGTGATATGATGTAACTAGTGTTAAAGGGAACCTGTCATGTGGATATTTGATTATAATCTAACTTATTATATATGCCTTAGATGTATTCACTTACTGGTGTGACAGATGGTTACCTCAGAATATACACACAAAGATGTCGCATGCCGCATGCTAATGAGCTGATTGAAGTCCGGCGCAATGTCATTGAGTCCAGCGTATATTTAATTCAGAGCTATAGCCACTCGCCTGCCCACCTGCTGCTGATTCCTATGGAAACAAACTGTCATTCAGCAGCAGGCGGGCGGGGAGAGTCAGGAGCTCATAAATATTCATGACTCATCATTATCAGCTGGAGCTTTTCAATACAAGATGTTGGCAGATTGACTGTGTCAATTAAAGAAAGTGACACAACATTTTGCTAAGAGAATCAGTCACTTATTTATGTTGCCTTAGGACACCATAAAACTGGTGACAGGTTCCCTTTAAGCAATTCGAAGTCCACAAAGACTTTGATTTTCGACTTCGATCTGAATTTCAGGGAAAGTTCGATTCACCGTGAAGCTGAATTTCGTCATGCTTCAATTTTCCCTGAAATGGTGTATAAAGTATAAAAAATAAACTTACCTCATCCATTTGCTCAAGACGGACGGGCCGCCGCCATTTTGATTGAAGATCTCGCACAAAATCCTGTGCACGGTGATGTATGACATCACCACGTGCCAAGTTTCCCAGCAGATCTTCAATCAAGATGGCGGCTGGCCTGAGCAAATGGATGAGGTAAGTTTTTTTATTTTAATTGAGCAAATGGATGAGGTATGATTTTTTATTTTTATTTTACACTGTGTTATAACTGTCAGATGCCGCAATCAGCTATGAACTCGGCATCAGAGGGGTTCAATGGTGGGGAGAGGTGCTATCACGGCTCCCTCTTGTTGCATTTACTACTTACAAAGGAACGTGACAAAGCAAATTTTTTTGTAAAATTTGACGAAGCAGCCGATTAGAATTTTTCAATACTTCGCTCATGTTTTAACATTACTAGGGATGAGGAATATCAATATTATTATTAGGGTGATACTGTACAAGACCATACTTTGTATGGCAAGGGATTGACATTTTCCAGTCAAGCAATTAAGTTATTAGCAAAAATGCTGGGGATTAAAGGGAACCGGTCATCAACTTTATGCTGCCCATACTAACGGCAGTATAAAGTAGAGACAGGTGAGTTTATTTCAGCGGACTGTTATTTATAAGTTAAAAGTAAATGGTTGTCGAGAACCAACATCACAATCATTGCAGACTGGGCCTGGAAAAGAGTCACGACCACCTGAGAAGTCATGGTTATTCATAAATTCCTGCTCTCCCTGCCCACCTGCTGATGACTAGTTTTCTCCATTTCTATCTAGGAGAGAACTGCCAATCATCAGCAGATGGGCGGGGAGTGCAGGTGATTATAATAACCATGACTCTTCTCAGGTAGATTTGACTCTTCTCAAGGCCTAAGCTGCAAGGATTATGATGCTGGTTCTCGGCAAGCACTTACTTTTAACTTATAAATGACAGACATCTTAAATCAACTCACCTGTCTCTACTTTATGATGCCGTTAGTATGGGCAGCATAAAGTTGATGACAGGTTCCCTTTAATATGGATTTAATATGAAACAGCCAATATGCAGTTTGAATATTTCAGCAGATGCTGGTGTCTTAAAAAGAGGTTTAATCAAAGATCCCAATTATCTTGCAGTCGGATGGGGGTATAATTGCATCAACTGCATAATTTAAAAATAGCCTAGGTTTTCCTGATGCATCTCTATAGGGCGGAATCAAAGCATAGTATATGAATATTCTGCCATATTACAGAATTATCCATAGGCTTTAAACCAATGTAATTCCTTTGTAGTGGTGGCCAGCAAAATGGACCTTCCTAATTGTCATGAAGGCAGTGATCCTACCACTCTCTACCCTGCACTTAGTCCCATTGCTGAGAAAAATTAAGTTTAAATATACAGTCAGGTCCATAAATATTGGGACATCAACACAATTCTAAAATTTTTGGTTCTATACACCACCACAATGGATTTTAAATGAAACGAACAAGATGTGCTTTAACTGCAGACTGTAAGTTTTAATTTGAAGGTAGTTACGTCCAAATCAGGTGAACGGTGTAGGAATTACAACACTTTGCATATGTGCCTCCCACTTGTTAAGGAACCAAAAGTAATGGTACAGAATAATAATCATAAATTACTCTTTCACTTTTTAATACTTGGTTGCAAATCCTTTGCAGTCAATTGGAGCCTGAAGTCTGGAACGCATAGACATCACCAGATGCTGGGTTTCATCCCTGGTGATGCTCTGCCAGGCCTCTACTGCAACTGTCTTCAGTTGCTGCTTGTTCTTGGGGCATTTTCCCTTCAGTTTTGTCTTCAGCAAGTGAAATGCATGCTCAATCGGATTCTGGTCAGGTGATTGACTTGGCCATTGCATAACATTCCACTTGTTTCCACTGGTTGCTTTTGCAGTATGCTTTGGGTCATTGTCTATCTGCACTGTGAAGCGCCGTCCAATGAGTTCTGAAGCATTGGGCTGAATATGAGCAGATAATATTGCCTGAAACTCTTCAGAATTCATACTGCTGCTTTTTTAAGCAGTCACATTATCAATAAATACAAGAGAACCAGTTCCATTGGCAGCCATACATGCCCATGCCATGACACTACCACCACCATGCTTCACTGATGAGGTGGTATGCTTAGGATCATGAGCAGTTCCTTTCCTTCTCCATACTCTTCTCTTCCCATCACTCTGGTACAAGTTGATCTTGGTCTCATCTGTCCATAGGATGTTGTTCCAGAACTGTGAAGATGTCGTTTAGCAAACTCTAATCTGGTCTTCCTGTTTTTGAGGCTCACCAATGGTTTACATCTTGTGGTGAACCCTCTGTATTCACTCTGGTGAAATCTTCTCTTGATTGTTGACTTTGACACACATACACCTACCTCCTGGAGAGTGTTCTTGATCTGGCCAAATGTTGTGAAGGGTGTTTTCTTCACCATGGAAATAATTATTCGTCGTTCTTTGGTCATCCACCACAGTTGTTTTCCGTGGTCTTCCAGGTCTTTTGGTGTTGCTGAGCTCACCACTGCGTTCCTTCTTTTTAAGAATGTTCCAAACAGTTGTTTTGGCCACACCTAATGTTTTTGCTATCTCTCTGATGGGTTTGTTTTTGTTTTTTTTAAGCCTAATGATGGCTTGCTTCACTGATAGTGACAGCTCTTTGGATCTCATATTGAGAGTTGACAGCAACAGATTCCAAATGCAAATAGCACACTTGAAATGAACTCTGGACCTTTTATCTGCTCATTGTAATTGGGATAATGAGGGAATAACACACACCTAGCCATGGAACAGCTGAGAAGCCAATTGTCCCATTACTTTTGGTTCCTTAACAAGTGGGAGGCATATATGCAAACTGTTGTAATTCCGACACCGTTCACCTGATTTGGATGTAAAGACCCTCAAATTAAAGCTGACAGTCTGCAATTAAAGCACATCTTGTTTGTTTCATTTCAAATCCATTGTGATGGTGTATAGAGCCAAAAATGTTACAATTGTGTCCATGTCCCAATATTTATGGACCTGACTGTATGTAAATGAGCCTCTAGGATTAATGGGGGCATTGTTGTTATACCTAGAGGCTCAGCTCTCTCTGCAGCTATCGCGCCCTCTGCACTTTGACTTTAAGATAAGTCGGGGATAGGCTTGAATACGTTTACACTGCCTGGCCCTGTCAAAGTGCAGAGGGTGCAGCAGCTGAAGAGAAAGTAGAGCATATAGGTGTAACGGCAACGCCCTCATTGCTCCTAGAGGCTCATTTGCATATATTAAAACTTCATTTTTCTCAGCAATGCGGACATATATGACCATGGGACCAACACAAATGCCTTCAGCTGCCAAGTGCACATGCAACATGTCAGCCAGTTTCATAGGTACAAATCTGCTGACAGATGCCCTTTAAGTAGCCTACCAACTCCAATGAACAAATTGTTGTACCGTTACTTGCACTCTTTATATATATAACCTCCATGGTGGGACCCCCTGAATGGAGACTTACTACCCTCATATTTGTATTACACTTGTTTATTAGTAGGGATGAGCGAACCCGTGGAAGTTTGGGTTCGCCGGGTTCGGCCGAACTTCAGGTTAAAGTTCGGGTTCGGGACCCGAACTTGACCCCGAACCCCATTGAAGTTAATGGGGATCCGAACTTCACTTTATAATGTTCCATCATAACATGGTTATATCGCAACATAATAGCAATCTTAAGACAAAATGCTAAACAATATGGCCATTTAGGGGTTAACGTCATCACGCACATTGCAGGTCCTTTGGCAGGTCCTGTTCAGTGAAAATAGAAGAAGCTGCTGCAGCGAGATCAAGTGGATTAGGTGAGTTGTTTTTTGTTGTTTTTTAACCCCTAAATGGCTACATTGTTTTGCATTTTGTCTGAAGAATGATATTATTTTCCAATATAACCATGTTATAACAAAAATAATAAAATCACCCAAACACCGAACCCGAACCCGGACTTCAGAGAAAAAGTCTGGGTTCGGATCCGGGTACCCGAACTCGCAAAATTCAGTACGATCCCGAACTTTACAGTTCAGGTTCGCTCAACCCTATTTTTTAGCAATTGAGTAGATGACAGATCATTTTTTTAATTACTGCATGATTTTCTATGCTCTTTGTACTGTAATTTCCAATATACATATTGTGTCAGAAATGAACAATGGATAAAAAGAAGGGTTAGTAAAGGGAGGTGTAACCTTTATATTGAGGACAGAAAGTAATTAGAAGAAAAGATGATGGATTATAGACATGGGGGATGATTAATTGAAGTATAAAGTGACAAGACTTTTGGCAGAAATAAAATTGATTGATGGACGGGGTTACGGCACAGCTGGGTGGACATCTGCAGCGACAGATATATACTGGAAATATAAAATGACAGGTGTATCATGGCTGGATACAGTATGACAAGAAGCAGAAAGTGACATTTTAATTAACCCCCTAGCAGTCTCATTAAAATTGGAAAAATGCTTTTATTGTAGATCTTGAATTTAGTTTGAATTTTTCTTTAGTTTAGCCTTAAGGACCAGTAAAAAATGGGTCCTTCTGTGTCCCAGCAGTCATAAAAGTTTTATTTGTTCTTGAAGGTAGCTGTAGGAGGGTTATTTTTGAAGAACAAGTAGTATTTTTTTGTAGATTTATTTATCATTCGGTATAAAAAAATATTCTTTCTTCTACAGGTTATGATTATGGAGATATTAAATGTCACAAAGCAGATTTGGATCCACTGTGCCTACTGATTTGTTTTACCGCTACTCCTGAGGGTGTTTTCCTGGCAGACATATGGTTTTTACCCCTGTACAGGTATCTGGACTTCGCTGCAGGGTGACTACTAGGCTGCTTCCTCCGTTCTCTGTTCAGTAGGCTACTGGCCCACAGGGGTCAAGGGACACCGATACAAACCACCAAGTGGTCAGGAAAAACCATAGTCAGGGGCAGGCAGAGGGCATTCAGAATATGTGCAATCTGCTAAACAGTCCAAGATCAGGCAGGAAGCACAGGGTCAAGATCTGTCCTACAGGCAGAGAGAGGCAGTGCATGCTTTAGCCTTCAAGGTGTGAACAGCACTGCCCTGTCCGCCAGGAAAAAGAGGCATAAAGCCACGCAGGGCTGGCATGGACTGTCAAAGAGAAAGGCTGTGACAGCCACGGAAAGGGACAGACTGGGGTTTCTTGGGCCCACCAGAGAAAATAATTCTTAGGGCCCAAACTCCATATCATCAATAAAGTCTAATAGATTTTTATTCAAAGAAACTGACCCTAGTGACAAGTTATTGCCTCCAAAGGCAGTTGAAATGCTTTTTTTTGTTCCTGGACCTTTGGGGCCCATTATGGCATTACAGCCTGGGCCCACGCAAGATCCTCTGGTACTCTGGTGGTCCAGTCCCATGCTGGCTTCAGACCTCTGCCATAAATTTATATATTCTTTTGTTTTTCTATTTTTTTTACAATAAAATTCTTTTTTTTACATAATAATTTCGTTTTGTGCATTGATTCAAACATTTCTTGTTTGCAGTTGACTTTTAGTTTTCACTGATGCCATGATAATTCTATATTTTGGTTCGTTATGGATGCAGCATGCTTTGCTTTCTTTTTATGCTTTCGCAGTAATAAAACATTATGTAAGTGAAGTCTACAACTTAATATACTGTGTGAACCACGAGCTTATGGGTCTGTGAATGAGACTGCCTTCTTCTATGACAGTAATTAGTGTTGAGCGAATCGAAGTTAACAAAGTGGAATTCAGAAAAATTTGATTTGCCACAGATCCAAATTTCCTCGCACCTAGTGGTAACAAATAAGATTTTTTTCTAAAATGGCTGCTGCACATGTTACAAAGTGTTTGTAAGAAGCCTGTAAATGAGGGATCACTCATAACGCCATGCAGCCAGCCCAGCAGATAGCCAGCCCTGTCTCCGCCGTTTTACAGTGAACTGAACATAGGGACAGATATGACAAGTGTTAGGGAAAGTGTTTTACAGACCTTTTAAAAGTTTAATCTGGGTCAGAGACAGTGAAGGGACAGTGTAGGGAGATAATAGGGAGAGTTTTCAGACAATGTAGCGAGGACACTGGGAGAGCATAGGGAGAATGTGAAAGCTGAAGGCATCCTTAGGAGACAGTGTGGTTTGCATCAATCCCCTGTGTAGGCCACAGAGCTATGTAATTGAATTGAGCCCACCTTTATTCTCAAATTGGGGAGAATAAACTGTGCAATCTATCCTTTATATGGGTGCCCACCAGGTTTAATAGATAAGTAATTCTATTATGATTGGGGTGAATAAGCTGTGTAATCTAACCATTATTGTGGTGTCCACCTTGTTTAATAGATAAGCAATTCTATTACGCCTTTATTCTCAAAATGGGGTGAATAACCTGTGTAATGTAACCAATATTGTGGTGCCCAGCTTGTTTATTAGATAAGCAATTCTATTACATCTTTATTTTCAAATTGGGGTGAATAAACTGTGTAATCTAACTGTTATTTAGTTGCCCTCCTTGATTAATAGATAAGCAATTCTACTATGCTTGTATTCTCAAATAGGGGTAAATAAACTGTGTTAGCTAACCGTTATTTGGATGCCCACCTTGTTTCATAGATAAGCAATTCTACTAAGCCTGTATTTTCACATTGGGTTGAATAAACTGTATAATCTAACCGTTATTTTGCTGCCTACCTTGTTTCCTTCCCATCATCTACTTGTCCTGATCCTCCTCTTCCACCTCCACCTCCACCTACTCCTCATCACGTATTTCACCAGAAATCGATCACCAAGGCGATTGCAAAGAGACAACAGTATACGTGCACTCATCCAACAGTGCAGAAGCTATACCTGCTCCTGGCTAAGTTACTAGTACTGCAGTCCCTCTCTTTCGATGTGGTTGACTCTACCCATTTCAGAGAACTGACGGCTTGTGCCGAGCCAAGGTGGAGAGCCCCAAGCTGTCACTACTTCTCTAAAAAAGTTTTACCAGCGTACAGCGAAAGGTTCACGGCAGTGCCAACGTGTTGAGCTGTAACTAGGGTCAAGGACAATATATGTCACGCTGTTCTGCACCTGCCCAGCCTGGGTAAACAGAGACACCAGGGAGGAACTGCTCGGAGTCATCAACTGAAGGTTGGAACCATGCTCACCAATAATTGTAAGAACATTGTGTCAGGGCTGTGTCAAGGAGGGATGACCCCTGCATAGAGAACATTTTTAATCTGATTGTAAACCAGTTCCTCAAGTCTTCCACCCAACTGCAAAACATCCTGAAAATGGGCAGGAAACTGTGCGTGCACTTTAGCCACACCTGCCCTGCAAAACATGCCCCCCTTGAGCTGCAAAGGCGGAATGGTGGTCCCCAACATTGCCTCATAGGCGATATTTGCACACGTTGGATCTCCATCCTCCACATGTTAAACTGACTATATGAACAGAGGAAGGTCATGAACAATTTCCTTACGATCCAAGCAGACATGGGTACTCCTCTGTGTAACTTTGACATTAGCCAGTGGCAGCTCATGCGTGACACCTGCCATTTGCTCAGGCCCTCTAAGGAGGCCACTTTATTTGTCAGTCACCAGGACTACGGTATGAATTATGTCATTCTGTAACACCCCAGAGTTGAGTTACTACACGCCTCTACCCTGCTTCTATCTTCTAAGAGCCTTTATACTGTCATCAGATATAATTTACATTATGTCCTCCACAAATGTGCATACAAATCTATGTTACATGCAATTGTTCATGTAATTTGCCTGACTACCAGCAGGTGGCAACCCATTGGCAGGTACAAGCTACAGTTTAGTGTATCTGAGCTGGAATAGATTATTCCAGCTTAGCTCCCCTTCTGTGGAGAGGTGGGCTGGTCCCACATCCTGCAGTATGGGTGAAGAAAGAAGTTAGTCAGAGTGTAGCCCACCCCCTGATAGGGGTAGGGTGTGCGTGTGTGGAGTTCCCCTGCATAGGGAAGACAGCAAAGATCTAGTCTCGGCTGAGACTTGGCCATATACCCAGTCTGAGCACCTTCAGCTCTGCTGGATGGAGAGAGCAGAAACTACAGACTTCCAGATGGTGATAAATCCGGCTGGCCAGGGAACAGGAAATACGGCATCTACATGTCACGGCCACCTGAGTCCTGTGTGGGCTGAACTGGTGGAGGAGAAGGACATTAACAACCAGGAATTGTATACAGAAATAGATGGTTTATCTACCCAAGCAACATGAGAGGAACAGGAGGAGCATGAGGAGCTGGAGGGTGATGAGGAAGACCAGGCAGATATCCCAGACAGACCGTGGCAGTATGCTGTGGAGATGGAGGCAGAGAGTCCCTCCGATTCCCTTGTGCAAATGGCCAGATGCATGCTGAGTTGCTTGCATATTGACAACCACATTATCACTATTCAGCACACGGATGACTACTGGCTCTCCATGACCCTCGCTACTGGACTATTTTTACACCTGCTGAGAAGGATGAAAAACACAACTACTATTGAGACATCCTATGCAGTGGGTTGGTCGCTGCCTATGTGGGCCATCACGAATATAGGACCAGGGGGACCCTCTGGGCTCATGCTCCACTGCCATGACTGCTGGAGAGGGGACTCAACTTAAGTCTGGAGTCTCTAATACGCGCTTTTCTTCACCCACCTACTGAAGAAACCACCCAGCAGCAGCAGAACTAACCTTTCAACAGGAAATGTTGAGAGATTAACCTTTCTAAAGATGAATCAGGCGTGGATCAGCCAGGATTTCCACACACCGGTGCCTGATGCATCAGACTACATCATTTTGGCAGTAATGTTATGACTGCAGTGTGCTGCCACACCAAAACATTGTGAAAATTGGCCTGTTTCTTCTGGCCACGTGCTTCAGTCGCTATTCTGATGCTGCCACCCGCCTGATTCCATACACCTGTTATTGCCACTGCTGTTGCCCCCCGCCTCCCAACAGTGACTGGGCCACTATGTTAACTCTGCATGCTGTTGTCACCCTCCCCACTCTGTGACTGGGCTACTGTGTGGACTCCTCAAGCTGTTGCCACGCTCATCACTCTATAATTGGGTCCCTATGTTGACTCCTCATGCTGTTGCCACCCTCCCCACTCTGTGAATAGGCCACTATGTTGATTCCTCATGCTGTTGCCAAACCCCCCCACACACACACTCTGTGACTGAGCCACTATGTTGACTCATCATGCTGTTGCCACCCTAATCACTTTGTGACTGGACACTATGTTGACTCCTCATGCTGTTGCCACCAACATTACTATGTGACTGGGCCACTATGTTGACTCATCATACTGTTGCCACCCTCACCATTCTGTGACAGGGCCACTAATGTCCCTGTTCGGCCTTGTTCACATCACCGTTTATTTTACCCATCTGATCTGTCAAAAGAACTGAAAAATGAAAAATACAATGGATCCTGTCTTTGGAGCATCCATAAGGTCTCTGTCACACGCCTGTCACCTGCCTGTCATACTGACGCACAGTAACAGTTTCACTACCACAAAGGATGTGCTATGCATGTTGCTGCAATGCAGAGGGATGTACAAGATACATTCTCCCTGCATGCCAGGATATAGGTGATTTATTGCGCTTCATGACAAAGTAATTCGGAACAGAGCAAATTTTTGGGAAAAATTTGGTGAATCGTCCAAAACTAATTTTTGAAAAACTTGCTCATCTCTAACTGTAATATTCATTACTGCAGTGCACTGTTTGGTACTGTATTACAGAAATAGAACACACTTAAAGCCAGACGGAATGTCTGATGACAGGTGATAAAGTAATAACATTCAAAACACAGTCATCTGAATCATCAATCCATTGTCTTGAATTCTGATACATTACAAAATGTCAGAATTTATAAAGCCTTTTTGAATTAAGAGTCAGTAACTATTTGATAAGAATTTCCAAAGAGTACTTGACAATGGTCTTTGAATTTAAAGAATTCATGGCTATTAAAATGAATATGAATAATGCCTAAAGCCAGAATGTTATCTAAACTGTTTCCCCTCGAATAGAAAAGTTCATTCAGACGTGGAGACCTAAATTCTTCCTTTTGTGAATAAGTCCTGAAATAAAAGGCATTTAACGCCTTAACGAACCAGGACGAGAATGCTCGTCCTAAAGGGCCTGTACTTTGCGCGCCAGGACGAGCATTCTCGTCCTGCGGTCCTTCTGTTCCCCCATGTGCGGTGCCGCGATCAGCGCCAGGAATTCGGCTGTTACTGACAGCCAGATCCCTGCTGAATCCACCAGCATCGGTGATAACGCCAGTGCTGGTGGATTAACCACTCATATGCCGCAGTCAGCACTGACCGCGGCATATGGGAGGTTTGCACTCCCTCTCCTTAGCCATTGGGTGTGAAATACACTGATAGTCAATGCAGTACAATACAGATATATTGTGCTGCATTAAAACAGGGATCAGACCCTGTAATGTTCCATACTGGGGCAAAAATTAAAATTAATAAAAGTGAAAAAAAGTGTTTTTAACAATAAAAAAAAAATTATGTTTCAATAAAAAAAGCCCCTTTCCCATAAAAAGAGACATATAAAATTGTAAAAAATAGAAAAATAAAATAAAAAACAGACATATTAGGTATCACCGCGTGCATAACAACCTGCTCTATAAAAATATCACATGAGCCACCCCGTCTGGTCAACACTGTAAAATAAATTAATTAAAAAACTGTGCTAAAAAAGCTACTTTTTGTCACCTTACATCACAAAAAGTGTAATACCAAGAGATCAAAAAGTAATACGCACCCCGAAATCAACTGAGACCCTACCTAAGACAAGCCATTTTTTGTCATCTTACATCACAAAAGATTTTATAATAAGGGATCAAAAAATCCTACTAATCAAACAGTCATCTCATCCTGCAAAAATTAAGACCCTGCTTAAGACAATCGCCCAAAAAATAAAAAAAACAATGCCTTTCAGAATATGGAGACACTAAAAATTTTTATTTTTTTAAATGTTTTATTATGTAAAACTGAAACAAACAACCAAAAAAGTTGTCATATTTAGTATTGTCGCATCCGTAAAAACCTGCTCTATAAAAATACCACATGATCTAAACTGTCAGATGAACACTATAAATAGCCAAAAATAAAAACGGTGCCAAAACAGCTATTTTTTGCTACCCTGCCTCACAAAAAGTGTAGTATAGAGCAAACAAAAATCATATGTGCCCTAAAATAGTACCAACAAAACTGCCACCTTATCCCGTAGTTTTCAAAATTGGGTCATTTTTTGGGAGTTTCTACTGCATCAGGGGGACTTCATATGTGACATGGCAACTTATAATTATCCCAGTGAAATCTGCCTTCCAAAAACCATATGGCATTCCTTTCCTTCTGCGCCCTACCATGTGCCCGTACAGCAGTTTACAACCACATATGGGGTGTTTATGTAAACTACAGAATCAGGGTAATAAATATTGAGTTTTGTTTGGCTGTTAACCCTTGCTTGGTTACTGGAAAAAATGTATTAAAATTGAAAATCTGCCAAAAAAGTGAAATTCGGAAATTTCATCTCCATTTTCCTTTAATTCTTGTGAAACACCTAAAGGGTTAACAAAGTTTGTAAAATCAGTTTTTAATACCTTGAGGGGGTAGTTTCTAAAATGGGGCCATTTATGGGTGAGTTCTATTATGTAAGCCTCACAAAGTGATTTCAGACCTGAACTGGTCCTTAAAAATTGGTGTTTAGAAATTTTCCGAAAAATTTCAAAATTTGCTTCTAAACTTCTAAGCCTTCTAACGTCCCAAAAAAAGAAAATGTAATATACAAAATGATCCAAACATGAAGTAGACATATGGGAAATGTAAAGTAATAACTATTTTAGGAGGTATCACTATCTGTTTTAAAAGCAGAGAAATAGAAATTTTGAAAATTGCTAATTTTTTGTAATTTTTTGTAATTTTTTATATATTTTGACTCAAATTTACCACTGTCATGAAGTACAATATGTGACGAGAAAACAATCTCAGAATGGCTTGGATAAGTAAAAGCGTTTTAAAGTTATCACCACAAAGTGACACAAGTGACACAAAATGTCAGATTTGCAAAAAATGGCCTGTTCCTTAAGGGGAAAAATGACAAGGTCTTTAAGGGGTTAAGGAATAAAATATCCCAGCAATACTTTAATATTGTTATCATATATACAATTTTTATTTTTATGCTATTATTTATTTAAATTGATGTGTTTTATTTTGCGTGAAGAATTAGTACACTCAATGTAAAATCTTTTTAGAACCAGCCCACTTACAGGTGGGGGGTGGTCCTTTTACCATCTTTATTACAGCTATGATTACTGAATCTTCAGCAGTTCTGAATAAGAACTGATCTTAAGCTGATCTTATGATCTTACGTAGTTACAATCTTGTAAGGTCTGGATACGGAAACCGCAATATAGACTCTAAAAGGTATACTATTACAGCAGGGAATTAAATCAGTTACATACATTGGCTATAGTTCAAGATGTCAGGGCACTTACTGGCCATATTAGTGATCAACAAGCAAAAGAAGGGGCATTTATAAAAACTACATCATGCCACGAGGGCCGCCCTAGGAAAATTGTCCTCATACATGAGTGTTATAGGAATTTGGAACAAATGCAGAGTGATAAAATTAGCAAACTATGAAAGGTGGAACTAGCCAGAGGGTAATGATTCCCATTCTCACATATAATGGATGGGATGATCCAACAAAATTAATGTTCTGCTACTGAAAAACTCATGCCATTTATGAAGTCACCCAATTATACAGGTAAACTAGGAAGAGTGAAAACTAGCACAATCGAGGACATTTAGTCTTTAGTGTAGTTACTTTTGAACCTCTAGAAAAATATTTTGACATGTGGCCCCTAATAGATGATGGCCTGGGCAGGGCTGCCGGGAGTTGGACCTCCACCAATCAGATATTGATCGTCTATTTAGAGAATTCCTTTAAACAAAAATGCAATATATTCACACATGTGAATTGAAATTTTTCATTAATATGTCTAAAAATAAGATTTCAACTGTACCTAGCCTTTCTACAAACTTTGCATGATTCATTAGGACAGTGTGTGTACATAAAAAAAAATCACAGATTTCTGGCCACTGTATGACTTGTATCTGGCATTTTTACCAGTTTTCTCCTCTCTAGCTCTGTCTCTATTTTGTAGTTCTACTAGATATGATGGGTAGAGACTAGCTGTCATCCACTGCACACAAGTGGAGGATAATCTGCTTCCATACCTTCTTTTACTCACTCAAAAGCAGGAAGATCATGGCGGATATTACAGAAAAGTTTATGACCTGAATGGGTGTGAATTCAGCACTTGGGATGACACAGAGACTGTCTATGCGGTCTCTTTTGCTGTATCTCTCTTGAGTTTCTGCTAATTCCTCCTCCTTCCCCTCTCCATAGACTTGTATTGACATGCTTAATCTAATACTTCAGTGAACTGGTCCATCCTGGATGATTTCACAAAAATATTCACAGAGAGAAATAAACTGTTGAAAAGAGGAGAACTAGACATTTATCTCTGATACGATATATTATACATATACAGTTGCAAGAAAAAGTATGTGAACCCTTTGGAATGATATGGATTTCTGCACAAATTGGTCATAAAATGGGATCTGATCTTCATCTAAGTCACAACAATAGACAATCACAGTATGCTTAAACTAATAACACACACATAATTAAATGTTACCATGTTTTTATTGAACACACCATGTAAACATTCACAGTGCAGGTGGAAACCCTAGACTAATGACATCTCCAAGAGCTAATTGGAGTGAGGTGTCAGCCAACTGGAGTCCAATCAATGAGATGAGATTGGAGGTTTTGGTTACAGCTGCCCTGCCCTATAAAAAACACACACCAGTTCTGGGTTTGCTTTTCACAAGAAGCATTGCCTGATGTGAATGATGCCTCGCACAAAAGATCTCTCAGAAGACCTACTATTAAGAATTGTTGACTTGCATAAAGCTGGAAAGGGTTACAAAAGTATCTCCAAAAGTCTTGCTGTTCATCAGTCCACGGTAAGACAAATTGTCTATAAATGGAGAAAGTTCAGAACTGCTGCTACTCTCCCTAGGAGTGGCCGTCCTGTAAAGATGACTGCAAGAGCACAGCGCAGACTGCTCAATGAAATGAAGAAGAATCCTAGAGTGTCAGCTAAAGACTTACAAAAGTCTCTGGCATATGCTAACATCCCTGTTAGCGAATCTACGATACGTAAAACACTAAACAAGAATGGATTTCATGGGAGGATACCACAGAGGAAGCCACTGCTGTCCAAAAAAAAAACCATTGCTGCACTTTTACAGTTTGCACAAGAGCACCTGGATGTTCCACAGCAGTACTGGCAAAATATTCTGCAGACAGATGAAACCAAAGTTGAGTTGTTTGGAAGAAACACACAACACTATGTGTGGAGAAAAAGATGCACAGCACACCAACATCAAAACCTCATCCCAACTGTGAAGTATGGTGGTGGGGGCATCATGGTTTGGGGCTGCTTTGCTGCGTCAGGGCCTGGGCGGATTGCTATCATTTAAGGAAAAATTAATTCCCAAGTTTATCAAAACATTTTTCAGGAGAACTTAAGGCCATCTGTCCACCAACTGAAGCTCAACAGAAGATGGGTGTTGCAACAGGACAACGACCCAAAGCATAGAAGTAAATCAACAACAGAATGGCTTAAACAGAAGAAAATACGCCTTCTGGAGTGGCCCAGTCAGAGTCCTGACCTTAACCAGATTAGGATGCTGTGGCAAGAAAGTGATTCACACCAGACATCCCAAGAATATCTCTGAACTGAAACAGTTCTGTAAGGAGGAATGGTCAAGAATTACTCCTGACCGTTGTGCACGTCTGATCTGCAACTACAGGAAACGTTTGGTTGAAGTTATTGCTGCCAAAGGAGGTTCAACCAGTTATTAAATCCAAGGGTTCACATACTTTTTCCACCTGCACTGTGAATGTTTACATGGTGTGTTCAATAAAAATATCACATACTGATGTGGTTCTGCTACACTAGAGTATCAGAGGATTCTCTGGTGAGCCCAGACTATGAAACCATAGTTGGCCTCAAAGGTCCAGAGAAAAAAAATACATTTGGAGGTTGCTTTGGAGACAATAAAATTCCACCAGGGTCTATTGCTTTGAACCGAAACCTACTAGACTTTATTGATGGTATCGTGTTTGGGCCTTGAGAATAATTTCCTCTGGTTGACCACAGGAACCCCAGTATGACCCTGAAGTAAGGTAAAAATAATGCTCATAGAGATGCTGTTTTATTTATATCTCATCTGAACTTGGTTTTTCCCTGAACTATCTCAAAGGAAAGTCCTTATGTTTACATTTTGTCTGTCTTGTTTAATAGGGTTCCCTCTCATTTGTTCTGGAGTGATAACCTGGCTGTAGACATCTTAAGAGAGTGCAGCTCTGTTGTGTTAATTCTACTGTGAAATAGTGTTGTAGATCTTAAGTGTATGAAATAAAGTTTACTTATTGATACTTCAGTGTGCCATCCTCATTTTGGCTGGGAAAATGGTCATGTAAGGAAAACACAGTAATTGTCAGACAGGATTATGTCGCTATGCATCAGTATCCAGCACTACAAGACCAGTGCATCATGACAAATTAGCAGAGAGCAAGGAAGCTGTAATATTGTGTCCAATGCTCTGCTCACTTCATAGGTTTACAGCAGAATTCATCTAAATAAATTAAAAGTATGTGATATCAGGGATGCTTTATATACAAAACCAATGCTTTTTCATTAGTGGCTGCAATTTTAAAGGAGACGTGGCATCATAAAAATTTGATGTTCTTTAAAAACCATTATAAACACAGTATAGACTTTAGCTTTTTATTTTTTATGTGATTATCCATATTAGAATACTACTTATTAATTATTCTAAGCCGTCAGAGCACACACAGTCAGCTGATATATTCTGTTTTCTGAAGCTTATTTTTCAGTTTTATTGACTGGAACATTAAAGGTGTTGGGCCATCTCACACATTGGTGGCATATCTCAAGAACATGCCACCAGGGCGCAACGCACAAGCTCGGACATCCTTCATTCGCTTCAATTGGAGTGACGAAAATAGCTGAGCATGCTCTCCATTCACTTCTATTGAAGTTCCAGAAATAGAAGAGCGAGGTGCTCTGTCACTTGGAAGTCCCCTTTCTACAGGTAAGTGCGGGTCTCAGAGATGTGTGAGATAGGCAAACTCCTTTAACCACTTACCGTCACACTAACGCCGAAAGGCGTCATCTCTGCGGCGCTCCCAGGTCACACTAACGCCGATTGGCGTCATCTCGCGTGACCCGAGATTTCCTGTGAACGCGCGCACACAGGCGCGCGCGCTCACAGGAACGGAAGGAAAGAGAGTGGATCTCCAGCCTGCCAGCGGCAATCGTTCGCTGGCAGGCTGGAGATGTGATTTTTTTAACCCCTAACAGGTATATTAGACGCTGTTTTGATAACAGCGTCTAATATACCTGCTACCTGGTCCTCTGGTGGTCCCCTTTGTTTGGATCGACCACCAGAGGACACAGGTAGCTCAGTAATATGTTGCACCAAGCACCACACTACACTACACCCCCCCCTGTCACTTATTAACCCCTTATTCACCCTTGATCACCCCTGATCACCCCATATAGACTCCCTGATCACCCCCCTGTCATTGATTACCCCCCTGTCATTGATCACCCCCCTGGAAAGCTCCATTCAGATGTCCGCATGATTTTTACGGATCCACTGATAGATGGATCGGATCCGCAAAATGCATACGGACGTCTGAATGGAGCCTTACAGGGGCGTGATCAATGACTGTGGTGATCACCCCATATAGACTCCCTGATCACCCCCCTGTCATTGATTACCCCCCTGTCATTGATCACCCCCCTGTAAAGCTCCATTCAGATGTCCGCATGATTTTTACGGATCCACTGATAGATGGATCGGATCCGCAAAACGCATACGGACGTCTGAATGGAGCCTTACAGGGGCGTGATCAATGACTGTGGTGATCACCCCATATAGACTCCCTGATCACCCCCCTGTCATTGATTACCCCCCTGTCATTGATCACCCCCCTGTAAAGCTCCATTCAGATGTCCGCATGATTTTTACGGATCCACTGATAGATGGATCGGATCCGCAAAACGCATACGGACGTCTGAATGGAGCCTTACAGGGGCGTGATCAATGACTGTGGTGATCACCCCATATAGACTCCCTGATCACCCCCCTGTCATTGATTACCCCCCTGTCATTGATCACCCCCCTGTAAAGCTCCATTCAGATGTCCGCATGATTTTTACGGATCCACTGATAGATGGATCGGATCCGCAAAACGCATACGGACGTCCGAATGGAGCCTTACAGGGGCGTGATCAATGACTGTGGTGATCACCCCATATAGACTCCCTGATCACCCCCCTGTCATTGATCACCCCCCTGTAAAGCTCCATTCAGATGTCCACATGATTTTTACGGATCCACTGATAGATGGATCGGATCCGCAAAACGCATACGGACGTCTGAATGGAGCCTTACAGGGGCGTGATCAATGACTGTGGTGATCACCCCATATAGACTCCCTGATCACCCCCCTGTCATTGATTACCCCCCTGTCATTGATCACCCCCCTGTAAAGCTCCATTCAGACGTCCGCATGATTTTTACGGATCCACTGATAGATGGATCGGATCCGCAAAACACATACAGGCGTCTCCCTGGAGCCTTCCAGGGGGGGTGATCACCCCATATAGACTCCCTGATCACCCCCCTGTCATTGATCACCCCCCCTGTCATTGATCACCCCCACTGTCAGGCTGCATTCAGATGTCCGTATGATTTTTACGGATCCACGGATACATGGATCGGATCCGCAAAACACATACGGACATCTGAATGGAGCCTTATAGGGGGGTGATCAATGACAGGGGGGTGATCACCCCATATAGACTCCCTGATCACCCCCCTGTCATTGATCACCCCCCTGTCATTGATCACCCCCCTGTAAGGCTCCATTCAGACATTTTATTGGCCCAAGTTAGCGGAAAATTTTTTTTTTTTATTACAAAGTCTCATATTCCACTAACTTGTGTCAAAAAATTAAATCTCACATGAACTCACCATACCCCTCACGGAATCCAAATGCGTAAAAATTTTTAGACATTTATATTCCAGACTTCTTCTCACGCTTTAGGGCCCCTAGAATGCCAGGGCAGTATAAATACCCCACATGTGACCCCATTTCGGAAAGAAGACACCCCCAGGTATTCCGTGAGGGGCATATTGAGTCCATGAAAGATTGAAATTTTTGTCCCAAGTTAGCGGAAAGGGAGACTTTGTGAGAAAAAAATAAATAAAATCAATTTCCGCTAACTTGTGCCAAAAAAAATAAATTTCTATGAACTCGCCATGCCCCTCATTGAATACCTTGGGGTGTCTTCTTTCCAAAATGGGGTCACATGTGGGGTATTTATACTGCCCTGGCATTTTAGGGGCCCTAAAGCGTGAGAAGAAGTCTGGGATCCAAATGTCTAAAAATGCCCTCATAAAAGGAATGTGGGCCCCTTTGCGCATCTAGGCTGCAAAAAAGTGTCACACATCTGGTATCGCCGTACTCAGGAAAATTTGGGCAATGTGTTTTGGGGTGTCATTTTACATATACCCATGCTGGGTGAGATAAATATCTTGGTCAAATGCCAACTTTGTATAAAAAAATGGGAAAAGTTGTCTTTTGCCAAGATATTTCTCTCACCCAGAATGGGTATATGTAAAATGACACCCCAAAACACATTCCCCAACTTCTCCTGAATACGGAGATACCACATGTGTGACACTTTTTTGCAGCCTAGGTGGGCAAAAGGGCCCACATTCCAAAGAGCACCTTTCGGATTTCACAGGTCATTTACCTACTTACCACACATTTGGGCCCCTGGAAAATGCCAGGGCAGTATATCTACCCCACAAGTGACCCCATTTTGGAAAGAAGACACCCCAAGGTATTCCGTGAGGGGCATGGCAAGTTCCTAGAATTTTTTATTTTTTGTCACAAGTTAGTGGAAAATGATGATTATTTTTTTTTGTTTTTTTTTTCATACAAAGTCTCATATTCCACTAACTTGTGACAAAAAATAAAAACTTCCATGAACTCACTATGCCCATCAGCGAATACCTTGGGGTCTCTTCTTTCCAAAATGGGGTCACTTGTGGGGTAGTTATACTGCCCTGGCATTCTAGGGGCCCAAATGTGTGGTAAGGAGTTTGAAATCAAATTCTGTAAAAAATGACCAGTGAAATCCGAAAGGTGCTCTTTGGAATATTGGCCCCTTTGCCCACCTAGGCTGCAAAAAAGTGTCACACATCTGGTATCTCCGTATTCAGGAGAAGTTGGGCAATGTGTTTTGGGGTGTCATTTTACATATACCCATGTTGGGTGAGAGAAATATCTTGGCAAAAGACAACTTTTCCCATTTTTTTATACAAAGTTGGCATTTGACCAAGATATTTATCTCACCCAGCATGGGTATATGTAAAAAGACACCCCAAAACACATTCCCCAACTTCTCCTGAATACGGAGATACCAGATGTGTGACACTTTTTTGCAGCCTAGGTGGGCAAAGGGGCCCATATTCCAAAGAGCACCTTTCGGATTTCACTGGTCATTTTTTACAGAATTTGATTTCAAACTCCTTACCACACATTTGGGCCCCTAGAATGCCAGGGCAGTATAACTACGTCACAAGTGACCCCATTTTGGAAAGAAGAGACCCCAAGGTATTCGCTGATGGGCATAGTGAGTTCATGGAAGTTTTTATTTTTTGTCACAAGTTAGTGGAATATGAGACTTTGTAAGAAAAAAAAAAAAAAATCATCATTTTCCGCTAACTTGTGACAAAAAAGAAAAAGTTCTATGAACTCACTATGCCCATCAGCGAATACCTTAGGGTGTCTACTTTCCGAAATGGGGTCATTTGTGGGGTGTTTGTACTGTCTGGGCATTGTAGAACCTCAGGAAACATGACAGGTGCTCAGAAAGTCAGAGCTGCTTCAAAAAGCGGAAATTCACATTTTTGTACCATAGTTTGTAAACGCTAGAACTTTTACCCAAACCATTTTTTTTTTACCCAAACAATTTTTTTTAATCAAAGACATGTAGAACAATAAATTTAGAGCAAAATTTATATATGGATGTCGTTTTTTTTTGCTACATTTTACAATTGAAAGTGAAAAATGTCATTTTTTTTGCAAAAAAATCGTTAAATTTCGATTAATAAAAAAAAATTTAAAAATGTCAGCAGCAATGAAATACCACCAAATGAAAGCTCTATTAGTGAGAAGAAAAGGAGGTAAAATTCATTTGGGGGGTAAGTTGCATGACCGAGCAATAAACCGTTAAAGTTGTGAAGTGCAGATTTGGAAAAAAGGGCCTGGTCACTAGGGGGGTATAAACCTGTGGTCCTTAAGTGGTTAAGATGAGTTACATAGTGGCCACTGCTCCCTTTAAGCTGTGTTCTCTCTGATTATGGCAGAAAGTGACAGGATCCCCATCTCTGAAGGTGAGCTTTTTTTTCTCCCTGGCTGTGAGTTGCCCAATCGCAGCAGAGAGCGTCTGAGAAGGAGACAGCCGTCTCCTCCTCCCTGTACCGATGCTACTAATTAGAATACAGGGCAGGAAAAGTGAACTAGGGGCACAGCAGGGGAACAGAGCAGCTCATCAAAAAAAAAAAAAAAAAAAGCGCCATGATATCTACTAAAAATGCCCTGCACTGCCAGGTACTAATATTGTAATGTCAGGACCAGTGAAAGGTCCTCTTTAAAAACATTTATTGCACAAGTATTTACAGTGCCCATGATGCCATGAAGCTCCTATATATTCCCATACAATATCCATAATGCCATGCAGTTCCTATATATTCCCATACTGTTTCTATGATGCCATAAAGTTCCTATATATTTCCATAAAGTTTCCATAATGTCATGCAGTTCTCATATATTCCTATATAGTATCCATGATGCCATGCAGTTTTCATATATTTGAATACAGTATCCATGATGCCACCCAGTTCTCATATATCCCCATACAGTATCCATGATGCCATGCAATTCCTATGTATTCCCATACAGTATCCATGATGCCATGCAGTTCCTATGTATTCCCATACAGTATCCATGATGCCATGCAGTTCCTCTATATTCCCATACAGTATCCACGATGCCATGCAGTTCCTCTATATTCCCATACAGTATCCATGATGCCATGCAGTTCCTCTATATTCCCATACAGTATCCATGATGCCATGCAGTTCCTGTATACCCCCATACAGTATCCATGATGCCATGCAGTTCCTCTATATTCCCATACAGTATCCATGATGCCATGCAGTTCCTATGTATTCCCATACAGTGTCCATGATGCCATGCAGTTCCTCTATATTCCCATACAGTATCCATGATGCCATGCAGTTCCTCTATATTCCCATACAGTATCCATGATGCCATGCAGTTCCTCTATATTCCCATACAGTATCCATGATGCCATGCAGTTCTCATATATTCCCATACAGTATCCATGATGCCATGCAGTTCCTATGTATTCCCATACAGTATCCATGATGCCATGCAGTTCCTATTGTAGTAACCTAGAGGGGAGAATCGTGGATGGTCAGTACGTCTCACTGAGAATGTATGCCTCAGTGATATAATTCCCGGAAATAAGTATACCAGTAACATTAGGTTGCTGGGAGGTTTTCGTTAAAGTGGATTTTGGGTCCGGGTTTCAGGAGTGACCAGAGAGCTTGGGTGGGACAGGTCACTCCCGTACTCCATCCAGGGTTTTCCTACTGTGTGGTTAAAAAGGGTGTGGGAATCTCAGCTGAGGAGATCAAGTGTGCACAGGCTAAGTAAAGCTGAACAAGCTAAGAGGGAGGACTTGGTTTCTGAAAGACCCCAGAGAGTGGTGAGACCATATTGTTGTTACCTGATTTGCACTGAACACAGAATGTGGGACTTTATGTTATGCAATGTTTGTGGGCTGAAGAAAGCTTAAAGCTAAAACTTGGACATGTTTACCTTTGTGTGCTGAAATAAACACTGCCTGTGGTGAAGACTGAACTGACATGCGTGTATGTGTGCACAGTGACGGAGTTAAAACCCCCACAATCGGTGGAGGATGCGGGCACAACGCTCCTAGAAATCGCAGCCACTGGCAGTTGTAGGAGGTAAATGTCCTGGGTAAAAACTGCAGCGAAATTACAGTCTGAACATCTAACCATGGAGGATTTAGTAAAGCAATTGGTGCAGGCTAACTTGCTGCAGCAACAGACTACTGCTCAACAGCAGAAAGCCCACATGGAGGCTATGCAAGCCCAGCAAGAGACAAATCAGCTACTGATACGACAGATGTCTGTATTGACTGAGGCCGTCAAATCTCAGGAGGAGGTGAGCCTTCCCCGTCAAAATGGCAGTGTTAAAGCCCAAAAAAATGTGAGGGAAACTTTGCAAAAAATGACACCTGAGGACGAAGTTGAGGCGTACCTGTCCGTATTTGAAAGGGTGGCAGAAAGGGAGAGTCTCCCACCCGAGCAGTGGGCAGAAGTGTTGGCGCCCTATTTAACAGGAGAACCTCAGAAAGCCTATTATGATTTAACCTTGCAAGAAGCTAAAGAATACGGTAAGCTAAAAGCGGAAATTCTTGCTCGGCAGGGGGTGACTGATGCAGTCCGAGCGCAGCGTGTTTACAGCTGGGAGTTTTGCCAAGATAAGCCTCCCAGGTCCCAAATGTTCGATCTGTTCCACCTGGTACAAAAATGGTTACAGCCAGAATCATCCTCCCCAGCTCAAATGGTGGAAAAAGTGGTGATGAACCGGTTCCTCCATACGCTGCCAAAACCCATACAATGTTGGGTTGCCCAGGGAAACCCCCAGACTGCGAACGAATTGGTGGGCCTCGTAGAAAGGTATATCAGCGTGGAGGACTCCCTGGAAAATAAAGGGGGGTTGAGACGGCCATATCGCGGCTCTAAGAACGGGACTGGGTTCCCCAAGAAAGGACCACAACCCGGACCCAACTGGAAAACCCCGGTTAAGGAAAAGTTGGAGACTGGAACCCGAGTCCAGACCGGCCCCATCATCTGTTGGAGATGTCAGGCTCCTGGACAAATAGCAGCGCACTGCCCTTTGTCTACCGAGCCCATGGAGTGCGGTGTTGGCCAACCATATTCTCTTTTTGCACATCCTGTGTGCAGTGCAGTGACCCAAGCCCAGGAAGGATCCCAGATGTGCCAAGTGACCGTGAACAGTGTTATAGTGACTGCCCTCTTGGACTCCGGCAGTTTGGTCACTTTGATGACGTCCATGGTGCCTCACGTATTAAATCCTGAAAAGCATGTGGTAGTGTTGTGCATCCATGGAGACACACGGGATTATCCTGTCGCTCAGGTGTCCATAAACACTATGTGTGGTACTGTACTGCATGAGGTGGGAGTGGTGAAGGACTTACTGCACCCGATGATACTGGGAAGAGACTTCCCACTGTTTTGGGACCTGTGGGCTAACGCTAAGGTCCCGATGAAACTGTCAAGTACTGAGCATTCTAGTTGTGATGTGGTGGGAGAGGTATTGGAGTGTCCTGGGGCTATATCAGGGTCTCCATTAGCGGTGATGTTAGGTGAGGATGACGAGGAATTAACCCCTGAGACCGATGTCCTGGATCTTGAGGTGTCTCGGGACAATTTTGGAGAGGCCCAGCTCTGCGGCGCTCCCAGGTCACACTAACGTCGATTGGCGTCATCTCGCGTGACCCGAGATTTCCTGTGAACGCGCGCACACAGGCGCGCGCGCTCACAGGAACGGAAGGTAAGAGAGTGGATCTCCAGCCTGCCAGCGGCAATCGTTCGCTGGCAGGCTGGAGATGTGATTTTTTTAACCCCTAACAGGTATATTAGACGCTGTTTTAATAACAGCGTCTAATATACCTGCTACCTGGTCCTCTGGTGGTCCCCTTTGTTTGGATCGACCACCAGAGGACACAGGTAGCTCAGTAATATGTTGCACCAAGCACCACACTACACTACACTCCCCCCTGTCACTTATTAACCCCTTATTCACCCTTGATCACCCCTGATCACCCCCCTGTCATTGATTACCCCCCTGTCATTGATCACCCCCCTGGAAAGCTCCATTCAGATGTCCGCATGATTTTTACGGATCCACTGATAGATGGATCGGATCCGCAAAATGCATACGGACGTCTGAATGGAGCCTTACAGGGGCGTGATCAATGACTGTGGTGATCACCCCATATAGACTCCCTGATCACCCCCCTGTCATTGATTACCCCCCTGTCATTGATCACCCCCCTGTAAAGCTCCATTCAGATGTCCGCATGATTTTTACGGATCCACTGATAGATGGATCGGATCCGCAAAACGCATACGGACGTCTGAATGGAGCCTTACAGGGGCGTGATCAATGACTGTGGTGATCACCCCCCTGTCATTGATTACCCCCCTGTCATTGATTACCCCCCTGTAAAGCTCCATTCAGATGTCCGCATGATTTTTACGGATCCACTGATAGATGGATCGGATCCGCAAAACGCATACGGACGTCTGAATGGAGCCTTACAGGGGCGTGATCAATGACTGTGGTGATCACCCCATATAGACTCCCTGATCACCCCCCTGTCATTGATTACCCCCCTGTCATTGATGACCCCCCTGTAAAGCTCCATTCAGATGTCCGCATGATTTTTACGGATCCACTGATAGATGGATCGGATCCGCAAAACGCATACAGACGTCTGAATGGAGCCTTACAGGGGCGTGATCAATGACTGTGGTGATCACCCCATATAGACTCCGTGATCACCCCCCTGTCATTGATTACCCCCCTGTCATTGATCACCCCCCTGTAAAGCTCCATTCAGACGTCCGCATGATTTTTACGGATCCACTGATAGATGGATCGGATCCGCAAAACACATACAGGCGTCTCCCTGGAGCCTTCCAGGGGGGGTGATCACCCCATATAGACTCCCTGATCACCCCCCTGTCATTGATCACCCCCCCTGTCATTGATCACCCCCACTGTCAGGCTGCATTCAAATGTCCGTAAGATTTTTACGGATCCACGGATACATGGATCGGATCCGCAAAACACATACGGACATCTGAATGGAGCCTTATAGGGGGGTGATCAATGACAGGGGGGTGATCACCCCATATAGACTCCCTGATCACCCCCCTGTCATTGATCACCCCCCTGTCATTGATCACCCCCCTGTAAGGCTCCATTCAGACATTTTTTTGGCCCAAGTTAGCGGAATTTTTTTTTTTTTTATTACAAAGTCTCATATTCCACTAACTTGTGTCAAAAAATTAAATCTCACATGAACTCACCATACCCCTCACGGAATCCAAATGCGTAAAAAATTTTTGACATTTATATTCCATACTTCTTCTCACGCTTTAGGGCCCCTAGAATGCCAGGGCAGTATAAATACCCCACATGTGACCCCATTTCGGAAAGAAGACACCCCCAGGTATTCCGTGAGGGGCATATTGAGTCCATGAAAGATTGAAATTTTTGTCCCAAGTTAGCGGAAAGGGAGACTTTGTGAGAAAAAAATAAATAAAATCAATTTCCGCTAACTTGTGCCAAAAAAAATAAATTTCTATGAACTCGCCATGCCCCTCATTGAATACCTTGGGGTGTCTTCTTTCCAAAATGGGGTCACATGTGGGGTATTTATACTGCCCTGGCATTTTAGGGGCCCTAAAGCGTGAGAAGAAGTCTGGGATCCAAATGTCTAAAAATGCCCTCATAAAAGGAATGTGGGCCCCTTTGCGCATCTAGGCTGCAAAAAAGTGTCACACATCTGGTATCGCCGTACTCAGGAAAATTTGGGCAATGTGTTTTGGGGTGTCATTTTACATATACCCATGCTGGGTGAGATAAATATCTTGGTCAAATGCCAACTTTGTATAAAAAAATGGGAAAAGTTGTCTTTTGCCAAGATATTTCTCTCACCCAGCATGGGTATATGTAAAATGACACCCCAAAACACATTCCCCAACTTCTCCTGAATACGGAGATACCACATGTGTGACACTTTTTTGCAGCCTAGGTGGGCAAAAGGGCCCACATTCCAAAGAGCACCTTTCAGATTTCACAGGTCATTTACCTACTTACCACACATTAGGGCCCCTGGAAAATGCCAGGGCAGTATATCTACCCCACAAGTGACCCCATTTTGGAAAGAAGACACCTCAAGGTATTCCGTGAGGGGCATGGCAAGTTCCTAGAATTTTTTATTTTTTGTCACAAGTTAGTGGAAAATGATGATTATTTTTTTTTGTTTTTTTTTCATACAAAGTCTCATATTCCACTAACTTGTGACAAAAAATAAAAACTTCCATAAACTCACTATGCCCATCAGCGAATACCTTGGGGTCTATTCTTTCCAAAATGGGGTCACTTGTGGGGTAGTTATACTGCCCTGGCATTCTAGGGGCCCAAATGTGTGGTAAGGAGTTTGAAATCAAATTCTGTAAAAAATGACCAGTGAAATCCGAAAGGTGCTCTTTGGAATATTGGCCCCTTTGCCCACCTAGGCTGCAAAAAAGTGTCACACATCTGGTATCTCCGTATTCAGGAGAAGTTGGGCAATGTGTTTTGGGGTGTCATTTTGCATATACCCATGTTGGGTGAGAGAAATATCTTGGCAAAAGACAACTTTTCCCATTTTTTTATACAAAGTTGGCATTTGACCAAGATATTTATCTCACCCAGCATGGGTATATGTAAAAAGACACCCCAAAACACATTCCCCAACTTCTCCTGAATACGGAGATACCAGATGTGCGACACTTTTTTGCAGCCTAGGTGGGCAAAGGGGCCCATATTCCAAAGAGCACCTTTCGGATTTCACTCGTCATTTTTTACAGAATTTGATTTCAAACTCCTTACCACACATTTGGGCCCCTAGAATGCCAGGGCAGTATAACTACCCCACAAGTGACCCCATTTTGGAAAGAAGAGACCCCAAGGTATTCGCTGATGGGCATAGTGAGTTCATGGAAGTTTTTATTTTTTGTCACAAGTTAGTGGAATATGAGACTTTGTATGAAAAAAAAAAAAAAAAATCATCATTTTCCACTAACTTGTGACAAAAAATAAAAAATTCTAGGAACTTGCCATGCCCCTCACGGAATACCTTGGGGTGTCTTCTTTCCAAAATGGGGTCACTTGTGGGGTAGTTTTACTGCCCTGGCATTCTAGGGGCCCAAATGTGTGTTAAGGAGTTTGAAATCAAATTCTGTAAAAAATGACCAGTGAAATCCGAAAGGTGCTCTTTGGAATATGGGCCCCTTTGCCCACCTAGGCTGCAAAAAAGTGTCACACATCTGGTATCTCCGTATTCAGGAGAAGTTGGGGAATGTGTTTTGGCGTGTCATTTTACATATACCCATGCTGGGTGAGAGAAATATCTTGGCAAAAGACAACTTTTCCCATTTTTTTATACAAAGTTGGCATTTGACCAAGATATTTATCTCACCCAGCATGGGTATATGTAAAAAGACACCCCAAAACACATTCCCCAACTTCTCCTGAATACAGAGATACCAGATGTGTGACACTTTTTTGCAGCCTAGGTGGGCAAAGGGGCCCATATTCCAAAGAGCACCTTTCGGATTTCACTGGTCATTTTTTACAGAATTTGATTTCAAACTCCTTACCACACATTTGGGCCCCTAGAATGCCAGGGCAGTATAACTACCGCACAAGTGACCCCATTTTGGAAAGAAGAGACCCCAAGGTATTTCGTGATGGGCATAGTGAGTTCATAGAACTTTTCATTTTTTGTCACAAGTTAGTGGAATATGAGACTTTGTAAGAAAAAAAAAAAAAAATCATCATTTTCCGCTAACTTGTGACAAAAAATAAAAAGTTCTATGAACTCACTATGCCCATCAGCGAATACCTTAGGGTGTCTACTTTCCGAAATGGGGTCATTTGTGGGGTGTTTGTACTGTCTGGGCATTGTAGAACCTCAGGAAACATGACAGGTGCTCAGAAAGTCAGAGCTGCTTCAAAAAGCGGAAATTCACATTTTTGTACCATAGTTTGTAAACGCTAGAACTTTTACCCAAACCATTTTTTTTTTACCCAAACATTTTTTTTTAATCAAAGACATGTAGAACAATAAATTTAGAGCAAAATTTATATATGGATGTCGTTTTTTTTGCTAAATTTTACAATTGAAAGTGAAAAATGACATTTTTTTGCAAAAAAATCGTTAAATTTCGATTAATAAAAAAAAATGTAAAAATGTCAGCAGCAATGAAATACCACCAAATGAAAGCTCTATTAGTGAGAAGAAAAGGAGGTAAAATTCATTTGGGGGGTAAGTTGCATGACCGAGCAATAAACCGTTAAAGTTGTGAAGTGCAGATTTGGAAAAAAGGGCCTGGTCACTAGGGGGGTATAAACCTGTGGTCCTTAAGTGGTTAAGATGAGTTACATAGTGGCCACTGCTCCCTTTAAGCTGTGTTCTCTCTGATTATGGCAGAAAGTGACGGGATCCCCATCTCTGAAGGTGAGCTTTTTTTTCTCCCTGGCTGTGAGTTGCCCAATCGCAGCAGAGAGCGTCTGAGAAGGAGACAGCCGTCTCCTCCTCCCTGTACCGATGCTACTAATTAGCATACAGGGCAGGAAAAGTGAACTAGGGGCACAGCAGGGGAACAGAGCAGCTCATCAAAAAAAGCGCCATGATATCTACTAAAAATGCCCTGCACTGCCAGGTACTAATATTGTAATGTCAGGACCAGTGAAAGGTCCTCTTTAAAAACATTTATTGCACAAGTATTTACAGTACCCATGATGCCATGAAGCTCCTATATATTCCCATACAATATCCATAATGCCATGCAGTTCCTATATATTCCCATACTGTTTCTATGATGCCATGGAGTTCCTATATATTTCCATAAAGTTTCCATAATGTCATGCAGTTCTCATATATTCCTATATAGTATCCATGATGCCATGCAGTTTTCATATATTTGAATACAGTATCCATGATGCCACCCAGTTCTCATATATCCCCATACAGTATCCATGATGCCATGCAATTCCTATGTATTCCCATACAGTATCCATGATGCCATGCAGTTCCTATGTATTCCCATACAGTATCCATGATGCCATGCAGTTCCTGTATACCCCCATACAGTATCCATGATGCCATGCAGTTCCTCTATATTCCCATACAGTATCCATGATGCCATGCAGTTCCTATGTATTCCCATACAGTGTCCATAATGCCATGCAGTTCCTCTATATTCCCATACAGTATCCATGATGCCATGCAGTTCCTCTATATTCCCATACAGTATCCATGATGCCATGCAGTTCCTCTATATTCCCATACAGTATCCATGATGCCATGCAGTTCTCATATATTCCCATACAGTATCCATGATGCCATGCAGTTCCTGTATACCCCCATACAGTATCCATGATGCCATGCAGTTCCTCTATATTCCCATACAGTATCCATGATGCCATGCAGTTCCTCTATATTCCCATACAGTATCCATGATGCCATACAGTTCCTCTATATTCCCATACAGTATCAATGATGCCATGCAGTTCCTCTATATTCCCATACAGTATCCATGATGCCATGCAGTTCCTCTATATTCCCATACAGTATCCATGATGCCATGCAGTTCTCATATATTCCCATACAGTATCCATGATGCCATGCAGTTCCTATGTATTCCCATACAGTATCCATGATGCCATGCAGTTCCTATTGTAGTAACCTAGAGGGGAGAATCGTGGATGGTCAGTACGTCTCACTGAGAATGTATGCCTCAGTGATATAATTCCCGGAAATAAGTATACCAGTAACATTAGGTTGCTGGGAGGTTTTCGTTAAAGTGGATTTTGGGTCCGGGTTTTAGGAGTGACCAGAGAGCTTGGGTGGGACAGGTCACTCCCGTACTCCATCCAGGGTTTTCCTACTGTGTGGTTAAAAAGGGTGTGGGAATCTCAGCTGAGGAGATCAAGTGTGCACAGGCTAAGTAAAGCTGAACAAGCTAAGAGGGAGGACTTGGTTTCTGAAAGACCCCAGAGAGTGGTGAGACCATATTGTTGTTACCTGATTTGGACTGAACACAGAATGTGGGACTTTATGTTATGCAATGTTTGTGGGCTGAAGAAAGCTTAAAGCTAAAACTTGGACATGTTTACCTTTGTGTGCTGAAATAAACACTGCCTGTGGTGAAGACTAAACTGACATGCGTGTATGTGTGCACAGTGACGGAGTTAAAACCCCCACAATTGGTGGAGGATGCGGGCACAACGCTCCTAGAAATCGCAGCCACTGGCAGTTGTAGGAGGTAAATGTCCTGGGTAAAAACTGCAGCGAAATTACAGTCTGAACATCTAACCATGGTGGATTTAGTAAAGCAATTGGTGCAGGCTAACTTGCTGCAGCAACAGGCTACTGCTCAACAGCAGAAAGCCCACATGGAGGCTATGCAAGCCCAGCAAGAGACAAATCAGCTACTGATACGACAGATGTCTGTATTGACTGAGGCCGTCAAATCTCAGGAGGAGGTGAGCCTTCCCCGTCAAAATGGCAGTGTTAAAGCCCAAAAAAATGTGAGGGAAACTTTGCAAAAAATGACACCTGAGGACGAAGTTGAGGCGTACCTGTCCGTATTTGAAAGGGTGGCAGAAAGGTAGAGTCTCCCACCCGAGCAGTGGGCAGAAGTGTTGGCGCCCTATTTAACAGGAGAACCTCAGAAAGCCTATTATGATTTAACCTTGCAAGAAGCTAAAGAATACGGCAAGCTAAAAGCGGAAATTCTTGCTCGGCAGGGGGTGACTGATGCAGTCCGAGCGCAGCGTGTTTACAGCTGGGAGTTTTGCCAAGATAAGCCTCCCAGGTCCCAAATGTTCGATCTGTTCCACCTGGTACAAAAATGGTTACAGCCAGAAACATCCTCCCCAGCTCAAATGGTGGAAAAAGTGGTGATGAACCGGTTCCTCCATACGCTGCCAAAACCCATACAATGTTGGGTTGCCCAGGGAAACCCCCAGACTGCGGACGAATTGGTGGGCCTCGTAGAAAGGTATATCAGCGTGGAGGACTCCCTGGAAAAAAAAGGGGGGTTGAGACGGCCATATCGCGGCTCTAAGAACGGGACTGGGTTCCCCAAGAAAGGACCACAACCCGGACCCAACTGGAAAACCCCGGTTAAGGAAAAGTTGGAGACTGGAACCCGAGTCCAGACCGGCCCCATCATCTGTTGGAGATGTCAGGCTCCTGGACAAATAGCAGCGCACTGCCCTTTGTCTACCGAGCCCATGGAGTGCGGTGTTGGCCAACCATATTCTCTTTTTGCACATCCTGTGTGCAGTGCAGTGAACCAAGCCCAGGAAGGACCCCGGATGTGCCAAGTGACCGTGAACAGTGTTATAGTGACTGCCCTCTTGGACTCCGGCAGTTTGGTCACTTTGATGACGTCCATGGTGCCTCACGTATTAAATCCTGAAAAGCATGTGGGAGTGTTGTGCATCCATGGAGACACACGGGATTATCCTGTCGCTCAGGTGTCCATAAACACTATGTGTGGTACTGTACTGCATGAGGTGGGAGTGGTGAAGGACTTACTGCACCCGATGATACTGGGAAGAGACTTCCCACTGTTTTGGGACCTGTGGGCTAACGCTAAGGTCCCGATGAAACTGTCAAGTACTGAGCATTCTAGTTGTGATGTGGTGGGAGAGGTATTGGAGTGTCCTGGGGCTATATCAGGGTCTCCATTAGCGGTGATGTTAGGTGAGGATGACGAGGAATTAACCCCTGAGACCGATGTCCTGGATCTTGAGGTGTCTCGGGACAATTTTGGAGAGGCCCAGCTCTGCGGCGCTCCCAGGTCACACTAACGTCGATTGGCGTCATCTCGCGTGACCCGAGATTTCCTGTGAACGCGCGCACACAGGCGCGCGCGCTCACAGGAACGGAAGGTAAGAGAGTGGATCTCCAGCCTGCCAGCGGCAATCGTTCGCTGGCAGGCTGGAGATGTGATTTTTTTAACCCCTAACAGGTATATTAGACGCTGTTTTAATAACAGCGTCTAATATACCTGCTACCTGGTCCTCTGGTGGTCCCCTTTGTTTGGATCGACCACCAGAGGACACAGGTAGCTCAGTAATATGTTGCACCAAGCACCACACTACACTACACTCCCCCCTGTCACTTATTAACCCCTTATTCACCCTTGATCACCCCTGATCACCCCCCTGTCATTGATTACCCCCCTGTCATTGATCACCCCCCTGGAAAGCTCCATTCAGATGTCCGCATGATTTTTACGGATCCACTGATAGATGGATCGGATCCGCAAAACGCATACGGACGTCTGAATGGAGCTTTACAGGGGGGTGATCAATGACTGTGGTGATCACCCCATATAGACTCCCTGATCACCCCCCTGTCATTGATTACCCCCCTGTCATTGATCACCCCCCTGTAAAGCTCCATTCAGATGTCCGCATGATTTTTACGGATCCACTGATAGATGGATCGGATCCGCAAAACGCATACGGACGTCTGAATGGAGCCTTACAGGGGCGTGATCAATGACTGTGGTGATCACCCCCCTGTCATTGATTACCCCCCTGTCATTGATTACCCCCCTGTAAAGCTCCATTCAGATGTCCGCATGATTTTTACGGATCCACTGATAGATGGATCGGATCCGCAAAACGCATACGGACGTCTGAATGGAGCCTTACAGGGGCGTGATCAATGACTGTGGTGATCACCCCATATAGACTCCCTGATCACCCCCCTGTCATTGATTACCCCCCTGTCATTGATGACCCCCCTGTAAAGCTCCATTCAGATGTCCGCATGATTTTTACGGATCCACTGATAGATGGATCGGATCCGCAAAACGCATACAGACGTCTGAATGGAGCCTTACAGGGGCGTGATCAATGACTGTGGTGATCACCCCATATAGACTCCGTGATCACCCCCCTGTCATTGATTACCCCCCTGTCATTGATCACCCCCCTGTAAAGCTCCATTCAGACGTCCGCATGATTTTTACGGATCCACTGATAGATGGATCGGATCCGCAAAACACATACAGGCGTCTCCCTGGAGCCTTCCAGGGGGGGTGATCACCCCATATAGACTCCCTGATCACCCCCCTGTCATTGATCACCCCCCCTGTCATTGATCACCCCCACTGTCAGGCTGCATTCAGATGTCCGTATGATTTTTACGGATCCACGGATACATGGATCGGATCCGCAAAACACATACGGACATCTGAATGGAGCCTTATAGGGGGGTGATCAATGACAGGGGGGTGATCACCCCATATAGACTCCCTGATCACCCCCCTGTCATTGATCACCCCCCTGTCATTGATCACCCCCCTGTAAGGCTCCATTCAGACATTTTTTTGGCCCAAGTTAGCGGAAATTTTTTTTTTTTTATTACAAAGTCTCATATTCCACTAACTTGTGTCAAAAAATTAAATCTCACATGAACTCACCATACCCCTCACGGAATCCAAATGCGTAAAAATTTTTTGACATTTATATTCCATACTTCTTCTCACGCTTTAGGGCCCCTAGAATGCCAGGGCAGTATAAATACCCCACATGTGACCCCATTTCGGAAAGAAGACACCCCCAGGTATTCCGTGAGGGGCATATTGAGTCCATGAAAGATTGAAATTTTTGTCCCAAGTTAGCGGAAAGGGAGACTTTGTGAGAAAAAAATAAATAAAATCAATTTCCGCTAACTTGTGCCAAAAAAAATAAATTTCTATGAACTCGCCATGCCCCTCATTGAATACCTTGGGGTGTCTTCTTTCCAAAATGGGGTCACATGTGGGGTATTTATACTGCCCTGGCATTTTAGGGGCCCTAAAGCGTGAGAAGAAGTCTGGGATCCAAATGTCTAAAAATGCCCTCATAAAAGGAATGTGGGCCCCTTTGCGCATCTAGGCTGCAAAAAAGTGTCACACATCTGGTATCGCCGTACTCAGGAAAATTTGGGCAATGTGTTTTGGGGTGTCATTTTACATATACCCATGCTGGGTGAGATAAATATCTTGGTCAAATGCCAACTTTGTATAAAAAAATGGGAAAAGTTGTCTTTTGCCAAGATATTTCTCTCACCCAGCATGGGTATATGTAAAATGACACCCCAAAACACATTCCCCAACTTCTCCTGAATACGGAGATACCACATGTGTGACACTTTTTTGCAGCCTAGGTGGGCAAAAGGGCCCACATTCCAAAGAGCACCTTTCAGATTTCACAGGTCATTTACCTACTTACCACACATTAGGGCCCCTGGAAAATGCCAGGGCAGTATATCTACCCCACAAGTGACCCCATTTTGGAAAGAAGACACCCCAAGGTATTCCGTGAGGGGCATGGCAAGTTCCTAGAATTTTTTATTTTTTGTCACAAGTTAGTGGAAAATGATGATTATTTTTTTTTGTTTTTTTTTCATACAAAGTCTCATATTCCACTAACTTGTGACAAAAAATAAAAACTTCCATAAACTCACTATGCCCATCAGCGAATACCTTGGGGTCTATTCTTTCCAAAATGGGGTCACTTGTGGGGTAGTTATACTGCCCTGGCATTCTAGGGGCCCAAATGTGTGGTAAGGAGTTTGAAATCAAATTCTGTAAAAAATGACCAGTGAAATCCGAAAGGTGCTCTTTGGAATATTGGCCCCTTTGCCCACCTAGGCTGCAAAAAAGTGTCACACATCTGGTATCTCCGTATTCAGGAGAAGTTGGGCAATGTGTTTTGGGGTGTCATTTTGCATATACCCATGTTGGGTGAGAGAAATATCTTGGCAAAAGACAACTTTTCCCATTTTTTTATACAAAGTTGGCATTTGACCAAGATATTTATCTCACCCAGCATGGGTATATGTAAAAAGACACCCCAAAACACATTCCCCAACTTCTCCTGAATACGGAGATACCAGATGTGCGACACTTTTTTGCAGCCTAGGTGGGCAAAGGGGCCCATATTCCAAAGAGCACCTTTCGGATTTCACTGGTCATTTTTTACAGAATTTGATTTCAAACTCCTTACCACACATTTGGGCCCCTAGAATGCCAGGGCAGTATAACTACCCCACAAGTGACCCCATTTTGGAAAGAAGAGACCCCAAGGTATTCGCTGATGGGCATAGTGAGTTCATGGAAGTTTTTATTTTTTGTCACAAGTTAGTGGAATATGAGACTTTGTATGAAAAAAAAAAAAAAATCATCATTTTCCACTAACTTGTGACAAAAAATAAAAAATTCTAGGAACTTGCCATGCCCCTCACGGAATACCTTGGGGTGTCTTCTTTCCAAAATGGGGTCACTTGTGGGGTAGTTTTACTGCCCTGGCATTCTAGGGGCCCAAATGTGTGTTAAGGAGTTTGAAATCAAATTCTGTAAAAAATGACCAGTGAAATCCGAAAGGTGCTCTTTGGAATATGGGCCCCTTTGCCCACCTAGGCTGCAAAAAAGTGTCACACATCTGGTATCTCCGTATTCAGGAGAAGTTGGGGAATGTGTTTTGGGGTGTCATTTTACATATACCCATGCTGGGTGAGAGAAATATCTTGGCAAAAGACAACTTTTCCCATTTTTTTATACAAAGTTGGCATTTGACCAAGATATTTATCTCACCCAGCATGGGTATATGTAAAAAGACACCCCAAAACACATTCCTCAACTTCTCCTGAATACAGAGATACCAGATGTGTGACACTTTTTTGCAGCCTAGGTGGGCAAAGGGGCCCATATTCCAAAGAGCACCTTTCGGATTTCACTGGTCATTTTTTACAGAATTTGATTTCAAACTCCTTACCACACATTTGGGCCCCTAGAATGCCAGGGCAGTATAACTACCGCACAAGTGACCCCATTTTGGAAAGAAGAGACCCCAAGGTATTTCGTGATGGGCATAGTGAGTTCATAGAACTTTTCATTTTTTGTCACAAGTTAGTGGAATATGAGACTTTGTAAGAAAAAAAAAAAAAAATCATCATTTTCCGCTAACTTGTGACAAAAAATAAAAAGTTCTATGAACTCACTATGCCCATCAGCGAATACCTTAGGGTGTCTACTTTCCGAAATGGGGTCATTTGTGGGGTGTTTGTACTGTCTGGGCATTGTAGAACCTCAGGAAACATGACAGGTGCTCAGAAAGTCAGAGCTGCTTCAAAAAGCGGAAATTCACATTTTTGTACCATAGTTTGTAAACGCTAGAACTTTTACCCAAACCATTTTTTTTTTACCCAAACATTTTTTTTTAATCAAAGACATGTAGAACAATAAATTTAGAGCAAAATTTATATATGGATGTCGTTTTTTTTGCTAAATTTTACAATTGAAAGTGAAAAATGAAATTTTTTTGCAAAAAAATCGTTAAATTTCGATTAATAAAAAAAAATGTAAAAATGTCAGCAGCAATGAAATACCACCAAATGAAAGCTCTATTAGTGAGAAGAAAAGGAGGTAAAATTCATTTGGGGGGTAAGTTGCATGACCGAGCAATAAACCGTTAAAGTTGTGAAGTGCAGATTTGGAAAAAAGGGCCTGGTCACTAGGGGGGTATAAACCTGTGGTCCTTAAGTGGTTAAGATGAGTTACATAGTGGCCACTGCTCCCTTTAAGCTGTGTTCTCTCTGATTATGGCAGAAAGTGACGGGATCCCCATCTCTGAAGGTGAGCTTTTTTTTCTCCCTGGCTGTGAGTTGCCCAATCGCAGCAGAGAGCGTCTGAGAAGGAGACAGCCGTCTCCTCCTCCCTGTACCGATGCTACTAATTAGCATACAGGGCAGGAAAAGTGAACTAGGGGCACAGCAGGGGAACAGAGCAGCTCATCTAAAAAAAAAAAAAAAAAGCGCCATGATATCTACTAAAAATGCCCTGCACTGCCAGGTACTAATATTGTAATGTCAGGACCAGTGAAAGGTCCTCTTTAAAAACATTTATTGCACAAGTATTTACAGTACCCATGATGCCATGAAGCTCCTATATATTCCCATACAATATCCATAATGCCATGCAGTTCCTATATATTCCCATACTGTTTCTATGATGCCATGGAGTTCCTATATATTTCCATAAAGTTTCCATAATGTCATGCAGTTCTCATATATTCCTATATAGTATCCATGATGCCATGCAGTTTTCATATATTTGAATACAGTATCCATGATGCCACCCAGTTCTCATATATCCCCATACAGTATCCATGATGCCATGCAATTCCTATGTATTCCCATACAGTATCCATGATGCCATGCAGTTCCTATGTATTCCCATACAGTATCCATGATGCCATGCAGTTCCTGTATACCCCCATACAGTATCCATGATGCCATGCAGTTCCTCTATATTCCCATACAGTATCCATGATGCCATGCAGTTCCTATGTATTCCCATACAGTGTCCATAATGCCATGCAGTTCCTCTATATTCCCATACAGTATCCATGATGCCATGCAGTTCCTCTATATTCCCATACAGTATCCATGATGCCATGCAGTTCCTCTATATTCCCATACAGTATCCATGATGCCATGCAGTTCTCATATATTCCCATACAGTATCCATGATGCCATGCAGTTCCTGTATACCCCCATACAGTATCCATGATGCCATGCAGTTCCTCTATATTCCCATACAGTATCCATGATGCCATGCAGTTCCTCTATATTCCCATACAGTATCCATGATGCCATACAGTTCCTCTATATTCCCATACAGTATCAATGATGCCATGCAGTTCCTCTATATTCCCATACAGTATCCATGATGCCATGCAGTTCCTCTATATTCCCATACAGTATCCATGATGCCATGCAGTTCTCATATATTCCCATACAGTATCCATGATGCCATGCAGTTCCTATGTATTCCCATACAGTATCCATGATGCCATGCAGTTCCTATTGTAGTAACCTAGAGGGGAGAATCGTGGATGGTCAGTACGTCTCACTGAGAATGTATGCCTCAGTGATATAATTCCCGGAAATAAGTATACCAGTAACATTAGGTTGCTGGGAGGTTTTCGTTAAAGTGGATTTTGGGTCCGGGTTTTAGGAGTGACCAGAGAGCTTGGGTGGGACAGGTCACTCCCGTACTCCATCCAGGGTTTTCCTACTGTGTGGTTAAAAAGGGTGTGGGAATCTCAGCTGAGGAGATCAAGTGTGCACAGGCTAAGTAAAGCTGAACAAGCTAAGAGGGAGGACTTGGTTTCTGAAAGACCCCAGAGAGTGGTGAGACCATATTGTTGTTACCTGATTTGGACTGAACACAGAATGTGGGACTTTATGTTATGCAATGTTTGTGGGCTGAAGAAAGCTTAAAGCTAAAACTTGGACATGTTTACCTTTGTGTGCTGAAATAAACACTGCCTGTGGTGAAGACTAAACTGACATGCGTGTATGTGTGCACAGTGACGGAGTTAAAACCCCCACAATTGGTGGAGGATGCGGGCACAACGCTCCTAGAAATCGCAGCCACTGGCAGTTGTAGGAGGTAAATGTCCTGGGTAAAAACTGCAGCGAAATTACAGTCTGAACATCTAACCATGGAGGATTTAGTAAAGCAATTGGTGCAGGCTAACTTGCTGCAGCAACAGGCTACTGCTCAACAGCAGAAAGCCCACATGGAGGCTATGCAAGCCCAGCAAGAGACAAATCAGCTACTGATACGACAGATGTCTGTATTGACTGAGGCCGTCAAATCTCAGGAGGAGGTGAGCCTTCCCCGTCAAAATGGCAGTGTTAAAGCCCAAAAAAATGTGAGGGAAACTTTGCAAAAAATGACACCTGAGGACGAAGTTGAGGCGTACCTGTCCGTATTTGAAAGGGTGGCAGAAAGGTAGAGTCTCCCACCCGAGCAGTGGGCAGAAGTGTTGGCGCCCTATTTAACAGGAGAACCTCAGAAAGCCTATTATGATTTAACCTTGCAAGAAGCTAAAGAATACGGCAAGCTAAAAGCGGAAATTCTTGCTCGGCAGGGGGTGACTGATGCAGTCCGAGCGCAGCGTGTTTACAGCTGGGAGTTTTGCCAAGATAAGCCTCCCAGGTCCCAAATGTTCGATCTGTTCCACCTGGTACAAAAATGGTTACAGCCAGAAACATCCTCCCCAGCTCAAATGGTGGAAAAAGTGGTGATGAACCGGTTCCTCCATACGCTGCCAAAACCCATACAATGTTGGGTTGCCCAGGGAAACCCCCAGACTGCGGACGAATTGGTGGGCCTCGTAGAAAGGTATATCAGCGTGGAGGACTCCCTGGAAAAAAAAGGGGGGTTGAGACGGCCATATCGCGGCTCTAAGAACGGGACTGGGTTCCCCAAGAAAGGACCACAACCCGGACCCAACTGGAAAACCCCGGTTAAGGAAAAGTTGGAGACTGGAACCCGAGTCCAGACCGGCCCCATCATCTGTTGGAGATGTCAGGCTCCTGGACAAATAGCAGCGCACTGCCCTTTGTCTACCGAGCCCATGGAGTGCGGTGTTGGCCAACCATATTCTCTTTTTGCACATCCTGTGTGCAGTGCAGTGAACCAAGCCCAGGAAGGACCCCGGATGTGCCAAGTGACCGTGAACAGTGTTATAGTGACTGCCCTCTTGGACTCCGGCAGTTTGGTCACTTTGATGACGTCCATGGTGCCTCACGTATTAAATCCTGAAAAGCATGTGGGAGTGTTGTGCATCCATGGAGACACACGGGATTATCCTGTCGCTCAGGTGTCCATAAACACTATGTGTGGTACTGTACTGCATGAGGTGGGAGTGGTGAAGGACCTACTGCACCCGATGATACTGGGAAGAGACTTCCCACTGTTTTGGGACCTGTGGGCTAACGCTAAGGTCCCGATGAAACTGTCAAGTACTGAGCATTCTAGTTGTGATGTGGTGGGAGAGGTATTGGAGTGTCCTGGGGCTATATCAGGGTCTCCATTAGCGGTGATGTTAGGTGAGGATGACGAGGAATTAACCCCTGAGACCGATGTCCTGGATCTTGAGGTGTCTCGGGACAATTTTGGAGAGGCCCAGCTCAGGGATCTCACCTTGAAAGGTGCCCGGGAGAATGTATCAGTTCTGAATGGGGTTGCCCAAAGTCCAGGGGCTGATAATCAGTTTCCCCACTTTGCCATAAACAATAATATGTTGTATAGAGTGACCAAAAGGGGGGATGAAGTAGTGGAACAACTACTGGTACCCAGTCCTTATCGACAAATGGTATTAAGGATGGCCCACTCGCATGTTTTAGGGGGGCACTTGGGGGCAGCTAAAACCCAAGAACGCATTCTGCAGCGGTTTTATTGGCCGGGGTGTTATAAGGAAATAGCTGACTATTGCCAGTCGTGTCCCACCTGCCAGGTATCAGCCCCTGTCCCTCATTTCAAAAGTCCTTTGGTCCCTCTGCCAATCATTGAAGTTCCATTTGAACGGATTGCAATGGACCTCGTAGGACCCCTAGTAAAGTCAGCTAGAGGTCATCAGTATATTTTGGTGGTAGTAGACTATGCCACCAGATACCCGGAAGCAGTCCCTTTAAGAAATACGCTATCAAAAAACATAGCGAGAGAGTTGTTCCAGATGTTTGCCAGAACTGGTATACCAAAAGAGATATTAACTGATCAGGGAACGCCGTTCATGTCTAAAGTCATGAAAGAGTTATGTCGGGTGTTAAAAATTAAACAACTGCGAACATCAGTATATCATCCGCAGACAGACGGTCTGGTAGCACGTTTCAATAAAACACTTAAGAATATGTTAAAAAAGGTGGTAGAGAAGGATGGTCGGGATTGGGACTGTCTGCTACCGTACCTACTGTTCTCTATTAGAGAGGTTCCTCAAACCTCCACTGGGTTTTCACCTTTTGAATTATTATATGCTCGGCACCCTCGGGGGTTACTAGATGTGGCAAAGGAAACCTGGGAAAATGAGACTACCCCATATAAGAGTGTAGTGGAACACATTGCACAAATGCAAGAGAGGATATCTAAGGTCATGCCCATAGTAAAAGAACATATTCTGAGGGCTCAAGATAACCAAGCTCGAGTGTATAACAGGGCAGCCAAGGTTAGGCAGTTCTGTCCAGGGGACCGAGTGCTAGTTTTGGTACCCACAGTTGAAAGCAAATTCCTAGCTAAGTGGCAGGGGCCTTATGAGGTGGTTGAGAAAGTTGGGGAAGTTAACTACAAAGTTCACCAGCCTGGGAAAAGAAAACCTATCCAGTTGTATCATGTGAACTTGTTAAAACCGTGGAAAGATCGAAACTCCCTGGAAATGACTTGTTTGGTGGTAGAGGCTAAAACTAACAGTCAGGATGTCACAATTGCGGAGACCCTCTCCAAATCCCAAAAACAGCAATGCAAGGAACTGCTACAACAGAATAGGGATTTGTTCTCAGATTTGCCAGGTCTCACTAATTGTATTGAGCATGAGATTCGAACAAAACCACATGTTCGGGTAAACATAAAACCCTATAGAATCCCTGAGGCTCGTAAGGAAGTAATATCACAAGAGATCAAAAGGATGTTAGAGCTAGGAGTGATTGAGGAGTCCCGAAGTGGGTGGTCCAGTCCAATAGTTTTGGTACCAAAACCATCTGGGGAATGGCGGTTCTGTAATGATTATAGAAAACTCAATGAGGCTTCGGAGTTCGATGCCTACCCTATGCCAAGAGTAGACGAACTCATTGAGAGGTTAGGTCCAGCGCGGTATATTACTACGTTAGACCTAACAAAAGGGTATTGGCAGATCCCTCTATCAAAGGATGCTAAAGAAAAGACTGCCTTTTCCACACCTGAAGGGTGTTACCAGTATGTAAGGATGCCATTCGGGTTACAAGGTGCCCCAGCTACGTTTCAAAGGGCTATGGACAGGATCTTAGGCCCTCACAAAAAGTATGCAGCTGCATACCTGGACGATATCGTCATCTTTAGCCCAGATTGGGAGAGTCACCTGGGTAAAGTTCAAGCCATACTAGATTCCCTAAGAACGACTGGATTCACCATAAACCCCAATAAATGTGCCATGGGTATGGAAGAGGCCAGATATCTCGGGTATGTAGTAGGGAGAGGTCTAATTAAACCCCAGATTAACAAAGTGGAAGCAATTCAAACCTGGCCACGTCCACTTACAAAAAAACAGATAAAAGCTTTCTTGGGAATAGTGGGCTATTACAGACGATTTGTACCAAATTTTGCTACGATAGCTGCCCCGCTAACGGAGCTTACAAAAGGTACAAAGTCAGTCATGGCTAGATGGACCCCGGAAGCTGAACAGGCATTTAACGAGCTTAAGCTACGGTTGTGCCAGCAGCCAGTATTAGTGGCCCCAGATTTTAGTAAGGAATTCATAGTGCAGACAGATGCCTCAGAGGTAGGTCTAGGCGCTGTGATGTCTCAAGAGGTTAGGGGGGAAGAACACCCGGTGTTATACCTGAGCCGAAAACTTACCCCCTGCGAAAAAAATTATTCTATTGTGGAAAAAGAATGTTTGGCGATAAAGTGGGCATTGGACTCCCTTAGATATTATCTACTGGGTAGGAGGTTCAGGTTAGTTTCAGATCATGTACCACTAAAGTGGATGTCTGAGAAAAAGGGGAGTAATGCCAGAGTAACGAGATGGTTTCTGACGTTACAGGATTTCAGTTTTTATATAGAACACAGGCCCGGGAAGGCAGAGGGGGAGGGTATGTAGTAACCTAGAGGGGAGAATCGTGGATGGTCAGTACGTCTCACTGAGAATGTATGCCTCAGTGATATAATTCCCGGAAATAAGTATACCAGTAACATTAGGTTGCTGGGAGGTTTTCGTTAAAGTGGATTTTGGGTCCGGGTTTTAGGAGTGACCAGAGAGCTTGGGTGGGACAGGTCACTCCCGTACTCCATCCAGGGTTTTCCTACTGTGTGCTTAAAAAGGGTGTGGGAATCTCAGCTGAGGAGATCAAGTGTGCACAGGCTAAGTAAAGCTGAACAAGCTAAGAGGGAGGACTTGGTTTCTGAAAGACCCCAGAGAGTGGTGAGACCATATTGTTGTTACCTGATTTGGACTGAACACAGAATGTGGGACTTTATGTTATGCAATGTTTGTGGGCTGAAGAAAGCTTAAAGCTAAAACTTGGACATGTTTACCTTTGTGTGCTGAAATAAACACTGCCTGTGGTGAAGACTGAACTGACATGCGTGTATGTGTGCACAGTGACGGAGTTAAAACCCCCACACTATGTATTCCCATACAGTATCCATGATGCCATGCAGTTCCTATGTATTCCCATACAGTATCCATGATGCCATGCAGTTCCTGTATACCCCCATACAGTATCCATGATGCCATGCAGTTCCTATGTATTCCCATACAGTATCCATGATGCCATGCAGTTCCTATGTATTCCCATACAGTATCCATGATGCCATGCAGTTCCTATGTATTCCCATACAGTATCCATGATGCCATGCAGTTCCTGTATACCCCCATACAGTATCCATGATGCCATGCAGTTCCTATGTATTCCCATACAGTATCCATGATGCCATGCAGTTCTCATACAGTATATTCCCATACACTATCCATGATGCCATGTAGTTCCTATATATTCCTATACAATATTCATGATGCCATTTAGTTCCTATATATTACTGCACAGTATCCATGATGCCATGCAGTTCCTATATATTCCTATACAGTATCCATGATGCCATGCAGTTCTCATATATTTCCATACAGTATCCATGATGTCATGCAGTTCCTATATATTCCTATACAGTATCCATGATGCCATGTAGTTCCTATATATTACTAAACAGTATTCATCATGCCATGTAGTTCCCATATATTCCCATACAGTATCCATGATACCATGCAGTTCTCATATATTCCCATACAGTATACATGATGCCATGCAGTTCTCATACAGTATATTCCCATACACTATCCATGATGCCATGCAGTTCCTACTGTATGTATTCCCATACAGTATCCATGATGCCATGTAGTTCCTATATATTCCTATACAATATTCATGATGCCATTTAGTTCCTATATATTACTACACAGTATCCATGATGCCATGCAGTTCTCATATATTTCCATACAGTATCCATGATGCCATGCAGTTCTCATATATTTCCATACAGTATTCATCATGCCATGTAGTTCCTATATATTACTACACAGTATTCATCATGCCATGTAGTTCCTATATATTACTACACAGTATCCATGATGCCATGCAGTTCTCATATATTCCCATACAGTATCCATGATGCCATGCAGTTCTCATATATTCCAATACAGTATCCATGATGTCATGCAGTTCCTATATTTTCCATGCAGTGACCATGATGCAATGCATTTCCAATAGATTCCCATACAGTATCCATGATGCCATGCAGCTACTATATCTTCCCACACAGTATCCATGATGCCATGCAGTTCCTGTATACCCCCATACAGTATCCATGATGCCATGTAGTTCCTATATATTTTCATACAGTGTCCATGATGCCATGCAGTTCCTATATATCCCCATACGGACCACCGTCGATCTGATATTGATGACCTATCCTGATGAAAGGTCATCACTAGTAAAATCCCAGACAACCCCTTTAAACAAAAGATTTACAGCAAGCTATGCCTTTCTGAAGCAAAACACATCTCTGGATTTCTGCTATCTCACCCAACTAAACTGGAAACTGGGTAAGATATACATCCCCTCCACACCTCTACTGTATACTTCACCACATGTCTCCTCATCTCCATAGCGGGATTTGGTTGCAATACATTTTCAAACTCCCAATGATGTGCGGCTACCAATGTTTCCCGGTAAATGTAAGACTCACTCAGGTTCATGTCCTGAACCTGCTCAGGCTCTCCTTCATCTGCCTGGTGCACCTTGTACTCACATCACCTTTGATAACACTAAACATGAGATTGCAACTCATAGAACACTGTGGAAACTGCCTATAAGCATCTGGTTCATGTGGTGCACCACCTAACACTGTCACACTTTTCTGTGCACTTATCACAGTGCGGTCTCCCTGTTGTCCACTACCAAAATCATCATTCAACATTTCTAAATAATATACATTTTTACCAATAGAGGGAGCTTCATCCCCGATCACAACCTGCAAAGAAAAGGGGTTGGCATTGTAACATAATGTGAATTCACATGAATTGAGAATGAATAAGCATATGAAGAATGTGTGAATAAATATATTTACTAAGTGTGATTAAATAAGAGATAACATAGACAAATCGCATGAATAATAAAAATTAAATACATCAATAGCCTAAATATGCAACATGCAATATGGGGTGAGACTCAGTCGATCATGCTATAACACATAGCTGTCTATCACATTATAACACTTGACCGACACCCCAAGGTGTACAATAGATAGGGCAAATCAATACTTGCATCGTACCTAGGATGAAGTACTTGCCAGAGTCCCCCGAATGTATGTGTGTCACAGAGTTTAAACATTTTACACCCCCCCCTCCCCTCCCTCCAGTGTGCAGCATGCAAGTCTCTGAGATCACTCAGGAATGTGGTCTTATCAGCACAATGAGGGATGGGTACTACATTACAAGGCACATCTTTACACAGAATGGTAATAATAAAAGGGAACAGAATTAAAGGCACAGAACCAATTAGCACTTAGAAAATACCCTTACAATATAGTAATTTAACAGTTTTTGAGGTGCCCACCTTGTTTAATAGATAAGCAATTCTATTAAGCCTTGATTGTCAAATTGGGGTGAATAAGCTGTGCAATTTAAGTTATTGGGGTGTCCACCTTGTTAAATAGATAAGCAATTCTGTTAGGCCTTTATTCTTAAATCGGGGCAAATAAGCTTTGTGGTGATGTGAACGCTAAAGTGAATAAGGATCCCGGAAGAGGGGTATATCTCACTCAGGTTCCTCAACTAGGTGAGATAAGTAAAGTTCCAGAGTGGTGCTGGCTTCAGCAAGGCATAGTTATTGGAGCTATTTTGTTTAGTATTTAAGGACTAGAGTTTACTTGGATTTGGAGCTAGGTTGGTAGAGGGAGCTGCCAATCCACCCCTCACATTCCAGGGCAGATTTTCCCTAGCCTGAGGGATCCCCAGGTGTAATCACCTGGGATCATTACTGGGGAGTAAAAGCCCATCCCAGACTGTCAGTCGGGGGGGCGTGGTTGCAAACAGAGGCCGGGTGAGGCTCTGGGTGTACGATTCCAGCCAGGCTAGGCTGAGAAACCATGAGGCTGGGACATAGCCTGGACTGAACGTGTTACAGCCTGGGGGGCTGGTATACGCTTGGCTGAGAAAGCCGGACCTGACACTGTGTCTGAACATTACTCTATAGGTGTCAGGGATTCTACCATATGTTTAGTTAGAGCCCAGCCGGGCAGGTGTTTGTTTTGTATGATGTTTGTTTTGCTGAGGTGCCAAATAAAAGCGATGTTTGGACCTTAAGCTTGGTGTCTGGCGAAGATACTTGTATGACTGACCCCCGGAGAAGAGATAATCCCCCACAGCTTTCTCATCTAACTGTTATTGGGGTGTCACCTTGTTTAATAGAATAGATAAGCAATTCCATTAGAGCTTGATTCTCAAATTGGGGTAAATAAACTTTCTCATTTAACTGTTATTGGGATGCCCACTGTATTCAATAGATAAGCAATTCTATTAGGACTTGATTCTCAAACTGGGGTGAATAAGCTTTCTCATTTAAATGTTATTGGGGTGCCCAGCTTATTTCACAGATAAGCAATTACATTATGCCTTGATTCTCAAATTGGAGTGAATAAGCAATTTTTTACTGTTATTGGGGTGTCCACTTTGTTTAATAGATAAACAATTCTATTGTGCCTTGATTCTCCAATTGAGGTGAATAAGCTTTCTCATTTCAATGTTATCGGGGTGCCCACCTTGTTTCATAGATAAGCAATTCCATTAGGCCTTGATTGTCAAATTGGGGTGAATAAGCTGTCTGTTTATACTGTTATTGGGGTGTCTACCTGTTTAGATAGATAAGAAATTCTCAAATTGGGGTGAATAAGTAGTGTAATTTATCTGTTATCGGGGTGCCCACCTGGCCAAGTTGCAGGTAGAGAGTCCCAAGCCATCATTACTTCTCTAAAAAAGCTGTACCATCTCTGCGTACGTACGTATGTACGTACGGCAAAAGGTGGTCCAGTCATTGAGCCTGTTGGTGTCTGATACAGTTCATGGCAGCGCCGACATATGGAGCTGTAACTATATATGTCCTTTACGGCCCACTGGGTAAATGTGGTTCATGCCCAGGCACACCAGCAACTTTTGGCCAGGTAATGGCAATGCCACCTCCACATTCATTTTGTCAGCTCAATACCCGGAAACGGTACTCTGTGAGGGTTCCTATCTTCAATCATGGGATGTGCATTACTGGCTGTTTATTATGATAGCAGGAATTCGATTTTTATTTTTATATCTATGTGTGTTATATAAGAGGGGGCCAGATGACCTACTGGCCACTATAATTAGTGATTGATTTCTTGCAGTATTGGTTGCTCCTGGTAGCAGCATTTAGTCGGATCACTATATTTGAGTTACCACTGCTTGAGGGCAGCACTATTGACAGTGATTTTTTCATGGTCCCCTGATGAGCCCTTCAACTATACAGGGCGAAAAGCGTTGGACTACGGGATTATAATATCGGGACATTGAATGTGATTAATATGCAATGAGTTGCTAATTATTGGCGACTGAGTGCATTTTGCTTCATTGTGAGTGGAAACAGTATCTGACCTTTTTTAGTGAACAATCTGTACATCCATTACCATTGTTTTTGTTTTCAGCATTTAGTTAGCTCATCTAATAACTTGCTTTAGGCCGTACTACCATGGTGGACCGCCCCCATCTCCCTTTGTCAGGGTCATTCAGGAGGTTCCTGAATACGGAATCGCCCCTGTCGGGGCGGCCATTCCGTTTGTAGGAAGGGCCCACAGGATAGGGGCAGGATTAGGGTTAGTCTCCATTTAGGGATTCTATCTATACCTACATAATAGCCATAATCTTCACAACCCATTTGTTATTTTGCATTTGTTTATTACCTTCTCTACATTGATGGGGGGAAGGTTACCTTTTAATGCATATTTCTTGAAGGCTACATTTTATTTGGGTGGTAGTCTGTGAATTGCCCTAGTATATTTACTGCCTATAGTAACTGTACCCTCTAATGGGTTATAGTCTTAGCTGTGATTTGTACTGAACATAGATGTCCAATGGCATAGGTAGGTTTAGAGTAGGACCTGCCTGACTGAGACCACCTTGGCGCTGATAGGTGGGCACACATGTGTTTTGATCAAAGTATATTGGCTGAGAGTCTCAGATTTTATCATATCAGAGTGAGGTTTTAGTTCATATATAATGCTTGCATCTATTGTGTTAGTGCATTATTATCTTTTTTCTGTGATTTTTTTTCCCTTAAATGTAGCCATGTACATCTGCATATCTATTTATCATATCATGCAGGATGTTTTTATCTTTGTTTTTTCTCTGTGATTGTTGCTTAGTTTGTAGTATACACTTGAGGGAGTGGCACCTTCAAGTGTGAATGTGCTTCTATTTTATCCTGGGAGTAGCATTCTTGTGCACTTTTGCCCCTCCTATCAAACATACGGCCTTGATTAGGTGGTACCTGCTCCTCCTCTCATTGGTTGCTTGATGCACACAGAGGTAACTAGGAGCAGCACACTATATGTGCAGGGCCTGCTCTCCTGAACATACAGTAGATACCCAATGGCATAGGTAGGTTTAGAGTAGGACCTGCCTGACTGAGACCACCTTAGCGTGGGTAGGCGGGCACAGATGTGTTTTGATCAAAATATATTGTCTGAAAGTCCATGAATTTTTCATATCAGAGTGAGGGCTTAGTTCATGTACAATGCTTGCATCTATTGTGTTAGTGCATTATTATCTGTTTTCTGTGATTATTTTTTTTCATAAATGTAACCATGTACATCCACATATCAATTTATCATATCATGCAGGATGTTTTTATCTTAGTTTTTTCTTTGTGATTTCTGTCTGTACTTCATGTCTCCTCATGAACTCCATTCCTTAAGAGATTCAGCTGAAGATCTTATCAGATGTATGTATGTATTGAGGATGAGGCAGATCGTTAGCTCAGTGTTGCGAAGTAACTTGTCCTGCTATGTGATTAGGACAGTGTGTGTACTAATAGGACGGTGGCCATTTTATTTCTCCTAATGATTGCTCCCTTGATAAAGCCAACCATTATAACTAATGAAAGGTATTTGGGAATGTATTTATAATAAAGTAATATTTAAAGGGGTTATCCAAGACTATTAAATGCTCTCCCATATGCCGGGCCCCTCACAATGAATATACTTACCTGGCTCCCCGCTCCCTCCGCCGCTTCTGGTCCCCGCACTGCCGCAGCTGCTTCTCCCCGTGCACGGATGAAAACATCTGGTGTCAGGGGGGCGCAGCCAATGGCAGGCGGTGATGGGGGGGAGCCTCCCTAGCATTTGTTTACCTGGTGAAAACAGGAAAGGAGATTCCAAATTTAAAAAGAAAACCATGGGGAATATATATATATGATGTAAGCAACTCTTACGCAGAGGGTGTGGAACCACTGTATGAACTGAACACACTTAACATTGGGCAAATCCTAAGGGCGTTATCCTGGCAGTTCTCTGGTAGACAGCTGATCCACATGGGTCAAGAAACACCGGTGCAGAGCACCAAGGAAACAGCTAAATTGTATTCAGGGACAAGCCAAGGTCATGGCTGCACCTCAGGATCAGTACGGAGATCAGACAGAGGTCAGGCAGCGAAGGGTCACATCCAGAATACAGGCAGAGGTTGGTACATAGGCAGGCAAAAATATATCAGCACACTCAAATTTTTACCATTGGCTGGTAAAAATTAGAGTGCACATGTGCTGGCCCTTTAATACCCTGGTGGAGCACGCACTTACATATTATGCATAGGACAAGACGTAATGACAAATGGTCACATGACGCAAGGAGATCAGGTTTCCACCACGGACAGTGATTGGCTGCAGTGATGTCAAACCAGATATTTGTCCAGCAGAGCATCGCAGGCCTGGAGGAGAAGAAGCTGAGAGTAATTGTCGCAGATAAGTAATTATCCCTGTTGGTAACCTGCCTAGAATGTGAGTAGGACTGGTTACCTCCACTGGCATATACTTGCATATACTACATATTGGTGAATTTTCCCATCAGGCTGCTCAGCCATGATGGCATATCATAGGCAGGATCACATTATTACCCTCTACTGTAGAGCAGATTCCCCTCACCCCCTAGGCAGCTCTGCAAATCGTGACAAATAGCCCTGCTCACATTCTGTGCTAGGTTGTTGGCAGCCATTTTAAATCAACCCCACTTTAGGGGTATAACTATATGTTCAGTTTTTTTTTATTGTAGTCTTTGAAGCCAGGTGTGAAGTATTAAGACTAGATAATACTCTTTTTTTTAACCCAATCCTGCTTTTGGCTTCAAAAACTGCATTAAAAAAATCTGAATGTGTTGTCATACCCTAACTTAACTCCTTATCAACTATTGACAAGTGAAATGAATAACATCAATTATCTTGTGACAATGGCACCTGACACAGGGTGAGATATACTAGGCAGCAAGTGAACTGTCAGTTGAAGTGTTTAAGGGAGCAAAAATGTTTAGGTGAAAGGATCTAAGCCACTCTGAAAACAGCCAAATAGTGATGGCTAGCCAACTAGTTCAAAGCATCACCAAAACCTCAGGTCTTTTAGGCTGTTCAAGGAATTCAGTATTTAGTGCCTATAAAAAGTGGTCCAAAAAGGAGTATTGGTGAACTAGTAATACACTGCTCAAAAAAATAAAGGGAACACTTAAACAACACAATGTAACTTCAAGTCAATCACACTTCTGTGAAATCAAACTGTCCACTTAGGAAGCAACACTGAGTGACAATCAATTTCACATGCTGTTGTGCAAATGGGATAGACAACAGGTGGAAATTATAGGCAATTAGCAAGACACCCCCAATAAAGGAGTGGTTTTGCAGGTGGTGATCACAGACCACTTCTCAGTTCCTATGCTTCCTGGCTGATGTTTTGGTCACTTTTGAATGCTGGCGGTGCTTTCACTCTAGTGGTAGCATGAGACGAAGTCTACAACCCACACAAGTGGCTCAGGTAGTGCAGCTTATCCAGGATGGCACATCAATGCGAGCTGTGGCAAGAAGGTTTGCTGTGTCTGTCAGCGTAGTGTCCAAAGCATGGAGGCGCTACCAGGAGACAGGCCAGTACATCGAGAGACGTGGAGGAGGCCGTAGGAGGGCAACAACAACCCAGCAGCAGGACCGATACCTCCGCCTTTGTGCAAGGAGGAACAGGAGGAGCACTGCCAGAGCCCTGCAAAATGACCTCCAGCAGGCCACAAATGTGCATGTGTCTGCTCAAACGGTCAGAAACAGACTCCATGAGGGTGATATGAGGGCCCGACGTCCACAGGTGGGGCTTGTGCTTACAGCCCAACACCGTGCAGGACGTTTGGCATTTGCCAGAGAACACCAAGATTGGCAAATTCGCCACTGGCGCCCTGTGCTCTTCACAGATGAAAGCAGGTTCACACTGAGCACATGTGACAGACATGACAGAGTCTTGAGACGCCGTGGAGAACGTTCTGCTGCCTGCAACATCCTCCAGCATGACCGGTTTGGCATTGGGTCAGTAATGGTGTGGGGTGGCATTTCTTTGGAGGGCCGCACAGCCCTCCATGTGCTCGCCAGAGGTAGCCTGACTGCCATTAGGTAACGAGATGAGATCCTCAGACCCCTTGTGAGACCATATGCTGGTGCGGTTGGCCCTGGGTTCCTCCTAATGCAAGACAATGCTAGATCTCATGTGGCTGGAGTGTGTCAGCAGTTCCTGCAAGACGAAGGCATTGATGCTATGGACTGACCCGCCCGTTCCCCAGACCTGAATCCAATTGAGCACATCTGGGACATCATGTCTCGCTCTATCCACCAACCTCACGTTGCACCACAGACTGTCCAGGAGTTGGCAGATGCTTTAGTCCAGGTCTGGGAGGAGATCCCTCAGGAGACCGTCCGCCACCTCATCAGGAGCATGCACAGGCGTTGTAGGGAGGTCATACAGGCACGTGGAGGCCACACACACTACTGAGCCTCATTTTGACTTGTTTTAAGGACATTACATCAAAGTTGGATCAGCCTGTAGTGTGTTTTTCCACTTTAATTTTGAGTGGGACTCCAAATCCAGACCTCCATGGGTTGAAAAATTTGATTTCCATTTTTTTTATTTTTGTGTGATTTTGTTGTCAGCACATTCAACTATGTAAAGAACAAAGTATTTCAGAAGAATATTTAATTAATTCAGATCTAGGATGTGTTATTTTTGTGTTCCCTTTATTTTTTTGAGCAGTGTAGATTTATAATGCTCTGGGTAATTTTCGGTCAGGAAAACTTGGGTCCTGTTATTCAAGTGGATGTTACTTTGACATGTACCACCTACCTAAACATTGCTGCAGTCTAACTACATCCCTTCATCGCAACAGCATTCCCTACTGGCATTGACCTAATGGTTTGAGCAATGTGGCAAAAAGTTCAATATGTTGATTAAGATTCCCCAGATCTCAATCCGATCAATCAACTGAGGACTGTGGTGGAAAAACAAGTTCAATCCATGTAGGCCCCACCTGGCAAATTAATGGATCTGCCTCTAACATCATGGTGCCAGATATGGCAGAACACCTTCAGAGGTTTTGAGGAGTCTATTCTTTGATGTTTCAGAGCGTTTTGGTGGCCAAAAGAAAACTAGGCAATATTACATTTTAAGTGGCAGATTAGTGTATACAGATTTATTCCTATCCCTAGGGCTACACAAAATTTAGTATCACTAGTTTCATCTATATAGTGGGACAAAAATGATAGAGAGTAATTTATCAAAGATTTGTATTTTAAGCCGGTCTTTGGCAACCCTGCCAAAGGATACTCTTAATTTATGATGGCCTGTCACGGATGTAGTAGGGGAGAACACCAAAAGACAACAAGACGGAAGGGAAAAGACACTAGGCCTCACCGCTAGGGAAGGAAAAGGGTCACCACCTATGAAACCCTGCTCCTGGCCCTAACTCCTATCCGTATGGGCACCTCTCGATGGTAGAGATGCCCATACACAGGAACCTAGAAAATCCTGATAACCCTCAGATGCCCTAGACTTAATGACAGGGCAGAGACAACCCGCTCCTTCCCTAGTGAAGGAACCAGCGTCTCACTGAGGCCTAGTAAACAACAGAGGGGGGGGGGAATACAAAACACAACAAGCGGAACACTTAACTTCTAAGAATGATGGATGATGGATGATCAGGACTTCAACTAGAACCACACTCCAGCTCTTCCAACACCAAATGAAGCTATCCAGAGCAAGGAGTGATAGGTGAAATCAAACTAAATAGGGGGAGGTAAAGGTCACATGATCCACACCTGAACAGGAGGTGTGGACATACAAGCAACACACAGACAAAGTGAAACCAAAAGATGCTGTCAGATCACTAATGAGCAGATAATCTTTCAGACCTTCTCAAACCTGTCACCGGTGTGACAGTACCCCCCCTTCTACGGGTGACCTCCGGGCACCCAGGACCAACCTTATCAGGATGAGCTCTGTGGAATGCTCTCACCAGACGACTAGCATTAACATCGGTCGCTGGAACCCACATCCTCTCCTCTGGTCCGTACCCTCTCCAATGAACGAGATACTGGAGGGATCTCCGGAGAACTCGGGAGTCCACAATTCTTCTGATCTGAAATTCCAAATTGCCGTCCACCATGACAGGAGCGGGAGGCAAGGAGGAGGACTCAACAGGTTCAACACATTTCTTTAACAACTATTTATGAAAAACGTTATGGATTTTTAATGCCTGAGGAAGTTCAAGACGGAAGGCTACAGGGTTAACAATGGCAGTGATCTTATATGGACCAATAAATCTTGGTCCCAACTTCCAAGAAGGTACCTTAAGTTTAATGTTTCTTGCAGACAGCCACACAGAATCACCCACTCTCAGGTCCGGACCACTCATACGTCTCCTGTCAGCCGCACGCTTATACCTGTTGCCCATCTTTTCCCATTATTTGGGATTTTCCGCCAAATAGAAGACAAAGAAGAGGAAAATCGTTCCTCCTCAGGAATGCCGGAATTATGAGCACCAGAAAATGTACCAAACTGTGGATGGAACCCATATGCCCCAAAAAACGGCGACTTATCAGTGGATTCCTGTCTACGGTTATTTATAGCAAACTCAGCTAACGACAAAAATGAAGACCACTCTTCCTGATTCTCTGAAACAAAACATCTCAAGTAAGTCTCCAGATTCTGATTAGTGCGCTCCGTCTGTCCGTTCGACTGAGGATGAAAAGCCGAAGAGAAGGACAATTGTACACCCAGACGAGTACAGAACGCTCTCCAGAATCTGGAAACAAACTGAGTCCCTCTATCGGACACCACATCAGAGGGAATGCCATGTAGTTTCACGATGTTGTCGACAAACACCTGCGCAAGAGTTTTAGCATTGGGTAGACTAGGTAATGCAATAAAGTGTGCCATTTTACTAAAACGATCGACAACCACCAGAATCACGGTCTTTCCTGAAGAATTTGGTAAATCCGTGATAAAATCCATGGACAAATGGGTCCAAGGTCTGGACGGAATGGGCATTGGAAGCAGAGATCCGGAAGGCCGAGTATGTGTCACCTTAGCACGTGCACAGGTACCACAGGCTGACACATAGTCCTCAATACACTTACGCAACCCCGGCCACCAGAATCTGCGAGAGATGAGATCGATAGTCGATCTGCTCCCAGGGTGCCCAGCAAGCACCGTAAATTGATGTTCCTCGAACACCTTGTGACGTAATTCGGGGGGAACAAACAATTTCCCCTGAGGACAAGAGTCCAGAGCATCCTCCTGTGCCTCCAACACCCTTGCCTCGAGATCAGGATAAAGAGCGGAAATAACTACCCCTTCAGATAAAATGGGACTAGGGTCATTAGACTCACCCCCCCCCCCCCCCCCCCCCCCCCAGGAAAGCTACGTGACAAAGCATCCGCCTTGACGTTCTTAACCCCAGGGCAGTAAGTGACGATGAAGTTAAATCTGGTGAAAAACAATGACCATCTGGCCTGCCTTGGGTTCAGTCCCTTAGCCGACTCCAAGTAGGCCAGATTCTTGTGATCCGTAATTACCGTAATAGGATGAATTGCTCCTTCCAACCAATGCCGCCATTCATCGAACGCCAACTTAATGGCCAGCAATTCCCTATTCCCCACATCATAATTCCTTTCAGCAGTCGAAAGTTTTTTAGAGAAAAATGCACATGCGCACCATTTACTGGGTGAAGGACCCTGCGACAATATTGCTCCTACCCCAACAATAAATGGCTGAGACACGTCCGGTTGCACCAGAATAGGGGCCGAAGCAAAACATTCTTTCACAGCAGAAAAGGCCTGTAATGCCGCATCAGACCAGATAGAAATATAAGCACCCTTCCTAGTCATGTCTGTTAAAGGTTTAATCATCGATGAATAGTTCAAGATAAATTTACGGCAGTAGTTGGTAAGCCCCAAAAACCGCATAAGCGCTTTCAGATTTTCGGGTCGATCCCAGTCCAACACGGCACAGACCTTCTCGGGATCCATACGAAAACCTGAGGATGAGAGCAGGTAACCCAGAAATTGCACTTCCTGTACAGCAAATACACACTTTTCCATCTTAGGGCTCTTTCACACTTGCGTTGTTCTGTTCCGGCATAGAGTTCCGTCGTCGGGGCTCTATGCCGGAAGAATCCTGATCAGGATTATCCCCATGCATTCTGAATGGAGAGAAATCCGTTCAGGATGCATCAGGATGTCTTCAGTTCTGGAACGGAACGTTTTTTGGACGGAGAAAATACCGCAGCATGCTGCGCTTTTTGCTCCGGTCAAAAATCCTGAACACTTGCCGCAAGGCCGGATCCGGAATTAATGCCCATTGAAAGGCATTAATCCGGATCCGGCCTTAAGCTAAACGTTGTTTCGGCGCATTACCGGATCCGACGTTTAGCTTTTTCTGAATGGTTACCATGGCTGCCAGGACGCTAAAGTCCTGTTTGCCATGGTAAAGTGTAGTGGGGAGCGGGGGAGCAGTATACTTACCGTTCGTGCGGCTCCCGGGGCGCTTCAGAGTGACGTCAGGGCGCCCCACGCGAATGGATGACGTGCTCGCATGGATCACGTCATCCATGCGCATGGGGCGCCCTGACGTCATTCTGGAGCGCCCCGGGAGCCGCACGGACTGTAAGTATACTGCTCCCCCGCTCCCCACTACTACTATGGCAACCAGGACTTTAATAGCGTCCTGGGTGCCATAGCAACACTGAACACATTTTGAAGACGGATCCGTCTTCAAATGCTTTCAGTTCACTTGCGGTGTTACGGATCCGGCGGGCACTTCCGGCAAATGGAGTACACGACGGATCCGGACAAACCAAGTGTGAAAGAGGCCTTAGCATACAACTTATTCTCTCTTAGGATCTGTAACACCTGTTTCACATGATCCTGATGAGTCTCCATATTAGGCGAATAAATTAGTATGTCATCAAGGTATACAACGACAAACATCCCCACTAGATGATGAAAGATGTCATTGATAAAGTGTTGAAAAACCGCAGGAGCATTGGTTAACCCAAAGGGCATGACCAGGTTTTCAAAATGACACTCAGGGGTATTAAATGCGGTCTTCCACTCATCCCCCTCCTTGATCCTTACCAGATTATATGCCCCCCTCAGATCCAATTTAGAGAACCTTGGCACCAACAATCTGACTAAACAAATCTGGAATCAAAGGAAGGGGGTAAGGATCACGGACGGTAATACGATTGAGCTCACGGAAGTCCAGACATGGTCTCAGGGTACCATCCTTTTTCTTTACAAAGAAAAATCCAGCAGCCACTGGGGACTTGGATGGTCTAATATGTCCCTTTGCCAAACTCTCGGTGATATACTCTCGCATAGCCTTTCTTTCGGGTTCCGAAAGATAATACAACCGAGATTTGGGCAATTTAGCTCCGGGAATAACATTGACGGGACAGTCATACTCCCGGTGCAGAGGCAACTCCTGATTACCACTCTTAGAAAACACATCAGAAAATTCAGAAAGGAATGAGGGTACAGTTTTAGTGGTAACCATAGAGAACAATGCATTAAGACAGTTGTCCATGCAAAAATCACTCCACTCGAGAATCTGTCTCGCTTGCCAATCGTTGTTAGGGTTATGTTTGCTTAACCATGGTAAGCCCAACACCAACGGAGCAGGCAGACCCTACAACACATAACAGGATATAGATTCCTGATGCAAATCACCCACTCTTAAATGAATGTCATTCACTACCTGCGACAGGCATTTTTGGGCGAGAGGTGCTGAGTCAATTGCAAAGACAGAAATACTATTCTCTAATGCATTAGTAGTCAACCCGTGAATGCGTCCAAACTGTCCATCAATCAAGTTAACTCCTGCCCCACTGTCGATAAAAGCTTCGATTTTCACAGTTTTGGACTCTAGCGCCACCTCGGCTGACAGGAGAAAACGGGTACTACCAGTAAAAGACAAAAGTAGGTTTTCTTGCTGCCCACCCACACTACCAATAGTAATTTGGGGATTAAACTTTTTTTTCCTTTGGTTTACACCTTGATGCTGCAAGTACGGACAAATATTCACAAAATGTGCCTTCTTGCCACAACAAAAGCAGACTCCTTTCACATGACCCAAGCTTTTGCCATTAGTTCCAGGAGTAGCTCCTCCTAACTGCATAGGCTCATCACAAGGCACAACCACCCGAGTCTCTCCACCATAAGTGTCAAAGGAAGCAGTACCCTTATTGGACAGTACGTTCTGAAGGTGAGGACCCCTAGATCTCTCCCTCAGGCGTCTATCAAGACGTACAGCAAGGGACATAGCTGCTTCCAATGACTCAGGATTTTCATGAAAAGCCAATGCGTCCTGCAGTCTCTCAGAGAGACCCTGGCAGAATTGGCTACGGAGAGCAGAATCGTTCCACTCTGTATCCGTAGCCCATCTCCTAAATTCAGAGCAAAAGGTCTCCACAGGACGTTCTCCCTGCCGCAAACCCTGTAACTTGGTCTCGGCCTGAGAGATCCGATCCGGGTCATCATAGATAAGACCCAAGGCTCTAAAGAATTCATCTAACGACCGGAGGGACGGTGATCCGGTCAGCAGAGAAAAAGCCCAAGATTGGGTGTCCTCTTTAAGTAATGAAATAATCATACCCACATGTTGACACTCATCACCAGAAGAGTATGGACGAAGCCTAAAGTATAATTTACATGACTCCCTGAACCGGATGAAATTGTCACTACCCCCGGAAAACCTGTCCGGGAGAGCTACCTTCGGTTCAGGGCAGGCCTGGAACCCACCACTGGAACCAGCAGCCTGTGGGCTCTGAATCTGCAAAACCATCGCACGGAGGTCTGCTACCTCCAAAGTCAGATTATGCATCTGTTCGACCAGTGCAGTCATAGCATCCATAGCTGCACAGATCAGAACAAAAAATGGCGGTATGGGCTCTGGGTAATGTCACGGATGTAGTAGGGGAGAACACTAAAAGACAACAAGACGGAAGGGAAAAGACACTAGGCCTCACCACTAGGGAAGGAAAAGGGTCACCACCTATGAAACCCTGCTCCTGGCTCTAACTCCTATCCGTATGGGCTCCTCTCGATGATAGAGATGCCCATACACAGGAACTTAGAAAACCCTGGTGGCCCTCAGATGCCCTAGACTTAATGACAGGGCAGAGACAACCCGCCCCTTCCCTGGTGAAGGAACCAGCGTCTCACTGAGGCCTAGTAAACAACAGAGGGGGGGGGGGAATACAAAACACAACAAGCGGAACACTTAACTTCTAAGAATGATGGATGATGGATGATCAGGACTTCAACTAGAACCACACTCCAGCTCTTCCAACACCAAATGAAGCTATCCAGAGCAAGGAGTGATAAGTGAAGTCAAACTAAATAGAGGGAGGTAAAGGTCACATGATCCACACCTGAACAGGAGGTGTGGACATACAAGCAACACACAGACAAAGTGAAACCAAAAGATGCTGTCAGATCACTAATGAGCAGATAATCTTTCAGATCTTCTCAAACCTGTCACCGGTGTGACATGGCCTAATCATAAATTAAGCTCACCCCTTGGCCAGTCTATGCACCTAGATTGAAATCTACTCAAAGCCTTGACTAGAGTAGATTTACAACATCATTAATGCCAGGACACTGGCATAAGTATTATTGAATTTGCCAGGGCTGATGGTGCCTCTTGTGTCACACCTGCAAACCATCCCCACCATTCCCCAGTGTTGAGGGTGGCATAAAAATGCTGGTGTTTCAAAAAGTCTCAAACAGGGATGTGTGACTTTTTTTTTTTACACCAGAAACTGACATTGGGATTCATAATAAATAACCCCCATGGTTTCCCAAGACAATCAAGGATGCTACAAAACCTTCCTAGTGCCACTGCCAAACTATTCTAGTATCCTTCCGATAAGCCAGTAATATCTATCCTGAGACCATCTTTTTAAGCTAATATTTAATAGAACCTGAAATTTAAAAATGAAAATGTTTAGCACCAAGAATAAAAACACATTGGTAATTTTGGGTAAAAATGAGTAGAGAACATTCATTTTTCCAGCGGCAAATCCCAAATTCATAATCCGCCAAAAATGACATAGATTAGAAATGTAATGCAATAAAAAAAAATTGCAGGGAGTGCTCAGTCCAGTAAAGTGTTATTATAGTGTCATGTGGGATTGTAGGCCATCACTTATAGCATAGTGCAAATTACTATGCATTCCAGTCACCATCGAAAAGACTGCAAGCTCAAGGTCAACCCTAACATCAATCATTTTTCAGTAAATGAGGCCTTACATGTCTTGGGACCGTAGGCATTGGTTCTGTTTTTTTAACAGCATTCCTTTAGTATTTCTTTGTCTTTCTATATTTCCTTTTGACTTTGGTACAGATTTTTTCTACATTTATAATTATTATGTTAACATATGTACTATCCATGCAGACAAATGAAGCAGAACATTTATAAACCAGAGTCTTACCCTAGATTGTTTTTCCTTTTAATCCATTATTTGTGTGAACTGAACGCCCTTAAAAGTCTTTGCCTTGAGTCAGCTCTGTTTATCCATTTACTGTTTTATCCACTTATAGCTCATCTATCTAGGCTGTCCACTACCCACTCTTTATCTGTCTGTGTGACAACCCAACGACCCCCTCAAAATTAATGATTAAGAGGGAGAATGATGGTGAAGTATGAGGATGAAGATTGGATGCATTGAGTGGCATGTCACGATGAAAAACAAGCTTTGGTCAACGGAAATGGGAGCATTAAATGAAAAGACAAATTGAAAATGAAAACAGATAGAAGGAACAGTATATGAATCCTTTGATGGAAATATAGGTTCACTGGGTTGTCCTTCACACATAGCAAGTCAGACCTGGAACATATTATGAAAAGATTTGAAAAGATAAGAACCACGCGTGATATTTTCTATGAGCTTGGAAATTATTTCTGTAAAATGCATGCTGCTCTACACAATTGTAAAAAGAAGTCTTCAGCGTGTCTTCATATTACACTGCCTGGCGTAGCAGTGTTTTTATTGTTTGTACAGAAAAATGGAAAATAGAAGAAAAACTTACAAAAAACAGTGATATTAAAAATGTGTCTTTCTAGAACATTGCTGTTATAAACAAGGGTGTGAAGGACTAACTTAAAGGGGTTATCCAATGAATAATGTAAAAAATGAAAATCAGACATCATATAGTACATGACAATGCCTTTCTAACAAAGCTAGAACCAGTCCTGTACCTCACATGGATCCAGAGATCTCCCCATTGATTGCTCTGCTAGATTTAGCTTCAGGGGAGTGTCTTTTCTGCTGCAGCTAAAGGGGCGTGTCAATGATTTCCCTGTCACAGCTCAGGAGGCTGTTGAAAGATGAAACTGAACATGTGCGGCCCTCTAAATGAGCCGGTCAAATAAATGAGAAATTAAGTGGAACCATACAAATAGATTTTATAAAATAATTCAGTAGCTATACAAATATTTTAATTACATGCAATCACAAAAGTATTCAGATCAAGGTGCTGGTTTGAAAATTGTAGAATATTTTTCATGGGACAATCCCTTTAGCCTAAACAATCAGAGTGTTGGGTAGGTATTTTAATCATCTGTACACTGGCCAGTTAGGGTACCACAGAGCAGAAGGCAGGAGGTCAAAACACAGACCCGATGCAGCCCAAAAAAAGTGCCAACAAGCCAGTTGGCGTAGTTTTCAAATTGACTGCTAAAAAATGATTGTTAATTGTTGACTGCCAATGGTTTCATGGTTAGCCGCAAAAACTTGTGACCATTAACCCTTTAAGGACTTAGGACGTATCGGTACGGCATGGGTCCCGAGTCCTTAAGGACCCATGACGTACCGGTACGTCATGAGTTTAAAATAGGATTGCGGCGCCCCGGGGGTTAATCCGAAGGGGATGCCGGCTGAAATCATTCAGCCGGCATCCCGTAACAATGCAGGGGGGGTCATGTGACTCCCCCGTATCGGCGATCACAGCAAACCGCAGGTCAATTCAGACCTGCGGTTTGCTGCGCTTTTAGCCGATTCTGATCCCCGCGGTCTCTGACCGCGGGGATCAAACTTTAAAACGCCCGAAATTAAGTTTTATTAACCCCCCTGCACCCCTGAATGATATTATGTGGGCCGGTGGTGCAGGGGGGGTGCGGCAGGCGGTGCGGCAGGCGGGATCGCGATCCCCCGCCCACCTCCCCTTGAATAATCGTTGGCTTCTAGTGGTTATACCAGGGTGTCAGCACATTGCTGACACCCTGGTATAAACGGCTGACATCGGTGATGCGATGTCAGCCGTTTAACCCTTTCCATACAGCGGTCCGTACGGACCGCTGTATGGAAAAGGTTAACAGCTCAGGTAGCTACCTCCCTCTCCCATCGGGGGGCTGCTGTGCCTTTGCAGCCCCCCGATGGGAGAGGGAGGGAGCCCCCAGACAGCCCCCCGACACCCCTGTCCTTACCCTTCCCCCGTCTGCGCAGTTCTGATCACTACTGAGCAGACGGGGAAGGTTCCCATGGCAACAGGACGCCGTCTCAGGCATCCTGCTGTCCATGGTGCTGAACAGATCTGTGCTAAAGGCAGAGATCTGTTCAGACAAAGTGTAAGTAAAATACAGTACAGTACAATATATATTGTACTGTACTGTATTATACAGACATCAGACCCACTGGATCTTCAAGAACCAAGTGGGTCTGGGTCAAAAATATTTTTTAAAAAGTGAAAAAAGTTAAGATAAAAAAAAAAAACACATTTATCACTGAATAAAAAATAAATAAATACACTACACATATTAGATATCGCCGCGTCCGTAACTACCTGATCTATAAAACGGTCATGTTACTTTCCCCGCACGGTGAACGCCATAAAAATAAAAAAATAAAAACTATGAGAAAATTGAAATTTTGCCCACCTTACTTCCCAAAAAAGGTGATAAAAGTGATCAAAAAAGTTGCATGTACGCCAAAATAGTACCAATCAAACCGTCATCTCATCCCGCAAAAATCATACCCTACCCAAGATAATCGCCCAAAAACTGAAAAAACTATGGCTCTTAGACTATAGAAACACTATAAAATGAAATCATTGTGTAAAACTTAAATAAATAAAAAAAAGTATACATATTAGGTATCGACGCGTCCGTATCGACCGGCTTTATAAAAATATCACATGACCTAACCCCTCAGGTGACCACCGTAAAAAAATAAAAATAAAAACGGTGTAAAAAAAGCCATTTTTTGTCATCTTATGTCACAAAAAGTGAAATAGCAAGCGATCAAAAAGTCATATGCACGCCAAAATAGTGCCAATCAAACCATCATCTCATCCCGCAAAAAATTAGACAATACTTAAGATAATCGCCCAAAAACTGAAAAAAATATGGCTCTTAGACTATAGAGACACTAAAACATTTGTCACGAACCGGCAGGACAGGTAGTGAATCCTCTGCACCAGAGAGGCGATGGCGCGGGTTGTACTAGAGGACCGGTTCTAAGCAGTTACTGGTCTTCACCAGAGCCCGCCGCATAGCGGGATGGATTTGCCGCTGCGGTAACTACCAGGTCGTGTCCCCTAGTAACAACTCGACCTCTCTGGCAACTGATAAGGCGTGGTACACAGGGAGAAGGCAAGAGCGTAGTCGGACGAAGCAGCGGTCAGGGCAGGCGGCAAAGGTTCAAAGGCGAGTGGACGGTAGCAACGGGTACGGCAACAGGTAAGGCAAACTAACATCATAGGGAACGCTTTCTCTGAGGCACAAGGCACAAAGATCCGGCAGAAGTCTCTGGGAGGAGAAGGTATAAATGGGCAGTGCACAGGTGCAGCCTAATTAAGTCAGCACTGCCTCTCACAACCTTAACCCTTAATAACCCCTTTGGACCAGGCACCAATCACTGGTGCACTGGTCCTTTGAATCTAAGAGTCCCGGAGCACGCGCGCCCTAGAGAGCGAGGACGCACACGCCGAGACACTGGAGTGCTGCCTGGGGACATACGCTGTGAGTGCTCCGAGACCAGCAGGGGACCCGGAGCGCTCAGCGTAACAGTACCCCCCCTTTGGTCTCCCTCCCTTTTTGGTACCGAAGAACTTGCGGATGAGACTGCGGTCCAGGATGTTCTCCTCCTGCTCCCATGACCTCTCCTCAGGACCGCAGCCCTCCCAGTCGACCAAAACAAATCTTTTCCCCCGGGAGATCTTGGTCGCCAAGATCTCCTTGACAGAGAATATATCGGAGGTACCGGCGACAGGGGTGGGAGAAACAAGCTTGGGAGAAAAACGGTTAAAGATAGCAGGTTTAAGAAGGGAGACATGGAAGGAGTTATGGATTCGGAGGGAGGGGGGAAGATGGAGCTGATAAGAAACTTGATTGATACGACTCTTGATTTTATAGGGTCCCAAGAAACGAGGGCCCAACTTGTAACTTGGGACCCTAAATCGGATGTACCTAGAGGAGAGCCACACCTTGTCACCCGGGCGAAATTCCGGTGGAGATCTGCGTCTCTTGTCAGCTTGAACTTTCATACGGCCGGAAGCCAGATGGAGGAAAAATCCTGTACAAGACTGTCAACGGCAGGTACAGAAGAAGGAGTGGGAGACTGCGGCAGCGGTGGAAGAGGATGACGGCCAAAAACTACAAAGAAAGGAGACTTGTTAGAGGCAGAGGATTGTTTGTAGTTGTAGGAGAACTCCGCCCAGGGAAGTAGATCAGCCCAGTCATCATGGCGAGAGGATACAAAGTGACGCAGATAGTCACCCAAAATCTGGTTCACCCGTTCTACTTGGCCGTTAGATTGAGGGTGGTAAGAAGAAGAAAAGTCCAATTTGATCCCGAGCTGGGCACATAGAGCCCTCCAGAATTTGGAGACGAATTGTACCCCACGATCCGAGACAATATGTTTGGGAAGGCCATGGAGACGGAAGATGTGTTGGAAAAATTGTTTGGCCAACATGGGTGCAGAGGGTAGACCGGGCAGGGGTACAAAGTGAGCCATCTTGGAGAAGCGATCCACCACGACCCAAATAACGGACTTGCCATGGGAGGAGGGAAGATCAGTAATAAAGTCCATGGCGATGTGAGACCAGGGAACTTCAGGAACAGGTAGAGGCAAGAGGAGACCCGCTGGTCTCTGGCGAGGCGATTTATCCCGGGCGCAAATCATACAGGCCTGGACGAAGTCCGAGACATCTTTCTCCAGAGAAGGCCACCAGTACCTTTGGGAGATAAGTTAGAGAGACTTTAGCACCCCTGGATGACCGGCAAAAGGGGAGGCGTGGCCCCACTTGAGAATTCGCAGCCGCTGCCGTGGAGGTACGTAGGATTTGCCAGGAGGAAGAAGGCGCAGGTCCACGGGAGCGACTGTAATAAGGCGTTCTGGAGGGATAATATATCGAGGTGTTAACTCGTCGCCCACCACATCAGAGGAGCGAGACAGAGCATCTGCCCTAATGTTCTTGCAAGCCGGACGAAAATGGATCTCAAAGTTAAAGCGGGCGAAGAACAGAGACCAACGAGCCTGACGGGGATTTAATCTCTGAGCAGACTGGAGATAAGCCAGGTTCTTGTGGTCCGTGAAGATGTACATAGGATGTGTGGCGTCCCTCGAGTAAATGTCTCCATTCCTCTAGTGCCAATTTAATAGCCAGCAGTTCCCTGTCCCCAATAGAGTAATTTCTCTCTGCGGAAGAGAATGTTTTTGAAAAGAAGCCACAAGTTGAAGTCTTGCCCCGGGAAGACTTCTGGGTGAGGACGGCTCCAGCTCCCACCGAGGAGGCATCCACTTCAAGAGAGAAGGGCTTGGTGGAATCTGGTCTAGAGAGAACGGGTGCAGAGGCAAAGGCGGATTTCAGGGACTGGAAGGCTTTCTCGGCTTGGGAAGGCCAGGATTTGGGGTTAGCTCCTTTTCTAGTGAGGGCCACGATAGGAGCTACCAGAGTGGAATAGTGAGGGATGAATTGCCTGTAGTAATTCGCAAAGCCCAGAAATCTTTGTATGGCTCAGAGACCAGAGGGACGTGGCCAATCCAGAACCGCCGAGAGTTTGGCTGGGTCCATTTGAAGTCCTTGGGCTGAGATAATGTATCCCAGGAAAGGCAGGGAGGTCTGTTCAAATAGACATTTTTCAAGTTTAGCGTATAGGCGATTTCTCCTGAGACGAGTAAGAACTTGTTGCACATGGACCCGGTGTTGATCCAAATTGGAGGAAAAGATGAGGATATCATCCAGGTATACGACCACGCAGGTGTAAAGTAAGTCCCTGAAAATGTCATTGACGAATTCCTGGAAGACAGCAGGTGTGTTGCAGAGGCCGAAGGGCATCACCAAATACTCAAAATGGCCGTCCCTTGTGTTAAAGGCGGTCTTCCATTCGTCTCCCTCACGGATACGGATCAGATTATAGGCCCCTCGGAGGTCCAATTTAGTGAAGATCTTAGCCCCTCGGAGACGATCAAATAGCTCAGAGATTAGAGGCAGAGGGTAACGGTTCTTGATGGTAATTTTATTAAGACCTCTGTAGTCAATGCAGGGGCGGAGGAAGCCGTCTTTTTTTGTTACGAAGAAAAAACCGGCCCCAGCAGGAGAAGAAGATTTTCTTATGAATCCTCTCTGTAGGTTCTCACGTATATAGTCGGACATGGCAAGAGTCTCAGGAGGTGAGAGAGGATAAATTCTGCCCCGAGGTGGAGTAGAACCGAGTATCAGGTCGATCGGGCAATCATAGGATCGGTGAGGAGGAAGAACCTCAGCTTGTTTCTTGCAGAAGACATCCGTGAAGGAATGGTATGGCTTGGGCAGCCCAGAAGGCGGAGAAACTTGCGGGTTCTGTTTGACCTGAGCAGGCTTGAGACAGCGGTCCGAACAGGAGGAGCCCCAACGCAGGATCTCACCGGTGGACCAATTCAGGACAGGACTATGACGTTGAAGCCACGGCAGACCCAGGAGGAGTTCGGAAGAACAGAAGGGAAGGACAAAAAACTCTAAAGTCTCGGTATGAAATATTCTGATGTCCATCTGTAGAGGCTGGGTACAGAACTGCACGGTGGCTGAGAGTCTCTCACCGTTAACAGTAGAGATGAAAAACGGCTTGGGTAGACGGATTACTGGAATACGGTACTTGTCAACCAAGGTGGCGTGAATGAAGTTGCCAGCTGAACCGGAATCCAAGAAGGCGGCTGCAGAGAAAGAGGACTTGGAAGAGATGATCAACTGCACGGGTATGAGGAGACGTGGAGAGGAAGAATCCACACCTAGCAACGCCTCTCCCACGCTTACTAGGTGCGAGCGTTTCCCGAACGCGGTGGACGGAGAGGACAATCTCTAAGGAAGTGCTCGGTACTGGCACAGTACAGACACAGGTTCTCGTTTCTGCGGCGGCTTCGTTCTTGCGGAGTCAAGCGTGACCGATCCACCTGCATGGCTTCCACGGCGGAAAACCCAGTAGCGGGTTGAGGTGGATGCGGAAAAACGGGAGCCAGACGAGGAAAGCGTCTAGGACGAGCTTTTTCCTTTTCAAGGAGGAGTTCCTCCTGTCTTTCGGCGAAACGTTTGTCTATCCTAGTGGCCAGCAAGATGAGGTCACAAAGAGTAGAAGGAAGCTCACGTGCAGCCAGAACGTCCTTTACTTCACTGTTAAGTCCTTTCTTGAAGGTGGCACAAAGGGCTTCATTGTTCCAGTTCAGCTCAGAGGCCAGAGTGCGGAACTGAATGGCATAGTCACCCACGGAAGAACCTCCTTTGGTCAAATTTAGTAAGGCAGTCTCTGCGGAGGTAACCCGGGCAGGCTCCTCAAAAACATTCCGGAACTCTAGGCAGAAGCTCTGGACGGATGCGGTGGCAGGATCTGCGCGGTCCCATAGTGGTGTAGCCCAGGCCAGGGCCTTCCCGGACAGTAAACTAAGAATAAAAGCTACCTTGGCTCGCTCAGAAGGAAACTGGTCGGACAGAAGCTCGAGGTGGAGAGAGCACTGCGACAAGAACCCACGGCACTGCTTAGGATCTCCGTCATATTTGTCTGGTAGGGACAAACTGATTCTGGAACTGGTGGTAACTGCAGGCGGAGGTGATGCAGCAGGAGCAGACGGAGGAGCTGGCTGTTGCAGAGAAGGCAGGAGCTGCTGCAACATAGCGGTCAACTGGGCCAGCTGTTGACCCTGCTGGGCCACAATGGTGGTGAGGTCTTCCAGGCTTGGCAGGGGAACATCAGTGGGATTCATGGCCGGATCTTACTGTCACGAACCGGCAGGACAGGTAGTGAATCCTCTGCACCAGAGAGGCGATGGCGCGGGTTGTACTAGAGGACCGGTTCTAAGCAGTTACTGGTCTTCACCAGAGCCCGCCGCAAAGCGGGATGGATTTGCCGCGGCGGTAACTACCAGGTCGTGTCCCCTAGTAACAACTCGACCTCTCTGGCAACTGATAAGGCGTGGTACACAGGGAGAAGGAAAGAGCGTAGTCGGACGAAGCAGCGGTCAGGGCAGGCGGCAAAGGTTCAAAGGCGAGTGGACGGTAGCAACGGGTACGGCAACAGGTAAGGCAAACTAACATCATAGGGAACGCTTTCTCTGAGGCACAAGGCACAAAGATCCGGCAGAAGGCTGTGGGAGGAGAAGGTATAAATGGGCAGTGCACAGGTGCAGCCTAATTAAGTCAGCACTGCCTCTCACAACCTTAACCCTTAATAACCCCTTTGGACCAGGCACCAATCACTGGTGCACTGGTCCTTTGAATCTAAGAGTCCCGGAGCACGCGCGCCCTAGAGAGCGAGGACGCACACGCCGAGACACTGGAGTGCTGCCTGGGGACATACGCTGTGAGTGCTCCGAGACCAGCAAGGGACCCAGAGCGCTCAGCGTAACAACATTTTTTTTGTTTTAAAAATGAAATCATTGTGTAAAACTTACATAAATAAAAAAAAATTTATACATATTAGGTATCGCCGTGTCCATGACAACCTGCACTATAAAATTACCACATGTTCTAACCTGTCAGATGAATGTTGTAAACAACAAAAAATAATAACGTGCCAAAAAAATCTATTTCTTGTTACCTTGCCACACAAAAAAGTGTAATATAGAGCAACCAAAAATCATATGTACCCTAAACTAGTACCAACAAAACTGCCACCCTATCCCGTAGTTTCTAAAATGGGGTCACTTTTTTGGAGTTTCTACTCTAGGGGTGCATCAGGGGGGCTTCAAATGGGACATGGTGTCAAAATAACCAGTCCAGCAAAATCTGCCTTCCAAAAACCGTATGGCATTCCTTTCCTTCTGCGCCCTGCCGTGTGCCCGTACAGAGGTTTACGACCACATATGGGGTGTTTCTGTAAACTACAGAATCAGGGCCATAAATAATGAGTTTTGTTTGGCTGTTAACCCTTGCTTTGTAACTGGAAAAAAAATATTAAGATGGAAAATCTGCCAAAAAAGTGAAATTTTTTAATTGTATCTCTATTTTCCATTAAATCTTGTGCAACACCTAAAGGGTTAACAAAGTTTGTAAAATCAGTTTTGAATACCTTGAGGGGTGTAGTTTCTTAGATGGGGTCACTTTTATGGAGTTTCTACTCTAGGGGTGCATCAGGGGGGCTTCAAATGGGACATGGTGTCAAAAAACCAGTCCAGCAAAATCTGGCTTCCAAAAACCATACGGCGCACCTTTCCCTCTACGCCCTGCCGTGTGCCCGTACAGCAGTTTACGGCCACATATGGGGTGTTTCTGTATACGGCAGAGTCAGGGCAATAAAGATAAAGTCTTGTTTGGCTGTTAACCCTTGCTTTGTTAATGGAAAAAATGGGTTAAAATGGAAAATTAGGCAAAAAAATGAAATTCTCAAATTTCATCCCCATTTGCCAATAACTCTTGTGCAACACCTAAAGGGTTAACGAAGTTTGTAAAATCAGTTTTGAATACCTTGAGGGGTGTAGTTTATAGAATGGGGTCATTTTTGGGTGGTTTCTATTATGTAAGCCTTGCAAAGTGACTTCAGACCTGTAGTGGTCCCTAAAAATTGGGTTTTTGTAAATTTCTGAAAAATTTCAAGATTTGCTTCTAAACTTCTAAGCCTTGTAACATCCCCAAAAAATAAAATATCATTCCCAAAATGCTACAAACATGAAGTAGACATATGGGGAATGTAAAGTCATCACAATTTTTGGGGGTATTACTATGTATTACAGAAGTAGAGAAACTGAAACTTTGAAATTTGCAAATTTTTTAAAATTTTTGGTAAATATTGTATTTTTTTATGTAAAAAAATTTTTCTTTTTTGACCCAATTGTAGCAGTGTCATGAAGTACAATATGTGTCTCAGAACGGCCTGGATAAGTCAAAGCGTTTTAAAGTTATCAGCACTTAAAGTGACACTGGTCAGATTTGCAAAAAATGGCCAAGTCCTTAAGGTGAAATAGGGCTGAGTCCTTAAGGGGTTAACAGTAAATGAACAATGAAGATTACATTTTTTGCAACCATTTCCAAAACTGTGCCAGATTCGTACTTTGGTGTGGATTTTAGCCACAATGCAGCTGAATTTCTGCTGCCTAGCTTCTACTCCATGAGGCCTCATGCACACAACCATGGGTCCACCGTGCCCGTGTTGCAGAGCCGGCTTCCGGGTTCGTGACTCTGCACCTCCATAAACATGACGTGTCCTATCTTTTGCTGCATCTTGCGGATTGCCGACCCATTGAAGTCAATGGGTCCACACAGCAATGCACAGTGCAGAGTGGTCGTTGCCCATGTTTTGCAGACCCGCAGTTTGCAGTCCACAACATGGGCATGGCAGCTCCATGGTCGTGTGCAGGAGGTCTGTGAACTCTGAATCTGAGTCTCCTACTAGCTGTTCCAGTGGCTGTGGACATGGCCCGTCTATGTCTCCGCTGTCGAACCTTGGAATGACTGGTTGCTCTCCTGGTAACTATTCCAGTGCCTGTGACTCAGCTCTGTGTCACGGATGAAGTTGCAGATAGCTGGAACGTATAAATAAACGATCGATTGGCTTGATCCCAAACTAAGGAGCATATAGGCGAGCCCTTTAAAACCCTAAGAGCTCTCCCTGACTGCTATGCACATGCAAGGGTCTCAATGGTAGACGATTGCATGCCCACGTACCTAAGACTGTGTGACACATGAAAACCCTATAATAGTGAGGGGACACGACCACCGGCTCCCTGCACTTAATACGGACCGAGTCAGGGTCACCTAGAATCAAGCCAGCAAGGAAACACAATAAAGGAAAAGACTTATCTGAGCAAACAGCAGCAGCAGCCTCCAGCAGTGAACACTTCATTCAGGAAGTAGTATAAACCGCAAAGGGAGGCAGTATGGGAGGGAATATAAAGGTAGACGATTAGTCTAAATAAGTGACACCTGGCAGAAGGAAAGGAGATGACAAAGTGAAAACAAAGAACGTCATAGAAGAGGTAGAGAAGAACGTCTGCCAGACCTTCTCACAGAACTTGCGGTGACAGTACCCCTCCCTCTACGGGTGGACTCCGGACACTCAGAGCCCACCATCTCAGGATGAGACCTATGAAAAGCCCTGATGAGATGAGTGGCCTTAATGTCCGCCACTGGGACCCACATCCTCTCCTCAGGACCATAACCCTCCCAATCAATGAGGTACTGAAGAGAACCACGGATAATGCGAGAATCCACAATCCTAGAGACCTGAAATTCAAGATTGCCATCAACAAAAATCAGAGGAGGAGGCAAAGAGGAGGGTACAGTGGGTTGGACATAAGGTTTTAATAGGGACCTGTGAAAAACATTATGGATCTTCCAAGTCTGAGGAAGATCAAGACGGAAGGCAACGGGATTGATGACGGACAAGATCTTGTAAGACCCAATACACTTAGGACCCAACTTCCAGGAGGGAACCTTCAGTTTGATATTCTTTGTAGACAACCACACCAGATCACCCACATTCAGGTCCAGACCAGGCACACGTCTCTTATCCGCCACACGCTTATATCTCTCACTCATTCTCTTCAAATTACCCTGAATCTTTTGCCAAATGAATGACAAAGACGAGGAAAATCTCTCCTCATCAGGTAAACCAGAAGACCCCTCTCCAGAGAATGTCCCAAACTGCGGATGAAACCCATATGCACCAAAAAATGGTGACTTATCAGAGGACTCCTTGCGACGGTTATTTAAAGCAAACTCAGCAAGGGACAAAAAAGAATACCAATCCTCCTGATTCTCCGCCAAAAAACAGCGCAGATATGTCTCCAGATTCTGATTGACGTGTTCGGTCTAACCATTCGACTGCGGGTGAAAAGCAGAAGAGAACGACAACCGAACCCCCAAGCGAGAACAGAAGGGCTTCCAGAATCTGGAAACAAATTGCGTGCCCCTATCAGAAACGATGTCTGAAGGAATAAGATACAATTTAACACTGTGATCAACAAACGCTTGCGCCAGCGTCTTAGCATTGGGTAACCCAGGAAAGGGAATGCAATGCGATATTTTGCTAAAACGGTCCACTACCACCAGAATCACAGTCTTCCCCGAGGAACAAGGCAGGTCCGTAATAAAGTCCATGGACAGATGCATCCAAGGACGGGAAGGAATGGGTAATGGGAGGAGAGAACCCGATGGCCGTGAATGAGGGACCTTGGCACGAGCGCAGGTCTCGCAGGCTGCCACAAAACCCTCAACCGTCTTACGAAGAGCCGGCCACCAGAATATCCAAGCAATGAGATCCACTGTGGCTCTAATCCCCGGGTGCCCAGCAGGGACAGTGCGTGGTGCTCCTTAAAACCTTGTGTCGTAAAGCGAGAGGCACAAACAACCTCCCAGGAGGACAAAGATCAGTAGCCTCTGCCTGGGCTGCCTGAACCTCTGCCTCCAAATCAGGATAAAGAGCAGAGACGACCACCCCTTCAGACAAAATGGTACCCGGGTCTTTAAAGTTCCCCCCTCCCGGAAAACAACATGACAGGGCATCCGCCTTCACATTTTTAACCCCAGGGCGGAACGTAACAACAAAATTAAACCTAGAAAAGAACAAAGACCATCTGGTCTGTCTTGGGTTCAGACGCTTGGCCGATTCCAAGTAGGCCAGATTCTTATGGTCGGTAAACACGGTAATAGGGTGTCTGACTCCCTCTAACCGCCATTCCTCAAAAGCTAATTTGATGGCCAACAACTCCCTATCTCCCACATCATAATTTCTCTCTGCAGAGGAGAGTTTCCTTGAGAAAAAGGCACACGTCGCCATTTGGCAGGAGAGGGACCCTGAGATAAGACCGCACCCACACCCACCTCAGAAGCATCCACCTCAACAATAAAAGGTAGAGAGACATCAGGATGTACCAAAATGGGAGCGGAAGCAAAACTCTCTTTAATACTAGAAAAGGCATTAAGCGCATCTACCGACCACGAGGAAAAATCCACCCCCTTTTTAGTCATATCAGTGAGTGGCTTAACAACAGAGGAATAATTCAAAATGAACTTTCTGTAATAAAAACCCAAAAACCTCATCAGTGCCTTCTGATTCTCAGGAAGCTCCCAATCAAGCACAGCGCGGACCTTCTCTGGGCCCATCCGAAAACCAGAAGCGGAGAGAAGAAAATCAAGAAATTGAATCTCCGGAACCGCAAACACACATTTTTCCAGTTTAGCGTACAATTTATTCTCCCGCAGAATCAGCAAGACCTGACATAGGTGGTCCTGATGAGTCTTGAAATCAGGAGAAAAAATCTAGATACACCAGTACAAATTTCATTAAATGATAAAAAATGCTGTTCACAAAATGTTGGAAGATGGCCGGAGCATTCATCAAACCAAAGGGCATAACCAAATTCTCAAAATGACCCTCAGGGGTATTGAAGGCCATCTTCCATTCGTCCCCTTCCCTGACCCTGACTAGGTTGTATGCCCCTCTTAAATCCAACTTAGAAAAAACTTTAGCCCCAACAATCTGGTTAAACAGGTCCGGGATCAGAGGAAGCGAATATGGGTCACGAATCGTGATACGGTTCAGGTTCAGCTCCCTGAAATCCAGACAAGGTCTTAAAGAAGCATCTTTTTTCTTAACAAAAAAAAAACAGCGGCAACAGGTGACTTCGAGGGTCGGATGTGTCCCTTTCTTAGGCTCTCAGAGATATAAGTACGCATAGCGACTCTTTAAGATCAGGAGAGATTGTATAATCGTGATTTTGGCAGCTTGGCGCCTGGGATGAGATATATGGGGCAGTCGTACTCCCAGTGAGGGGGCAACTCCTGGACACCACTCTCAGAAAACACATCAGAAAATTCAGAGAGAAAAGATGGCACAGTCTTGGTAGAAACCTCTGAAAGAGACGCCGTGAGGCAATTCTCTCTGCAAAACTCACTCCAACCATTAATTTGCCTTGCTTGCCAATCAATGGTGGGGTTATGTTTAGTGAGCCAGGGTAGCCCCAACACTAGAGGAGTAGGTAATCCGCTTAAGACGAAACATGACATATCCTCAACATGAGCGTCACCCACAGTCAAACGGATATTGTGAACTATGCCCTTTAACGATCTTTGAGAAAGTGGAGTGGAATCGATAGCAAAAACAGGTATATCCTTTTCCAAAGTGCACACTTGGAAACCATGCGTTGTTGCAAATTGATTATCAATGAGATGCTGCTCCACTATCTACAAAAATCTCACAAACAATGTTCTTGCTGTCTAGCGCCACCCTGGCAGGTAGGAGAAAACGGGAACTACAAGGAAACGGCAAACCTTCAATTTCCACATCAACCTTGCCAATAGTAGCAAATGGAAAGTTTTTAGAGGGTTTCTCTTTTTTTTTTTCTTTTCTTTTTTTTTACTACCCTCAGAAAACTCCATGAATGTCCTAGAGGGGCAAACATTAGCCAAATGATTTATACCCCCACAACAGAAAGAAACCCTCCTCTGAGAGCTGAATCCTCTACTATCAGAGGTAAGCAAACCCAGCTGCATGGACTCCTCCTCAGAGGGGATTGAGACAAACTGGGACCCCTGCGCACTGAATGAGACAGCCCCACTGTCCTTGGGCTGAATATGACAGGAAAGAGTAGTCTCCTCTCTATCTCTAAGATGCCTGTCAATACGAACAGCTAGAGACATGGCAGACTCTAACGATGCTGGTCTCTTATGAAAAGCAAATGCATCTTTCAATCTTTTCTAAAGACCATGGCAAAATTGACTTTAGAGTGCACCATCATTCCAACCAGTATCAGCTGCCCATCTTTGAAATTCAGAACAATATATCTCTGCGGACTGTTTACCCTGGCATAAAAGACGCTGTTTAGATTCAGCCAGAGCAATACGATCTGGGTCATCATATATCTGCCCCAGGGCTACAAAAAATTCATCCACCGATCGGAGGGGCTGTGCCCCCACCGGCAGTGAAAAGGCCCAAGACTGAGCGTTATCCCTGAGCAGCGAGATGATGATCCCCACCCTCTGCTCCTCATCACCAGAGGAATGGGGAAGTAGGCAAAAATAGAGTTTGCAAGCCTCTCTAAAGCGAACAAAATTCTCACTACCCCCGGAGAACTTATCCGGAAGCGAGATCTTAGGCTCGGAACAAACTCCATGAACACCAGCAGAACCGGTCACCTGAAACTGAGACACAGTTTTACGGAGATCTGCTACCTCCAGCAAAAGACCTTGCATGAGGTCAATCAAAGCTGAAACCAGATCCATGCTTAAGATGGTTATGGCGGTTTATAATGTCACAGATGAAGTTGCAGATAGCTGGAACGTATAAATAAACGATCGACTGGCTTGATCCCAAACTAAGGAGCATATAGGCGAGCCCTTTAAAACCCTAAGAGCTCTTCCTGACTGCTATGCACATGCTAGGGTCTCAATGGTAGACGATTGCATGCCCACGTACCTAAGACTGTGTGACACCTGAAAACCCTATAATAGTGAGGGGACACGACCACCGGCTCCCTGCACTTAATACGGACGGAGTCAGGGTCACCTAGAATCAAGTCAGCAAGGAAACACAATAAAGGAAAACAGCAGCAGCAGCCTCCAGCAGTGAACACTTCCGCCAGGAAGTAATATAAACCGCAAAGTGAGGCAGTATGGGAGGGAATATAAAGGAAGACGATTAGTCTAAATAAGTGACACCTGGCAGAAGGAAAGGAGATGACAAAGTGATACCAAAACAAAGAACGTCATAGAAGAGGTAGAGAAGAACGTCTGCCAGACCTTCTCACAGAACTGGCGGTGACACTCTGCTACATTCATATAAACTCTATTCCTGTGCCTTAACATTTGAGGCTTACTGACTGAAGGAAAGGTATGCTTGAAAAATCAAAACCCGAAGCCTTAACTTTGTTTCTGAACCTGAACCCTTCAGGACTCTTTAGTAATCTGAATCTGACCTTTTGTCTTGTACCAACTCCACTATGTTCCTGCTATGTGAACTGCCTAAATTTTGCTTGATTATTTAGACCTTATTGCGATAACCTATGGCAACTGTTAGACCACTTTCACACAGTCAGTGTTTGGTCAGTGTTTGAACAGTAATTTCTATCAGTGATTTGAGCCCAAAACAGGTGCAGTTCAAAATCACAGAACATGTGCAAATCTTCCCATTATGCCTTATCTCTGTGTCGCCTCCACTCCTGGTTTTAGCTTACGGCCTTACACCAAATTCCTTTGAGGTGTGGTTGTCATGTGAATCTGAACATATCAAAGAGTCACTACGTTTATAGATTATAAGCTCATAGGTGCAGGCTTATTTCACTTGAGTTTGCCTGGTCAATACTGTGTTCCTATTTAATGGAATTAATGTGCTATTTGTGTATTGCCCTGGAGCAGGGCACTTTGGAGTCTGAATGTTTGTGGATATTTGCACCTATTGCTGCTATGTAAAGTCATCAACTCATTACCTTAGTGCACTTTGAGAGGTGAACTTGAACTGTGATTTATGCCATTGTTTGTACTTAGAGTGTTTTATACTGTTGAATTGCATTTAATATAATATATCCTGTTTACTTGTGCACTGAGTTGGAAAGAGTTAATGTTCAGCCAGGTCACACTAAGAGACTTTGGGAAATTCCAGCTATTAATTTCCCAGACAGTGAACTTTTGACCTTCAGGTTTAGCTCCGTCAGACTGTTGCTTATGACTGAAAACTGCTTGGTCATTCCCATTGACTTGTATTGAGGCCCAATACAATTATATGGCACCCTTGAAATGCAACATTGTTCTCTTAGGCTGTGCTTCTCCAGCTTCACCCCTTCCACTAGAAGGTTTTAGATCAGTTACAAACGGTATAAAAGTTGAGCAGTCAGAGCTCCTAGTTGTCTGCAGATAGGGACCTATGTTTAGTAGAAGAGACTCTGTCAGGCTGCATCAGTGAGTGAAAGAAAATGCTGAGATGAGGATACTTCTTCCACAGACCCTGGATCATCAGTTCTTTCACCAGGGAGCCAACTGGATGACTGAGCCACAGAGCCTGGGCCACTGGCCCTTTGGCTAGGGGGCCATCCTTCTAAGAAAGAGAGGAACAGCTAGCTCAGGCCTTTCTTCAGCACAGAACCTTCTTCTGCCAGGAAGTAGTGTTGATTGCGAAAATTCTAATCGCTAATTTTTATGTGTGATGTAGAATATAGTGCTAGATATTCATAATCGCAAATATTCTAGACTTTTTTTCATCAGTACCCTCACTGCTTCTTGTTTGTGGGCCAATGAGAAGGCTGCAATATCTTTTTCTGAGCTTAGCAACATCCCTAGCAACCAATAGGAAAGTTGCCTACCCCTTTACTATATAAGAACCTCCCAGCAGCCATTTTCTGCTGTTTTTTGCAGTTCTGAGAGAGAGAGACAGCAGTGTCATTGCTGTGCTTTCATTTGGATCCTATTCCTTATCCAATTACATTAGATAGTTAGGTAGCTCATATATATGATGCAGATAGTTAGTGGGAGATAGTCAGTGTAGGTTATATTCTGATATAGTGTAGCTGATAGGTTCCAGTGCAGGGTGTTAGGTAGTGTGATAGGAATTACTGTACTGTGCATTTTCTCCAGTCTCAGGAAACTTCTAGCAGCTTGAAAAATGTAGCAAAAGTGAGCCACGCCTGTATTGCGTGCGCAATACGCGCATATTACATTGCCGATTTTCGTAATCAAGAAAATAATGACTGGAGATCACGAATTCTAGAATTTGCGAATTTATGGCGAATATTAGGTCAAAAATTTGCGAAATATCGCGAAAACGAATATTGCCTGTGCTGCGCATCACTACCAGGAAGAAGATTGGAGAAGCCAGCTCAGTGCCTTGCCTGTATTGTTTTGCACCTGAGTTCCTTCAGTAAAGAAGAGCACTGGTTTACTGCAGACCCTGACTCTATAGACTCTATAGACTTAATTCCCATTAGGATGCACCACATCTCACCATCCTCTCCAGGAGTAGCAACACATTGTGACACATCAACAGTGTCCGAGACCCAGCGTAGAATTGGGAACCACCTCAAACCCGGCCACTGCATTTGTCTTTATGTAATTTTTATAAACATTTTACATAAATGCTTTATGTTTTTTGCTCACAAAATACTATTCTCTGACAATATAATTTTGTGAGATAAGTTACTATTTTGATATGATGACTGATAACAGTCTTGTAACACACAACACAATATATCGTACCATATTACATTTTTAGGGCATAAGATTAGATTTATGATACACTGGCATTTTCCGCCACAACACTAGAGCATGGAGACGATAGAATATAATTGTTGAATAGAATATATTTGAATTTGTGTTTGTTAAATGTGGTTTTCATTTTGTGCGCATATTTTGTGATTCACAAATATTGTACAAACAGCGCTGCTCATGATGCACGTAAGCACGGTTTTCCTGTGTTAGTTTTGTCTCCTGTACATATAGGTATAGGTTTGTCCTAAGCCATTAACAGCTGTGCACTACTGCATCACATATAATTATCATACTGCCAGCTGATTATTATAGGAGATTAAAATCCATAAGGCATGGAACATCAGTCACCTCAGTGAAATATACAGTATAATTAAAGTGCAAGCTGTTTTTAGAATTAGGAAGTATTAAGGTTTTGGTACAGAATGCGAGTTGATAACACTGAATTAATTTCAGAGTATATGGCCCCTTTCAGACGGGTGTTGCAGGAAAATGTGCGGGTGCGTTGCGGGAACACCCGCGATTTTTCCGCGCGAGTGCAAAACATTGTAATGCGTTTTGCACTCGCGTGAGAAAAATCACACATGTTTGGTACCCAATCCCGAACTTCTTCACAGAAGTTCGGGCTTGGGATCGGTGTTCTGTAGATTGTATTATTTTCCCTTATAACATGGTTATAAGGTAAAATAATAGCATTCTGAATACAGAATGCATAGTAAAACAGCGCTGGTGAATCACCATGGTAAAAGATCATGTGACGTACCATGTGATGACCGGAGTGACGTCATCAAAGGTCCTTCACCTATAATTAATGCTCACCACAGGTCCTATACAGTAAAGGGGACAGAAGGAGAGGCCGGCATCGCGATCAAGTGGATTAAGATGAGTTAAATGATTTTTTTATATTTTTTTAACCCCTCCAGCGCTGTTTTACTATGCATTCTGTATTCAGAATGCTATTATTTTCCCTTATAACCATGTTATAAGGGAAAATAATAATGATCGGGTCTCCATCCCGATCGTCTCCTAGCAACCATGCGTGAAAATCGCACCGCATCCGCACTTGCTTACGGATGCTTGCGATTTTCACGCAACCCCATTCATTTCTATGGGGCTTGCGTTACGTAAAAAACGCACAAAGAGGAGCATGCTGCGATTTTCACGCAACGCACAAGTGATGCGTGAAAATCACCGCTCATGTGAACAGCCCCATAGAAATGAATGGGTCAGGATTCCGTGCGGATGCAATGCGTTCACCTCCCGCAACGCATCCGCGCGGAAAACTCGCTCGTGTGAAAGGGGCCTAAGGCTTCTTTCACACTTGCGGCAGAGTGATCCGGCAAGCAGTTCCGTCGCCGGAACTGCCTGTCGGATGAGGCAATCTACATTTTTACTGGTCTGCGCATTCCGGCAACTGATCTGGAATTTTGGATGGAGATAATACCGCAGCATGCTGCGGTATTTCCTCCGTCCAAAACGCCATTCAGTGACTGAACTGATGACATCCTGATGCATCCTGAACGGATTTCTCTCCATTCAGAATGCATGGGGATAAAACTGATCAGTTCTTTTCCGGTATTGAGCCCCTAGGACGGAACTCAGTGCCGGAAAAGAAAAACGCTAGTGTGAAAGAACCCTAAGAATGATAATACTGTATATTCTTTAGAAGAGCACACAGATACAATATTAAAGAAAAGTAGTACAATTATTTTGCATGCAGTTATGCAAAATCTTGCCTTGTGTTATTCCTGAGGTAAGTCTTTGTTAACACCTGTAGTAGGCGACCAACGTTTGGTAGAAGGCTCTGGAAAACCTAAAGACTGAGGTGCGTACAGAGAAATGATAAGGCCCTTAAAGGGAACCTGTCACCATGAAAAGCAGTACAATCTGCAGGCAGCATGTTATAGAGTAGGAGGAGCTAAGCAGATTGCTATATAGTTTGTGGCAAAAGAGTGGGTGCAATGACAGGGCCGCCGCAACCTCCCCCGTCACTGAACACCTCAGATGCTGCGTTCATAGCTGATCACTGCATCTGATAGCAATAACAGTGTAGAATTAAAAGAAAAATAAATGATATCATACTTACTTCATCCATTTGCTTGTGATGGGTTGGCCGCCACCATCTCGATCGGCATCATACGTCCCCATGTACAGGATTTCGTGCAAAATCTTCAATTAAGATGGTTGTGACCGGCACGTCGCAAGCAAATGGATGAGGTAAGTATGTTTTTTTTTTTTTTTTTACACTATTTCAGAGAAAATCGATTCACTACCATGAAGCACGAGGAAATTCGCCTTCACAGCTAATCAAATTTTCCCTGAAAAGCCATATTGCGGGGGGGGGGGGGGGGGGGGGGGACGGGACATTGACATGCTCATTCTTGTTTCCACTGCAGGTGGCCACATTGAATGGGGATAAATGCCCTGGTTTCTGGAAGCCAAAATCAGGAGTGGATCATAAAAGGAGAGAAAGTATAAAGGAAAGATACGAGTTCTCTTCTTTTTTTAATGCACTTATAGCTTTAGCTTCCAAAACTACATCAAGAAACCTGAATGTGTGGCCGTTCACAGAAAGATCAGGTTCACAGGCTTAATGATGTGGAAGAATGGGCAATATTTGAGGAGTTTAGAGCTACTCTACTGCCACACAAAGACTAAATATTTTTAAAACTGCTTCTATAGAAATACAGGTATCTTTAAAACAGATTATTTTATTTTTTTAGCCACAGTCTGACACTGACTGAATAAATAGTAGAGATGAGCGTATCGAAGTTGGTGAATTGGAATTCGATCCGAATATCAGGAAAAATTTGATTTGCACCGAATCCGAATTTCCTGATGCTTCGTGGTAATGAATCGCATTTTTTCCTAAAATGGCTGCTGCACATCTTAGGACATGGAGCAAAGAACTCTAGGAACGAGGGATCACCCACAATGCCATGCATGCAGTCAGTCAGCAGTCAGCCCTGTGATGTCAACAGCCCTATAAATAGCCTCAGCCATCTTGGATTCTGCCATTTTCCAGGATATTTTGTTGAAGGGACAGAGACATCAGCAGGCGCTAGGGAAAGTGCTAGGAAAGACTTGAAAACTTTTATTTTGCTAAATAGAAGTTCAGGGAAAGATCATTAGAAGTGTAGGGAAAAGATAGGGAGGAATCATTCCACAGTATTGAAGCAGAACAGGGTTCAATAGGGGAGGTTACAGCCTGGGTAATAGGAACAATCATATTACACTGCGGATCCAAATTGCCATTATACTGCTGCTTTCATATTTGCAATAGGTGATATCTCTGTAATTCCAACAAACCTTGTTATTGGGGTGCAAGTAATGTGTGATACAACCATTAACAGGGTGTATTACTAGGAAATATTACTATGTCTTATTAGCCTCTGTGTGGTGCAGTTATATGTTCTAAAGCCTTTTTTGGGGTGTATTAGTGGAAAAAAGGGCTTATTAGCCGTTGTGTGGTGAAGTGAGAAGATTACAGTCTTTTTTGGTGTGTATTAGTGGAAAACAAAAAGGTATTATTTGCCGTTCAGCGGTGCAGATATATGTTCTAAAGCCTTTTTTGGGGTGTATTAGTGGCAGGGGCGTCGTTAGGTCAAAACATTTGGGGTTTGAGCCCCGGATGTTTTGTCCCTTGCCCCAAATGTTATGCTGGCCCCACCCCCCTTTTACTTGTTCCGCTACTTGCGGGCATGAGTTCAGTCACTTTGGTGCGCAATCCCGTCCTGCAGCGCGTGATCCCACGAGACTGACCGCTGTAGCTCACGGGTCTAGCGGGATCACGCGCGGGAGGACGGGATTGCGCACCGAAGTGACTGAAGTTGAACTCATGCCCATCCAGCCAGCAGAACAAGTACAAGGGGATGAGGGGATGATCTGTGGGGTTGCCCAGATGGCTAGAATCTTCACAGTAGTTATTAACCCCTTTCAGCAGTCCCCCATTCACTGAAGGGGGGACTGCTGAAAAGGGTTAATAACTACTGTGAAGGCGGGACTGCTGAAAGGGGTTAAAGTACAAGGGGGGTGAGGGGATGATCTGTGGGTTTGCCCAGATGGCTAGACTCTTCACAGTAGTTATTAACCCCTTTCAGCAGTCCCCCATTCACTGAAGGGGGTATTGCTGAAAAGGGTTAATAATTACTGTGAAGGCAGGACTGCTGAAAGGGGTTAAAGTACAAAGGGGTGGAGGGATGATCTGTGGGGTTGCCCAGATGGTTAGGCCCTTCACAGTAGTTATTAACCCCTTTCAGCAGTCCCCTATTCACTGAAGGGGGGACTGCTGAAAGGGGTTAATAACTACTGTGAAGGGGGGACTGCTGAAAGGGGTTAATAACTATTGTGAAGGGGGACTGCTGAAAGGGGTTAATTACTGTGAAGGGGAGACTGCTGAAAGGGGTTAATAACTACTGTGAAGGGGGGACTGCTGAAAGGAGTTAATAACTACCCTGTTTCCCCGAAAATAAGACATCCCCCAAAAATAAGACCTACCTCTAGTTTTGCCTATCGCTGTAATATAAGGCATCCCCCCGAAAATAAGGCCTCCCCGATAATAAAGCATCCCCCGAAAATAAGGCCTCCCCGATTATAAAGCATCGGCCGGACATAATGCCTCCCCGATTATAAAGCAAGCCACCCCAGAATGTAAGGAGCTCACTGATTGGCCGCAGCCGCCGCCAGGACAAGCTGCCGCCTTCTTCCGCTCTCAGCTCGCTCTGCCCTGATGGAGTCTCACAACTTGGCTGGCACGGACACACAGGGGACGGGGTGACAGGTAGGGGGGGGAATATCTGATGGAAGGTGGGGGATGTCTGGTGAAGATGGGGGGAGGGAGACTAAAAACGGTAATTAAAATGACACAGGGTGATCAGAGGGGGGAATCAAAATGACACAGGGTGATCAGAGAAGGGAATCAAAATGACACAGGGGTATCAGGGTGGGGAGGGGGATCATTTAAAATGGCACACGGGGATCAGAGGGGGGAATCAAAATGACACAGGAGGATCAGAAGGGGGTACTAAAACGCTATAGTAATCCCCCACCTCTGATTTTCCTGTACCATTTTGATTCCCCCCTTCTGATCCCCCTGTGTCATTTTAAGTGATCCCCTCCCCACCCTGATTTCCTTTTTTTTTGTTCAACAATAAATGTGTACCGTATTTTTCTTCATGGAAAAATAAGACATCCCCTGAAAATAGGACCTAGCGAACCTTTGGGAGCAAAAATTAATATAAGACACTGTCTTATTTTCGGGGAAACAGGGTACTGTAAAGGGGAGACTGCTGAAAGGGGTTAATAACTACTGTGAAGGGCCTCTTCTCCCCGGGCAATAGGGACGTGGCTTCATGGGGTGGGGGTTGGCTTCACAGGGGCGTGATACAGTGGGCTTGTGCCCCAGATGTTTTCAGACCCTAGCAACGGCCCTGATTAGTGGAAAAAATAAGGGCTTATTTGCTGTTCAGCGGTGCAGTTATATGTTCTAAATCCTTTTTGGCGTGTATAAGTGGAAAAAAATAAGGGCTTATTTGCTGCTTAGCGGTGCAGTTATATGTTCTACAGCCTTTTTTGGGGTGTATTAGTGGAAAAAAAGGCATATCAGCTGTTCAGCTGTGCAATTATATGTTCTAAAGCCTTTTTTGTGGTGTATTCGTGCAATAAAAAAAGGCTTATTCGCCGTTCAGCGATGTAGTTATATGTTCTAAAGCCTTTTTTGGCGTGTATAAGTGGAAAAAAATAAGGGCTTATTTGCCGCCCAGCGTTGCAGTTATATGTTCTACAGCCTTTTTTGGGGTGTATTAGTGGGAAAAATAGGCATATCAGCTGTTTAGCGGTGCAGTTATATGTTCTAAAGCCTTTTTTGTGGTGTATTAGTGCAATAAAAAAGGGCTTATTTGCTGTTCAGTGGTGCAGTTATATGTTCTAAAGCCTTTTTGGGGTGTATTAGTGGAAAAATAGGGCTTATTAGCCGTTTGGTGAAGTGAGATCATTACAGCCTTTTTTTGGGTGTATTAGTGGGAAAAAAGGATTATTTGCCGTTCAGCGGTGCAGTTATATGTTCTAAAGCCTTTTTTGGGGTGTATTAGTGGGGAAAAAAGGTGTTTATTAACCGTTGTGTGGTGAAGTGAGAAAATTACAGCGTTATTTGGGGTGTATTCATTTCTTTTTTATTTATATATTTGATCTAACAGTATCACAGTGTCACAGATAGAGAAGTGACAGGTCCTCCACAGGGGAGAGGCAGAGGCCTAAATGTTTCTGGCACAGGTCGCAGCAGAGTAGGGGGGCATGGCAGCAGGGGTCACTTCGAGAGGCCGGAGCTCCCAGTGTCATCTAATGGTCGTGTCTTGACCAGCAACTCAGCGGTTCTTTAAAGGTTGACTCGGTCATCCACTTCATCCTAAGTGACATCAGACACCCCCAGCCAAGAGTTGGTGGTTTTCGTCAGACACAACCCTTAGTTGGCATGGCCCGGGAGCAGGCCCTGGGCTATCACCTGTCCTCAACCTGCCTTTGTCCTTTTCTGTTCCTTCAGCTAGAGAAGTATTATATGCTGTGGGCTCAGCTCCACTATACAGCGAGAACGAGATACCAGAGGACAGTCAGCAGCTACTCCCCAGCCAAGATCTGGAGGAGACATCCGCCGCTTCCTCCAGTAGGCGGGCAGGTAGTGATGAGGAGAGTGGCGTGGGAGCTGGTATTGCAAGCGGTCAGGCTCCTGGCTCAGAGACCATTGAGGAGGATATCAGTGACATGCAGACAGTACTCGATGATGATGTAGCCGATCGTAATTGGGATCCGGGTGACGAAGGGGCTTCATCATCATTGGGAGAAGAGGGTGGCAGCTTGCGCTTCAGCCGAAGGAAGCTCTCTGACCTTGCCATCATCTACAGGTCCTGATGCTCCTGCTCCTCGCCCTCCTACTCCTCATCAGTCATTCCGTCAGCAATCGATCAATGAAGCAATTGCCAAGAGACAACAGTATGCGTGCACTCATCCAACAGCACAGAAGCTGAACGTGCTCCTGGCCAAGTTGCAGGTGCTGCAGTCCTTCCCTTTCCAAGTGGTGGACTCTGCACCTTTCAGAGAACTGATGGCTTGTGCCGAGCCAAGGTGGAGAGTCCCAAGCCGTAATTTCTTTGCCAAAAAGGCAGTAGCAGCCCTGCACAAATATGTAGAACACAAGGACGGCCAGTCCTTGAGCCTGTCGGTGTCTGCCAACGTGCACGGCAGCGCCGACATGTGGAGCTGTAACTACAGTCAAGGACAATATAAGTCCTTTACGGCCAACTGGGTAAATGTGGTTCCTGCCCAACCAAACCAGCAACTTGACCAGGTGACACCACTTCCGCCTCCATTTTCTCACGCTTTTGGTCCTGCAACAATGTCCGCCGCTGCCTCCTAATCCACCACTGTGTCCTCAGCCTCTACTGCAGGGTCAATTCAAAGTGCTCTTCCAGCATACCACATGTGCAGGGCATGGCGGTGTCACGCTGTTCTACACCTCATTTGCCCAGGCAAACTGAGTCACACAGGGGAGAAACTGCTCTGTGTCCTTCATCAAGAAATCGAATCCAGGGTCATGCGCCCAGCATGTCGCACCGGTTAAATCTGGTTGTCAAGTGGTTCCTGAAGTCTTCCACCCATCTACAAGACATCCTAAAAATGGCCAGGAAACTTTGCATGCACTTTAGCCACTCGTACACTGCCAAGCATACCCTCCTTGAGCTGCAGCAGCAGAATGGCATCCCCCAACATAGGCTGATATGCGACGTTTTCCACCGGTTGGAATTCCAACCTCCATATGTTGGACCGACTATACGAACAGAGAAAGGCCATAAATGATTTCTTGATGATTCAAGCGGACAGGAGTACTCCCCTGTGTAACTTTGATGTCAGCCAGTGGCAGCTCATGCGTGACACCTGCCGTTTGCTCAGGCCCTTTGAGGATGCCACGTTATTTGTCAGTCGCAAAGACTACGGGATGAACAATATCATTTCACTGTTTCATATCCTGGAACAGATGCTGGTAAATGTGGCTGGTCAGGGGACTGGAGATACGCCTACATCTCACGACCACATGAGCCCTTTGGGGGCTGAACTGGAGGAGGACTTTGGAGCACAAGTAATGTGTAGCGAAATGGGTGCTTTTTCTACACAGGTGACAAGAGAGGAGTAGCAGGAGCAGCCAGAGGAGCTACAGGGCGATGAGGAAGACAAGGCAGAGGACCCATACACACCGTGGCAGTATGCAGTGGAGATGGAGGCAGGGAGTCCCTCTGAGTCACTTGCATTGTGTAGTGACAGCCGAATTGTCAGCATTCGGCAGAGGGATGACTTCTGGCTCTCCACCTTGTTGGACCCTCGCTAACGGTCCAAAATGGGGGCTTTTTTTACACCCGCTGAGAGGGAGGACAAACTGAACTACTATAGTGACATCCTATGTAGTCAGTTAGCCGCTGCCTGTCTGCGCCATCGTCCATCCTCTCGCAGGTCTGACAGGTGGGGGCCCTCCGCGCTCTCGTTCCACTGCCATGGCAGGGTGGGGGGGGGGAAGGAGCAGTACCAGCTCCATCAGCAGCAGCTTGAGTCTAGAGTCAATCATGAGCAGCTTTCTTAACCTACCTAGTGAAGAAACTACTCACCAGCAGCAGCAGCTAGACCTGGAGCAGAACCTGAACCAGCAGGTGTGGCATACTTGGACAGCACCCTGCCACCCCACATTGAAGATCCGCTGGACTACTTGGCAGCCAAACTGGTTTTGTGGCCGCAACTGGCCGAGTTTGCCCTGGAAAAGCTGTCCTGCGTGGCCAGTAGTGTGGCATCAGAGCTAGTGTTTAGTGCAGCGGGGGCCATAGTTACCCCAATGCTGTCCACTAGTGTTAATCGAGCATGCTCGGCCAAACAGAAGTTCGGCTCGAGCATCGCAGTGTTCGGCCAAATAGTGTAATTTATCCTCTATTTCTGAAAAGTTTCTGGAGGGATTTGAACTAACAACCTTCTACATTACAGCCAAGAGTGTTAACCACTACACTATAGAGCTGCATGGCCAGTTACTTAAAAACAATAAAAAATAAAATTTAAATAAATAAATATGAGACTTCTGCTGTATAGGAATACTTACTAGTAGTAAGTATTCCTATACAGCAGAAGTTTCCTATTTTATTTTTAGCAACTGGCCATGCAGCTCTATAGTGTAGTGGTTATGGTTCTTTGCTGTAATGTAGAAGGTTCTGAGTTCGAATCCCGCCAGAAACAGAGTAGTCTATTTTTTTAGTAATTGTATTTATATATATAATCATACTTCTGATATATATGAATGCATAATATGTGGTAAACTACTAGTGATGTTTTAGCCATTATATATTTACATATATTATAATATATAATATATCACCTGTGACACCGAGGGGGTAATATATTTCATCAAATGCCCCTGTCAGATAATCTATATCGGCAGAACGAAACGCCAAATGAAAATTAGAATACAGGAGCACATCAGGAATATAAATAAAAAATTTGATGGACACCCATTATCCAAACACTATACAGAATATCATGGCAGTTCATTTACAGGTTCAATCTTTGGCGGCATTGAAAGGGTTAAAATAGATATGAGGGGTGGGAATTATATCCAGCAAATGTCACGCTGTGAAAGTAAGTGGATATTCAGATTAAATAGTCTGGCACCAAAGGGCCTAAATCAGGAAATAGAGTTATTTGCATTCAAATAGAGACACGGACCCTATATAACAATGGGCTGGGATAGCGTAAAGTGAATAGTGGTGTGCCCCTAGGTCTCTGACCAGACACTGCAGGGAAGATTATGGGAAAGGAAAACCTATTTAACCCCCAGGATTTGTACCATGAACTATCCCTGACGAAGGAACCCGTAGGTTCTGAAACGCGTTGGATGGAAATTTGTCCCTTGAGCGAAGTTGTGACGTCACACAAAGACGCTCCTGAACTCATCCCTGCAGGCTCCTCCACGTGTGCGCTAGCTACCGGCCGGGGCAGAGCGCTAGGTGAGAGTTAGTGCAAGAAGCGTATCATCAGATCATCAGATCTATACAGCGCTTCCTGGAACAACGGGATCACACGACATCACGGAACGACTATTCACCAGATACAGGTAGAGATCTCGTTATTAGTGTCCTGTGCATATACATGCAATAATCCTCACCCTCCCCTACCCTCTCTGTATGCCAGCACCGGTATTATATACACTGTGAGAAGGCACAAGGTGCCATAATAGATGATAGATACGTGTCACCGAGGTGCCTGGCCTCAGTGAAATGAACCGGTAATGTTTTGTCAGTAACCCTAGGTTACTGACAGTTGCTAGAGGTAGTTTAGCTGCTAGCTGCAGCTGATCCGGGCCGGGTTTCATTGGAGTAGTCAAAGAGCAGGGTGGGATGACTACTCCCACGTATCCAGGCCAGGTGCCTATTTAAGCCAGGAATTCCAGGAGAGCTAGGGGTGTGGTTCCTAGTCTGGAAGTGTAACAGACTGGGAGTAAAGCTGTGTGGTGTGTAGCTGTGTTGCTGTGGATAAGCCTGCCATTGCCTATTTTTCCCCTCTCCAGCGGATGGTGGAACTCTGGAACTACAGAGGACTGTGAGTTATACCATTTCATATGAACTGTGTTTCTTTCTGTTTACCCGCTGAAGTAAGCGAGCATTTGTTAAGGCTGTGTTGAACAAAATAAAAGACTATTGTTTAAATGACACCTGAAGTCACTGTTTGAGCTGATCCCCACAAGTGGTGGAGGATGCGTGCATAAACCCGCGGTCGAATTACATGTCCTGGGTCAAAGCTGCAACACAGAGCCAACCCACACCAGCTGCCATGGAGGAAGTGATAGAGCAGCTACTAGTCCCGGGACCATATCGACGTATGGTTATGGACATGGCCCATTCCCATGTGTTAGGTGGTCACCTGGGTGCAGACAAAACACTTGAGAGGGTCCTACAACGATTTTATTGGCCGGGGTGTTACCGAGAGATTAGGGAATTCTGTCAATCGTGTCCAGTTTGTCAGGTCACTTCCCCGGTAGCACACTTCCGTAGCCCTCTCGTCCCCTTACCAATCATTGAGGTCCCCTTTGAAAGGATAGCAATGGACCTGGTAGGCCCATTGGTTAAGTCCGCTAGGGGGCATCAGTACATCCTCGTAATCGCTGATTACGCTACCCGGTACCCCGAGGCTGTTCCCCTACGGAACCCCACATCCATAAATATTGCCCGGGAGTTGTTCCATGTCTTCTCCCGAACGGGTATTGCCAAAGAGATTTTTACAGATCAGGGGACCCCGTTTATGTCAAAAGTGATGAGGGAACTGTGCAAAGTTTTAAGAGTCACTCAGCTGCGAACCTCCGTATACCATCCTCAGACGGATGGCCTTGTGGAGCGTTTTAATAAGACCCTAAAGGCCATGCTGAGGAAGGTGGTAGAGAAGGATGGGCGGGACTGGGATTGTCTGTTACCATACCTACTGTTCTCTATTAGAGAAGTGCCCCAGTCCTCCACAGGTTTTTCACCCTTTGAATTACTGTATGGCAGACACCCCAGAGGTCTCTTGGATGTGGCAAAGGAAACGTGGGAAAGTGAGGCCACTCCCTACAAAAGTGTAGTAGAGCATGTAGCACAGATGCAAGAGAGAATGGCGAGGGTGATGCCCATTGTAAAGGAACATATGCTTCAGGCTCAGGAGGCACAGGCCCGGGTATATAATAGGTCCGCTCGTCTAAGACAGTTTAATCCGGGAGATCGGGTGTTAGTGTTAGTCCCTACTGTCGAAAGCAAATTCCTAGCCAAATGGCAGGGTCCCTACGAGATAGTGGAAAAAGTGGGAGAGGTCAACTATAGGGTACACCAGCCAGGGAAGAGAAAGCCCTACCAGATATACCATGTCAATCTGATCAAACTCTGGAAGGAGAGAGACCCACCTGAAGCTTCTTGCCTGGTGGCTCAACAGGGGTCCACCATCGAAGCTGTTAAAATTTCAGAGACCCTATCCCCCTCCCAAAAACAACAGTTTAGGGAACTGCTGCAGAGGAATACAGATGTCTTCACAGAAACCCCTGGCCGTACAAATGTGATAGTACATAAGATCCTCACAGATCCCCAAGTGAGGGTGAACTTAAAACCCTATAGGATCCCTGAAGCCCGCCGGGACGTGATTTCCAAAGAGGTTAGGAGGATGATGGAGCTAGGGGTGATTGAAAGGTCTAAAAGTGGCTGGTCCAGCCCCATAGTGTTAGTGCCAAAACCAAACGGGGAGTGGAGATTCTGCAATGACTACCGCCAGCTTAATGAAGTGTCCACAGTTGATACTTACCCTATGCCCAGGGTAGATGAGCTCGTCGAACGGCTAGGCCCCGCAAGGTATATTAGCACCTTAGATCTCACTAAAGGATACTGGCAGATCCCACTGTCGCAAGAGGCTAAGGAGAAGACTGCGTTCTCTACACCTGAAGGGTCTTTTCAGTATGTAAGAATGCCGTTTGGCTTGCAGGGGGCCCCTGCCACCTTCCAAAGGGCTATGGACCAAGTACTACGGCCCCATAAGGAGTATGCCGCGGCATACTTAGATGACATTGTCATTTTTAGTCGCGATTGGGAAAGCCATCTCAGAAAAGTTCAGGCCATCCTTGATGCTCTAAGGAAGGCGGGGTTTATGATAAACCCAGCCAAATGTGCCCTAGGCATGGAGGAAACCAGATACCTGGGCTACGTAGTAGGGAGAGGGGAGATTAAACCCCAGCTTCACAAGGTAGAAGCCATTCAGAATTGGCCCCGTCCACTAACTAAGAAGCAGATTAAGGCATTTCTAGGTATTGTGGGCTACTATAGGCGGTTTGTCCCCAGGTTCGCAGAAATAGCGGTTCCCCTGACTGACCTGACAAAGGGCACAAAGTCTGCTATGGTGAAGTGGTCCCCAGAAGCAGAAAGGGCCTTTCAAGAGCTTAAACAGGCCCTGTGTAAGCAACCAGTGTTGATAGCCCCGGATTTTTCCCGTGAGTTTGTGGTCCAGACCGATGCCTCCGATGTGGGTCTGGGTGCAGTCATGTCTCAGGTAGTGAATGGAGAAGAGCACCCAGTGATGTACCTGAGTAGAAAACTGTCCCCAGCAGAAAGGAATTATGCCATCGTTGAGAAGGAGTGTCTGGCCATAAAATGGGCACTAGACTCCCTTAGGTACTATTTACTAGGAAGGAGGTTTAGGTTAGTGTCAGACCATGCTCCCCTAAGGTGGATGCGAGAGAAAAGGGGGAATAATGCCCGAGTTACCCGCTGGTTCCTTGCACTTCAAGATTTCTCCTTCTCAGTAGAACACAGGCCAGGCAAGATGCAAGGGAATGCAGACGCCCTGTCAAGGGTACACAGTCTGGGGGCTAAAGATGTCCAAGCCCCCGGCTTTGGACAGAGGGCGGGGATATGTGAGAAGGCACAAGGTGCCATAATAGATGATAGATACGTGTCACCGAGGTGCCTGGCCTCAGTGAAATGAACCGGTAATGTTTTGTCAGTAACCCTAGGTTACTGACAGTTGCTAGAGGTAGTTTAGCTGCTAGCTGCAGCTGATCCGGGCCGGGTTTCATTGGAGTAGTCAAAGAGCAGGGTGGGATGACTACTCCCATGTATCCAGGCCAGGTGCCTATTTAAGCCAGGAATCCCAGGAGAGCTGGGGGTGTGGTTCCTAGTCTGGAAGTGTAACAGACTGGGAGTAAAGCTGTGTGGTGTGTAGCTGTGTTGCTGTGGATAAGCCTGCAATTGCCTATTTTTCCCCTCTCCAGCGGATGGTGGAACTCTGGAACTACAGAGGACTGTGAGTTATACCATTTCATATGAACTGTGTTTCTTTCTGTTTACCCGCTGAAGTAAGCGAGCATTTGTTAAGGCTGTGTTGAACAAAATAAAAGACTATTGTTTAAATGACACCTGAAGTCACTGTTTGAGCTGATCCCCACAACACATATCTATAGCTATCAGCCATCTATTATCTATTTTAAACAACTGCAGCAAAACTCCAGTTTTAAATAGAACCACCTAAATAAAGACCTGTCTAGGAACACCTAATGAACAAATACTACTGGGAATAAAGAAATATTCTACTGCCCCCTAACAGACTGATAGTGAGTCCTAATAAATCGCAACAATGAGCGAACTATGGGAAGATCGCAGGGAATGGATTAAATTTGTCCAGTCTTTCTTCCAACTAAAATCTACCATCAGAAATACAATAGAATAAAAGCAGGGAAATAATATTGAACATTAAAACTCTGGAAAGACTACTTATCACTGAGATGAGAGATCTATGGGAGGTAGCTACATTGGAGGAATATTTAAAGAAAAATATGGTACCAAAAGGGTTAAAAGTCACCAAAGCACTATCAGGCGATCTAGGGGACCGTGAGACCTTAAAAGAGTGGGATGATCTATTTCATGAATTAAAAAAAAACGCAGTATTATTCATAATAGAAAAAAGAAAGAAAGGCTTAATGAGGACAAATTATGAAATAATGAAACTCTTTGAGACAATAAGGCCATATAAATACCACCCAGAGGTAATTAAAATCTCAAATTCCATCAAAATGAGAATTAGACAAAAAGAGGATGAAATTATAATTACGAAGAAAAAGAAACTTGAGAGAAACGCAATCCAGATAAGTAATGTGCAGGAACAAGAACAGAGAAATCACTCAGGGGTAGGGACATCTTGTTATGATACGATAGATAATACAAAATGTGATGATAGAGAAAACCTGTCGGAAGATATAACAGTACATGATGTTAGTCTAGAAAACTCACCGCAGGAAGGCAGCATCACTAGTAACACGAAGTCCCATCCAATATCCCCAATAATATATATCCTGAGGAAGGAGACTAATGGCTCAATAATCACAGAAAACAGGTATGAGATACTAAACTCACTAGAAGACAAGGGGGAAGGTGAAGCACTGATCAGTAAAAACACTCAACCAACACAAGGGGGAGCCATGTACCCTGAGGATCAGAATAAGGAAATAATTGCTGAAGAAGCAATTACTGAAGAAACTATGAATACCAGTTATAGTGACATAGTCAAAAGAAACATTACAACAAAAAGGCATGTGGGAATGAAACACCTAGCTACTAGTACGAGGACCAAGAAGACGGTTAATAAGGATTTTTTCAAGGTAAAATCCCCCACAAAAAGAAAAAAACGCAAAAAGGAAGACGTGGGAAAGGATTAACCAAGAAAAACAACAAGAAAAACAACAAAAAGACAGGAGAAGGGATCTTCAACCTGAGCAAATACATATTGAAAAATGACGAACTGAGATTGTTTGAAAAAGGCCTGAAATTCACCCCTTTATCTAGTTTCTGCCCCTTTGATGCCTTTATTGGTATAAAGAAATTCCTACGAAATCTAGCTCTTAAAAAGTACTTTATGAAAAAAGAGCATAGGGAAAAGAGTCAGGATGTAGGGACAGGGTCCTCAATGATAGAAAAAGGGAAAAAAATTGAAAATACAGAAAAAACTGAAAAAATGGAAAAAAAGGAAAAAAATAATAATAATAAAAAAAATAGATACTTTTACTCATACAAAGCTAAAACCGAAATCCCACTTTAATCATATAGGTGAGTACTCGGAGGCCCTCCTAACCTTCCAAACCCTGGTAAAACGGGATCTGCATAGGCTCAAACCCAAAACAAAAAATAGACATCAAAATCTATCAAAAAGAGAAAAGGCAGCAATAAAGGCACTGCAGACCAACAACCAAATTGTCATAAGACCAGCTGATAAAGGGGGGGCATTGTAATCCTCGACGAGGACGCCTACCACAAGGAAGCCCTCAGACTACTGATGGACCAGAAAACATATAAAAAACTACAACTAGACCCCACAGCAACATATAAAAGGAAACTGAACACATTAGTAAAAAAAAGGGAAAATGAGAGGTATCCTTTCTGGTGAGGAGGCACTATCCATAAACAACCAGTTCCCCAGGATACCCATGTTCTACTACTTACCCAAAATCCACAAGTGTCAATCCAATCCCCCAGGAAGACCTATAGTCTCAGGGATTGAGGGTTTGACATCAAACCTCTCAAAATACGTGGATATCTTACTACAGAAATATGTACAGGAGCTACCAGCCTATATAAAGGACACCAAGCATATCCTACAATTATTAAATAACATTGAGTGGTGTGATAACTATATCATGGGCACCCTGGACGTTACCTCGCTGTATACCATCATAGAAAATACAAAGGGTTAGGGAGGCAACAGAATATTTTTTAAGGAAGAATGGAAAGATACCCGATGAACAGGTGGACTTCATAGGACAATGTATTAACTTTATTTTAACGCATAATTATTTTAAGTACGAAAATGAATTTTACCTCCAGACGTGGGGGACCGCTATGGGGACTCGATTCGTGCCGAGTTTCGCCAATCTATATGTTGGTAAGTGGGAGGAGCTTACCATCTGTCCATCTGGCGGACTCGGTGCGGATCTAGTCCTCTGGAAAAGATTTATTGATGATGTGATTTTTATTTGGAAGGGAGGGGAATCTCGCCTGCACCAATTTTTAGATAACTTAAATAAAAATGAATTTTATTTGCACTTTACATCAACATGGAGCCGAGAACAGATCAATTTTCTGGATCTAACAATTTTTATAGAGAAGGGCAAAATACAAACAAGAACATTCCACAAACCAACAGATTGTAATAGCTTCATACCATTGGAAAGCTGCCACCTGTCAACCTGGTTGAAGAATATCCCCAGGAGTCAATTTATCAGGACCCGTAGAAACTGTAGCAATATAACACATTTTGAGCATAGCAGAGCTGAACAGAAAATTCATCGAAAAAGGTTACTGATTAACTGATCTAGAACCGATAGTAGAGGAAGTGAAAAAATTAGACCGTAGTGAATTAATAAAAAATAAATCAATGAATAGAGAACAAGAATCTCCAGTACCAACAATTGGGAACGGAAAGGATATAAACAAAAATAAAAATAAATATACAAACGAAAATGGAGACACCTTACTCAAAATCCCAATCATAACCAAGTACAGTGAAGGAGATAGGGTCCTCAAACGGATCGTTGGGAGACATTGGGATATCCTAAATCAGGATAAACTGATAGGTGAAAGAATCCCAAAAGCACCCACTTTCATCTTTAGAAAAGCGCAAAACTTATCATATCTAATAGCTCCATCTGTCAAAACTATTCTAAAGAAAAATAACACACAAAACGGAACAAAAATAGGTTTCTCCCCCTGTAAAATGTGCAAAAATTGAAGGACGACTACACAATACAACCCCATTTTGGAAATAGAAGATGATCCAACCACTTACAAAATAAAAAATCATATCACCTGTGACACCAAGGGGGTAATATATTTCATCAAATGCCCCTGTCAGAAAATCTGTGTCGGCAGAACGAAACGCCAAATGAAAATTAGAATACAGGAGCACATCAGGAATATAAATAAAAAATTTGATGGACACCCATTATCCAAACACTATACAGAATATCATGGCAGTTCATTTACAGGTTCAATCTTTGGCGGCATTGAAAGGGTTAAAATAGATATGAGGGGTGGGAATTATATCCAGCAAATGTGACGCTGTGAAAGTAAGTGGATATTCAGATTAAATAGTCTGGCACCAAAGGGCCTAAATCAGGAAATAGAATTATTTACATTCAAATAGAGACACGGACCCTATATAACAATGGGCTGGGATAGCGTAAAGTGAATAGTGGTGTGCCCCTAGGTCTCTGACCAGACACTGCAGGGAAGATTATGAGAATGGAAAACCTATTTAACCCCCAGGACTTGTACCATGAACTATCCCTGACGAAGGAACCCGTAGGTTCTGAAACGCGTTGGATGGAAATTAGTCCCTTGGAGGCACCCAGAGCGAAGTTGTGACGTCACACGAAGACGCTCCTGAACTCATCCCTGCAGGCTCCTCCACGTGTGCGCTAGCTACCGGCCGGGGCAGAGCGCTAGGTGAGAGTTAGAGCAAGAAGCGTCTCATCAGATCTATACAGTGCTTCCTTGAACAACGGGATCACACGACATCACGGAACGACTATTCAACAGATACAGGTAGAGATCTCGTTATTAGTGTCCTGTGCATATACATGTAATAATCCTCACCCTCCCCTACCCTCTCTGTATGCCAGCACCGGTATTATATACACATATCTATAGCTATCAGCAATCTATTATCAGTGAGAGCAGGTTCGACACTCACCCCAATACTAGGCAGCGGCAAACAAGGTGATAACATCAGCCTCAGAGATATACCTAACGGCAGCGCAAGTGTCCCTGTTCATCATAAACTTAATATATAATATATTCTAAATATATAATAATTTATGTAAATATATTATGGCTAAAAACTTATATATATTGTGGTGTCTCACTGGGTGAAGTAGTTGAGGGTGTATATGTATCTCCCAGGTTCCTAACATACGCTGAGGAGTGCTATTTAGGAAGGGGTTAAAAACCTAAGCCTGGGTCCTGATCAGCTCCACATGGCGAGTTGCTAGATAACTAGGCTGGCAGCACACTTGCTCAGAACTTTCCTGGGAGTGAGAGAAGCCACATCTCACTGAGAGACACTGAAGGTCCAGAGCAAGGAAAACCGCAAGTATCACAGGTTGCTGTTCAGACTGTGTGTCTATTTTGGGTGGACTGAGGCTAGCTCAGCCCCGTCCTAGTGAGGGACCCACTGTTTATGCAACCTGTGGAAATAAAACTGTCAGGATGCCAGTTTAAATACACTTCTGTCTTTTGAGTCCTCCTTGTGCGTAAAAGCCTGACGATCTTTCACCCCTGGCAAGGTGAGCTTGCAAGACGGACTGTCACAATATGCTTTAAATTAATTTAGCCTTTATTTCTCAAAGGAATTTGAACTCACAACCTTCTACATTATAGCCCAGAATGTTAACCACTACACTATAGAGCTTCATGGCCCGTTACTTAAAAAAATAAAAAATATGAGACTTCTGCTGTATAGGAATACTTACTACTACTAAGTATTCCTATATAGCAGAAGTCTCATATATTATTTTTTTTTAAGTAATGGGCCATGCAGCTCTATAGTGTAGTGGTTAAGATTCTTGACTGTAATGTAGAAGGTTGTGAGTTTTAATCCCGGCAGAAACTTTTCAGAAATAGAAGCTAAATTATATTTAAAGGAGAACCTGTCATCAACTTTATGCTGACTGCACTGAGGGCAGTATAAAGTAGTGACAGAAATGCTGATTTCAGCGGTGTGTCACACATCAGCTAAATGTAAGTGGTTGACGAGAACCAGCATCATAATCATTGCAGCCCAGGCCTTGAAAAAAAGTCAAATCTACCTGAGAAGAATCATGGTTAGTCATGAATCTCTGCTCTCCCTGCCCACCTGCTGATGACTGACAGTCTTCTACCTAGTTTTCTCCCTTTCTCTCTAGGAGAGAACTGCCAATCATCAGCAGATGGACGGGGAGAGCAGGAGATTATGAATAACCATGACTCTTCTCAGGTAGATTGGACTCTTTTCAAGGCCTGGACTGCAATGATTATGATGCTGGTTCTCAGCCGGCAACCACTTACTTTTAGCTGATGTGTGACACACCGCTGAAATCAGCATTTCTGTCACTAATTTATACTGCCCTCAGTACAGTCAGCATAAAGTTGATGACAGGTTCCCTTTAAATACACTGGGTGTCCCCAAGCACTGACTCCATATATGGACATAGCTATATATGTAGTGAGAGCAGAGACTCCTAAGCCAAACTAAAGTCCCGACACCCTCCCCTCTTCAGAGCAGGGGGTGCCGGGTTTAATGCTCGGGTTCTCCCATTGACTTCCATTGTGCTCAGGTGCTCTGTAGAGCACCCGAGCATCGGGAAGTGTTCTACTCGAGCACCAGAGCACTTTGGTGCTCGATCAACACTACTGTCCACCCAAAATGTGGAGAGACTGACCTTTGTCAAAATGAATCAGGTGTGGATTAGCCAGGATTTCCACCCACCAATGTCTGATGCATCAGATTAGATTACCCATGCTGCTTCACCCAAACCTTGACAAATAAGACCGATTTCTTTTGGCTACCTGCTTCAGCTACTATTCTGATGCTGCCACCCGCCTGATGCCACACATCTGATGCCAAGTGCTCCTTCTTACACCCACCATCGTCAGCGGGTACTGTTATTGCGACTCACCTCCCCACTCTGTCACCGAGTCACTCTGTGGTCTCCTGATACTGCTGCAACCTCACCCCTCAGGTCTCCTCATGCTGCTGCTGCCGCCATCTCCACACTCTGTCATTGTACCACTCTGCGGCCTCCTCATGCTGCTGCTGCCGCTGCCACCCCCACACTATGTCTCCTTGCCAGTCTATGGCCTCTTCATGCTGCTGCTAACTCAACACTATGTCACCTTGCCAGTCTGTGGCCTCCTCATGCTGTAGCTGCTGCCATCTTCACACTGTGTCACCTTGCCAGTCTGTGGTCTCCTCATGCTGCTGCCACCTCCACACTATATCACCTTGCCACTCTGTGTTCTCCTCAGGCTGCTGCTTAAGCAACACTATGTCACTGGGCCACTCTGTAGCCTCCTCATGCTGCTGCCATCTCCACACTATGTCACCTTGTCACTTTGTGGTCTCATGCTGCTGCTAACTCAACACTATGTCACTTGGCTACTCTGTGGCCTCCTTATGCTGCTGCTGTTAACTCAACACTATGTCACTGGGCCACTCTGTGGCCTCCTCATGCTGCTGCTGCTGCCACCTTCACACTATGTCACCTTGCCAGTCTGTGGCCTCCTCATGCTGCTGCTAACTCAACACTATGTTCCTTGGCCACTCTGTGGTCTCCTCATGCTGCCGCTACCTCAACATTATGTCAGGAAAGGGGGGCAAAAGAGTGATAATCCAGCAGTCTGACTGCCCCCCGGAACAATGCCAGAAGATGCCAGTAGCACAAAGGTTAAGAAATGACAAGCTCAGATTCTTATCTACAAATGCTCGCAGTTTAGGGAATAAGATCAATGAACTTGAGGCTATAATGGCATCTGAGAATATAGATGTAGTGGATGTTACTGAGATGTGGTTCAAGGGGAGTAATGACTGGGATATATCAATACCAGGGTTCTCTCTATACAGTAAAGACAGAGAAGGCAAGAAGGGGGAGGGGTGGCCCTGTATGTGAAAGACAGCATAAAATCTAAATCGATACAAGTTAGCAAGAACAATTTAGAGTCAGTTTGGATTACCTTGCAGCTTGATAATCATAAGGTAACTCGTGTAGGTGTGATATATAGACCACCTAGCCAAGTCAAAGAATTAGATGATCTACTAGTTGAGGAAATAGCTAAAATGACATTGAAGGGGGAAGTTATCATTATGGGAGACTTCAATCTTCCTGATGTAAACTATAAAAAACAAAATAGCTAGTTCTGCCAGGAGTACAGATATTCTAAATTCCCTACTGGGATTATCTCTACAGCAAGTAGTTGAGGAGCCAACCCGGAAGGAGGCCATTTTAGATTTAGTATTCACAAATGGGAATTTGGTATATGATATTACTGTAGGGGAAAGCTTGGGATCTAGTGATCACCAGTCAGTGTGGTTTACTATAAGTACAGTGACTGAGTCACACCACACAAAAACAAAAGTTTTAGATTTTAGAAAAACTGACTTTTCTAAAATTAGATTAGTGGTATACGAGTCCCTATCAGATTGGAAAAGTTTCATTGGAGACCAGGAGAAATGGGACTACTTAAAAGAGGCACTATTGAAGGCAACAGAAAATTGCATTAGGCTTGTCAGTAAAAGCAAAAAAAAGGAAAAGACCACTGTGGTACTCAGCAGAAGTGGCCAAAATCATTAAAAACAAAAAGATAGCATTTAGGAATTATAAAAAAAAAAAAAAGAGGATGACAGGCTAATTTACAAGATTAGGCAGAGAGAGGCCAAACAAGTTATAAGAGCTTCTAAAGCACAGGCAGAAGAGAAATTAGCTCAGTCAGGGAAAAAAGACGATAAGGCATTCTTCAGATACATGAAAAAAGGAATAACAAAATTAAAAACAAAAGAAGGAACGTATATGGAAGAAGATAAAGAACTAGCTGACTGCCTCAATGAATACTTCTGTTCAGTTTTTACAAAGGAAAAGGAAGGAAAAGGACCTCAGTTAGGAAAGAAGACTAATGAATCTTTTGATGCATGTGTCTCTACAGAGGAAGAGGTTCTAAGTCAGCTGTCTAAAATCAATACAAATAAGTCACAGGGGCCTGATGGGATACACACAAAGCTATTAAAAGAGCTCAGCGGTGAACTAGCAAAACCATTAACAGATTTATTTAACCAATCACTGGCAACAGGAGTCGTCCCAGAACATTGGAAATTAGCAAATGTTGTGCCGATTCACAAGAAAGGTAGTAGGGAGAAATCGGACAACTATAGGCCAGTAAGCCTGACATCAATAGTGGGGAAATTAATGGAAACCATACTTAAGGAGAGGATTGTGGAACATCTAAAATGGATTGAAAGATGAAAAACAGCATGGGTTTACTTCAGGGAGATCATGTCAAACTAATCTTATTGATTTTTTTGATTGGGTGACTAAAACAATAGATGGCGGAGGTGCAGTAGACATCGCTTATCTAGACTTCAGTAAGGCTTTCGATACTGTCCCACACAGAAGGCTTATCAATAAATTGCAGTCTTTGGGCTTGGACTCCCATATTGTTGAATGGATTAGGCAGTGGCTGAGGGACAGGCAACAGAGGGTTGTAGTCAATGGAGTATATTCAGATCAAGGTCTTGTTACCAGTGGGGTACCTCAGGGATCTGTTCTGTTATTGTTTAATATCTTTATCAGCGAAATTGCAGAAGGCCTCGATGGTAAGGTGTGTCTTTTTGCTAATGACACAAAGATTTGTAACAGGGTTGATGTTCCTGGAGGGATACACCAAATGGAAAAGGATTTAGGAAAACTAGAGGAATGGTCAAAAATCTGGCAACTAAAATTTAATGTGGATAAGTGCAAAATAATGCACCTGGGGCGTAAAACCCAAGAGCAGAATATAAAATCAGTGATACAGTCCTAACCTCAGTATCTGAGGAAAGGGATTTAGGGGTCGTTATTTCAGAAGACTTAAAGGTAGGCAGACAATGTCATAGAGCAGCAGGAAATGGTAGCAGAATGCTGGGGTGTATAAGGAGAGGCATTACTAGTAGAAAGAGGGAGGTACTCATGCCGCTCTACAGAGCACTAGTGAGACCTCATTTGGAGTATTGTGTTTAGTACTGGAGACCATATCTCCAGAAGGATATTGATACTTTGGAGAGAGTTCAGAGAAGAGCTACTAAACTGGTACATGGATTGCAGGATAAAACTTATCAGGAAAGATTAAAGGACCTTAACATGTATAGCTTGGAAGAAAGACGAGACAGAGGGGATATGATAGAAACTTTTAAATACATAAAAGGAATCAACAAGGTAAAAGAGGAGAGAATATTTAAAAGAAGAAAAACTGCTACAAGAGGACATAGTTTTAAATTAGAGGGGCAAAGGTTTAAAAGTAATATCATGAAGTATTACTTTACTGAGAGAGTAGTGGATGCATGGAATAGCCTTCCTGCAGAAGTGGTAGCTGCAAATACAGTGAAGGAGTTTAAGCATGCATGGGATAGGCATAAGGCCAACGTTCATATAAGATAGGGCCAGGGGCTATCCATAGTACTCAGTATATTGGGCAGACTAGATAGGCCAAATGGTTCTTATATGCCGACATATTCTATGTTTCTATGTTTCTATGTCATTTGGCCACTCTGTGGACTTCTCAAGCTTTTCTCCCACCCTCACCACTTCATGACTAGGCCACTATTTTGCCTTTTTGTCCTGGTTGACATCATCATTTATTTTACCCTTCTTCTGATCTGTCAGAAGGAAGGGAAAATTAGACAACAATGGATCCTTTCTGTGTAGCAGCTGTAAGGCCTGTATGGTCCCATCGGAATTGGCTTATGATTTGGTAGCCAAAAGCAGGAGTGGGTACAAAACACAGAAGTCGTGCAAATATTAAATTCACGTGTTATCTGTTTTGGATCCACTCCTGTTTGTTTTTTTTTGCTTTAGCAATACTGATGGATTGCTGACCAAATGCTGACCGAGTGAAGGCGGATGTTCAACAGACAGGATCCGTTTTTTTAAGGGTTATTGTTCTGACGGATCAGAGGAAGGGCAAAATAATCAGTGACGTCAACACAAACTTACTGCTGCTCTCCACTCTGTCGGGGGGCTCTACTTGTATAAGCGTTTAATAGAACAGGTTCTGTAGACATCTGTGTGGAATCAGCTGACGACGGTGTAAAAGGAGTGCGCTCTCTCACGCTACAGTAGGATCTTGGGCGTCTGCCCGGTACTTTATACCTGGCACATCGACCTGTAAGGCTGAGTTCACACTTGAGTTATTTGGTCAGTTTTGGCCCCGTAACTGCCCAAATAAGGGAAGTGTGCAGTGATTCTAAGAGCGAAGCCTGTCATGTGTGTATCATACTGACTCACAGTATTGTTTCACTACTTGAGCAGACTCCCTATGCGTGTTACTGCAAATTCTAGAATTCGTGATCTACAGTCATTATTTTCTTGATTGCGAAAATCGGCAATGTAATATGCGCGGATTGCGCACGCAATACAGGCGTGGCTCACTTTTGCTACATTTGTCAAGTGCTAGAAGTTTCCTGAGACTCGAGAAAATGGTTGGCAGCAACTTTCGTGAGTGTGAGGAAGAACTCCTGATCACTGTAAGTAATTTTACATTACAGCACTGTTTTTGATTAAATTTCGCATGCATGACAGAACAATAGCTTTATATGCAGACAGAGTGCTCCAATATATTCGCGATTGAGCAAAACGTCACTAATGATGTGCATATTTTTTGCGCAATACATGAAACTTCACATTTTATCAGGTCTGAGTAGATATTACTGATTGGTGCACTAAGTATTGTTGTGACATCACAGCCCTATGTCTTTAGCATGTATGTATGGACAGCAGAGAAACAGTAATTCCTATCACACTACCTAACACCCTGCACTGGAACCTATCAGCTACATTATATCACTATCTAACCTACACTGACTATCCCCCACTAACTATCTGTATTATATATATGAGGTAACTAACTATCTAATGTAATTGGATAAGGAATAGGATCCAGATGAAAGCACAGGGCACAGCAATGTCACTGCTGTCTCTCTCAGAACTCCATAAAACTACAGAAAATGGCTGCTGGGGAGGTTCTTATATAGTAAAGGATAGGCTGCTTTCCTATTGGTTGCTAGGGATGTTGCTAAGCTCTGACAAAGATAATGCAGCCTTCTCATTGGCCCACAAGCAATAAGCAGTAGTACTGATGAAAAAAAAAACTAGAATATTTGCAATTACAAATATACAGCACTATATTCTAGATTTTCATGAATTCTCGAAGTGCCGATATTCGCGTTAAAAATTAGCGATTAGAATATTCGCGCTCAACACTACAATAGATGATCCAGAATTCTTACTACATAGGGAATGCAAGTAGCTACGAAAACAGACCTGTCAGGAGCGGTGACAGGTCCTCTTTAAAGGGGTTGTTTCACTTCAGCGAGTGGTATTTATTACGTAGAGATAGTTAATACGAGGCACTTACTAATGTATTGTTATTATCCATATTGCTTCCTTTCCTGGCTGGATTCATTTTTCCATCACATTATACACTGATCGTTTCCATGGTTACTGCCACCCTCAAATCTATCGGTAGTGGTCGTGCTTGCACACTATAGGAAAAGAGCCAACCTATTTGGTGGCTGGACCTTGGGAGCGCACACAGTAGAGTGCTTTTTCCTACAGTGTGCAAGCACGACTACCACTGATGGATTGCAGGGTGGTTGTAACCATGGAAACGAGCAGTGTATAATGTGATGGAAAAATGAATCCAGCCAGCAAAGGAGGCAATATGGACAATCACAGTACATTAGTAAGTGCCTTGTATTACCTTTATCTACATAATAAATGCTATTTGCTGAAGTGACACAACCCCTTTAAATATGAAATACTGGTAACATAGGTTCTTCCAGTGACACAACACATGTGGTTATTAAACTGTTAGACCAAGTAAAGAATACTTCAAGCATTGATGTTCAGAATAGCCAGTCCTATTGCAGGTCAATCATATTCCTGTATATGTCTGTGTGTTATGGTCTCCGTTAAGGTCAATTATTTTCTTGCCTTCTGCTTTACAGCATATTATTAAACCCAGTTAAACCCTGCTGAGCCACAAGTAAACCGATTAATCATCAGCCATGAAGAACATCATACGTTCTGTTGGTTGAGGGCATCCTATGTTCCTGTTGCTTTCCATTGCTATATAGTTGATAAGGTTGAAAAAAACACATGTCCATCAAGTAAAACCTATAATCCTACTGTGTTGATCCAGAAAAAGTCAAACACCCCTATGAGGAGGTCACAAATTACCTGTATTAGGGGGAAAAAATCATTCTCAACTCCAAATACAGCAAGCAGAATTAATCCCAGGATCAACATCTCCTCTCCAGAAATGTAGTACCTGTGACATTGTGAATATGCGATTATCACTGTCAAGAAAAGTATCCAGGCCTCTCCTGAACTTCTTAATGAGTCAACTATGAAGCTATCTGCAGCAAGAATTTTTTTTAATAGAGCAGTACATTTAACCCTTCACAAATGTGAGCATATGCCACTATGTGGAAGTCAATGCCATGCCAAAAGGTTTGAGGCCTGTTTCACATGAGCCTAATACTAGCTATTTTCAATGCAAATCCAAATCTGACCACAAATTAACATCCCAAACGAATAACACCACATGGGTATATAATGCTGTTGGTTGAAGTAATTTAGTATTAATACAGATTCAAAAATTTGCCCATATTAGGGCTCATGCACAATAATAGGACATGTTCTATTTTTTTGCGGATCGGAAATACGGAGATACGGAAACGGAATGCACACATTACCGAAAGGACATGGAAATAAAATACGTTCGTGTACATGAGCCCTTATGCTTATGTGAAACCAACCATCTTTCAGGTTCATTAATTGGCGTGCCTATGGTGTTTGGCAACTGGGCGGGCACTTTCTCTGGCAACCCCCCCAATACTTAAAAAAATTATGCCACCTCGCAGTAGCATTGCCCTCATTGTACAACCTTCACAGTAGTTATGTCCAGATATGTGCCCCCTAATAATATCCATATTGTGCCCCCTCACGGTAGTTATGCCCACACTGTGCCCCCTCACAGTATTTATGCTCTCATTGTACAACCTTCACATTAGTTGTGCACCTCTTAAGGTGCTTATCCCTTAACTGTGCCCCCTTTACATTAGTTATGACATCTCTGTGCCACTTTCAAAGTGGTAATGCCGTTTGTTCCCCTTCACAGTAGTTATGCCCTCTCTGTTCCCCTTCAGAGTAGTTATGCCCTCACTGAGCCCCAATAACAGTTATGGCCCTTCACAGTAGTAATGCCCTCTGTGCTCCCTTCACAGTAGTAATGCATTCTGTGCCCCATTCACAGTAGTAATGCATTATGTGCCCCATTCACAGTAGTAATGCATTCTGTGCCCCATTCACAGTAGTAATGCCCTCGGTGTCCCCTTTACAGTAATAATGCCCATTGTGCCCCTTAATAGTAGTAATCCCCTCTGTGCCCCTTTGTAGTAGTAATACCCTCCATGCCCCTTTGTAGTAATATTGCCCTCTGTTTCCTCTTTGTAGTAGCAGTATTACCCTCTGTGCCCTTAAAGGGGTTGTCCAAGTTATATTTATTGATGACCTATCCTCAGGATAGGTCATCAATATCAGATCGGCTGGGGTCCGACATCCGGCACCCCCGCCGATCATCTGTTTGAAGAGAAGGCGTGCGCCGTGCCAGCTGTATAGAAGCGATCCATACCATTGAAATGAATGGGTCGGCTTGGGTGTAATTACACCTGCTCACCGCTGCAAATGCAACGGCTAGAAGGTAAACAAAGAAGCGGAGGCAGCGCTGGCACGGCGCACGCCTTCTCTTCAAACAGATGATCGGCGGGGGTGCTGGATGTCGGACCCCAGCCGATCTGATATTGATGACCTATCCTGAGGATAGGTCATCAATAAATATAACTTGGACAACCCTTTTAATAGTAGTAATGCCCTTTGTGCACCTTTGTAGTAGTGATGCCCTTTCTGCCCCTTTATAGTAGTAATGCCCTCTGTGCTCCTTTGTAGTAGTAAAGCCCTCTGTGCCCTCTCTGTGTTAATAAAACAAAAAACACAGTACCTACTCACCTTGTCCTGTTCCTGATGCTCACATCCAGCTCTCCCCTTCAGACACAGATCGCTCTGCAGCACTGTGTAGGAGGAGCTTAGGCAGATTCCCGGGCTGCCGGCTCCTCCCACATAGGCCTGTGCCTACAGGCTGAATGGAGGAGCAGAGAACAGAAGGCTCCGTGCATCATCATTCAGTGGGGCGATCAGTGAGTGACAGGACCGCAGCTCCCTGCGCTCCAGCAATGAGCACTACCATCTGTATTGATGACCACCAATATATATGGGGAAAAAGACAACACCATCTAGACATTATCCCAAGATAAGTTACACAAAAAAGGCCAATCCAGATAGAAAATAATAAATACCTTTTTTCATCCATAATTCATAAATACAGCTTAAAATCAGTTGGTGGTGCAGACGCACATAAGGCAGTAAAATGCCCTCACAGGAGATAACAAACAGTATATGTACCAGAGTATGGGTCGGTCATACATAAATTAGGGTATAAAGCCACCACATACATTTTCACAAGATCATCACATAAAGTGGCAAGTGCCTCACTATGAATGGATAGATAATCCCAACCTCCTAGATCGTCACATGGTCACATAGGTATACCTACAATTAAAATTTGTATCTCCCGTGTCCCGACGCGCGTTTCGCTCAATGCTTCATCAGGGGGTAATGCACTTTATACCCTAATTTATGTATGACCGACCCATACTTTGGTACATATACTGTTTGTTATCTCCTGTGAGGGCATTTTACTGCCTTATGTGCGTCTGCACCACCAACTGTATTTTATGAATTATGGATGAATAAAGGTATTTATTATTTTCTATCCGGATTGGCCTTTTTTGTGTAACTCATCTGTATTGATGGAAACGCTCATTGCTTCTGGTACCCACCTGAGAGCGGGCACCCGGGGTGGAACCCCCCTCTCCCCTGAGACACCTCTGGGTTCATTCAATGGTTCAATGGAACAGATTTACCAGTGTAGCTACTCTCATTTTTGAGTGTAAATACATACAAAAAATATGGTGTTTTAGCTGCAAAGTTGGGGGGGGGGCTCCATATTAATGCCTATGGATTTAGAATGGGATGTCATAACGGCTCCTGGAGGTATAATGTGTACTGTAGGAGTCTGAATACTTTTCTTCACTTTTTTTGCTGCAGTTGTCCAGAGGTTGCAAAAATGTGAATGAGAATCCATGTTTTGCACTTATGTAGTACTTGCTGCACTTTTTTAAAGCCATGTCATCTATCTTACAGGGGAAATCATTGCATTTGCTCTGAACTGTGATCCCGAAGTTCAAAACTTCTTAATAAATATAATCATTCCTATAATCCCGCACCAATGAGACTTGATAGGCACTGAATGATCAGATTAGCGTTTTTACTGGATCCCGCAGGGATCAGCAAAAACGCTTCTTTTACTGATAATACAACCACATGTATCCGTTATGAACAGATCCGGTTGTATTATCTTTAACATAGCCAAGACGGATCCGTCATGAACTCCATTGAAAGTCAATGGGGGACGGATCCGTTTTCAATTGTGTCAGATTGTGTCAGAGAAAACGGATCCGTCCCCGCAGCATGCTGAGGTTTGCTCTCCGGTATGAGAACGGAACGGAATGCATTTTGGAGCACTCCGTTCTTTCAGTTACGTTTTGCCCCCATTGTTATGTTTTGTCCCCATTGACAATGAATGGGGACAAAACGGAAGCGTTTTATTCCGGTATTGAGACCCTATGACGGATCTCAATACCGGAAAATGTTAACGCTAGTGCAAAAGTAGCCTTACCTGGAACAGTCAAATAAAAATGGGTCAGTTGTAAGAATAGAAAACCCCAAAAATTCCCAAGCAATACCTTCCCAGTGCTGTGCTGAGAGCAAATGCAAATTATTAGCTTATTTCTGGATTACTGGATGCCGGACTAGGCTGCATTTTTACAGTCATATTTTTATGGAGCTAAGCTGCAGTACCAGATTCAGCCCATGGACAAAGATCGCGCTTTTTCTGGATCAGCCATGTTTTTGCAATCCCATGTCTGAACTTTGGTAGATGAAAAAGTACAATTTATTCCTTGCTTTCATACATGTTATATAATTCTAGAGACATTTCTGTCCAATGGTAAGTAAAAAAGGAATCCAGTAGATATTTCCGAGAATACTGCATAAAACTGATTTACGTGTTTTTTTCAGGTAGACAACTTACGATTAAGCCCATGACAGGACCATAAACCCTGCGGCAACCCAGCAATAAGGAACATCTAGTGTTCAGAGGCAAAGAAGATGCAACATACAGAAAATGTTATCCTGTCACAACCCACTAACAATTTCCATGCCCTGCTGCTTTGCTACATGACTGGCGAAGGCTGAAAAATTCCAAATGTCATCTTATGGTTCTGTAATGCAACACAGAAAGGAAGAAATGGGGGGAAGAAAAGAATGGGATCGGATGAGACAGGGAGTGAGGATGATCTGAGGAAATATGCATGCAGCCGGCACTGTAAAACCACCATGATACTCACATCAGTCAGATACTTACATGCTTCACTTGCTGTGGATTTCATATTCTGCTTTGTGAGAGGCTTGATGCATTCAATCATTAGACATGCCACCCGCTTTGCTTCAACCTTGCAGATGGTGTCAGCTCAGAAAAGATCTACCATGTGTCAATCAATTCTCCACTCACTTTTCTTCGTGAAAATTTGTTAGTTTTGTAGATTATAATACGAGTAACTGGGTTAAAAATAGCTGTGGTACTTCTCGGCGTGACTGATGGCTCTAAGGACCTAAAACTGGGGTCACCACACTCCAATACAGCAAGTCACGGTGAACCACATCGTCTGCTAATGATATTACCAGAATTCAATTAACTGTATAAACCTATTAAGGATGCAGCCTATTTTGAACTTTCAGAGGCGGCAATTTTTATCATATTTTTTATCTCCACATTTTAAAAGTCATTATTTATCCTGCAAAAAAACAAGCCTTCTTAAAGGGGTTATCCAATAGTACAAATACCCCCCATAAATCCCGGGCCTCTCCTGTAGACGATACTTACCTGGTCCCCGTCACCTGCTTCCCTCCAGATCGCTGCACGGCCACCGCTGCATCTCCCCGTTGCGCGGATGAAAACATCCGCCGACAGAGGGTGATAGCCAATAGCAGGCTGTGATGGCGACCCGCCTCCCTAGCATTGCGCATGACACTAGGGGGGCTGCTCCTCACCTGACTCCCTTTCATCCTTACCTGCTTAACCATGGGCCAGATGTTCAAATGTTCACTTCACACTGTGGACTCCTACCCAACCAGGACCGCCACCTGCTTCCTAGTCACCTTACTGGCATCCTGATATCACTCTGCAAGAGAGATTGGAAATGGTCTCTCCTTCTCCCCACACTGTGGATGCCCCTTCTCCAAGTTGCCAAGTTGTATTCTCTTCCAGAGGATGCAAAAACAGTCTAAAATGATGCTGCCACCAGAGGACCCATTGTCAGGAGGTTCTGTGTATGTGTACCATTTGCCCTATGGTTACAGTGTTGCCGGTACCTTAAAAGCATTATATGTACTCCCAATAAAGGCATGTGACACGCCATTGTAGTGCCTAACTCCAAGTTTCGTTGGAGTGGGTTCTTCTGGGCCATACTGGGTTCCCAGTGTAACAGACATGGCCTATCCATAATAGTACCTAAATGGTTATTCATCTTGAAGGGGTGACATCTAATACTACATTAAAATATATGACTTGATGCGTTAGAAAAAGGTTTGTTGAGACGATCCCTTTAAATTGCCGTGAAAATGATCTAATAATCAGATGCTGGTGCTGGAACATTGTTAATGTAAATGCGTCTCTTTTTTCAGGGCTCCATCTTTTCTATAAACTCCGATACAAAGCTCTTTTTAGCAGATGGCCATCACTTTGAACCTTCAGGGCTCAGCGACTCAGCGCTGTACCTTATCTCCCATTCAGCACAGCGTCCTGTGAGTGGCAAGCTTCCAGTCCATCAAGTCCTATGAGATACGACAGTATAAATTCTATTCTAACAATGCGGCAAATCTGTTTGATAAATGTATTCTGCATCTTCGCTAATCTCTCTTCTCTTGGAATCCTTACTCATATCTGCTGGAACATCATGTATTTGTGCTACGGATTATAACCTCAGTCTACCGTTTGAGATGGTTTAGGGTCACCATTACATACAATCTTTTACAACATACTTTAAATGAAATGACTCCAAACATTCAGTTTAATGCATTCTATACTAGACGCACACAATACTTGTAAGAATACATTCAATCAATGCTTGGCGTGACATGATGAACTATGATAGCAAATTCAGCTACTTTTATACCGTGAAAATAAAATCAAATTATTTCACCCTCCCAGGCTTTGTAATGCAGTTTTTGCGCTCGCAATACTAATAGGTTTGGGGCGTACGAGGGCATGCCTGCTCATTTTCATCTATTCTGCCTTCTGCCCTTCAATCTGTATCTCATACAGAACTAAATCCCACCATCTATGATCCAAATGTAAATGGATGGACACATCTCAAATCATATTTCAATGCATTCAAAGAAATACATTATTTTCAGGACAATGTGCACTGTGTAGAATAACAATTGCTATCAGTTTGATTCCTATTAGTTATAGGACATGACGTGTGTATACGGTCCAAACATAACCACAGAGAAAATGAATACCATTTACTCACAAAGTGAAGCATGCAGAAAACACTGAGATATGGGTCTGTGAACTGATTGAAGAGCTTCTCGCGAAGGAATCTAGGTTGCAGAGCACAATACGACATGCACCATCCATATACTCTGAGCGCATCATACTGTGTAACTACTCTATCTATGATCATTAGAGATGAGCAATGTTTTGAAAAATTAGATTCTGGGCTGTTGCTGGTATGGTGTTTAGCTGGTTAGATGGGGGACAATATGCATATTATTGCTGTTCTTGCCTGCAATCTCCTGCAGGTTATTTGACAGTAAAGACTGAATATTAATCAGCTCTGGCATACCCACTTCTCCAACCCCTACAGGTGCATGCGCTACTTTTTTGCGGTGTGGATCGTCGGATGCGGATTGCAGACCTCATTCAAGTGAATGGGTCCCCATCCACATGCAGCGGCCCTATAGCGGACCATTGAGGCCTAACAATGCAGAATGACTGAACAGTGCAGTCTTCATTAGTTCACAAGAGCCAGCTGCAGCCCTTACAGCCACGCGGTACTTGGCTATTTCAAAACCCCAACACGACCACACCATGTGGTCATACTCTAAGGCCCCTTTCAGACGAGTGAGTTCCACACATCAGACTCACATCGTGAGTATGTGGCAGCTCCCGTCCTGACCTCCCAGCTACGATGGGGTCGCATAGCATTATATTGATTTATGTTGCTATGTAACACTTACAGTTCCGGAATGTATTGCATAACACTGACATAATGCTGTCAGTGTTATCCAATACATTCCAGAACTGTAAGGGTTACATCATAAATCAATATAATGCTATGGGACCCGTCAATGCTGGGAGGTCAGGATGGGTGCTCTCCCTGGAACTCGCTTGTCTGAAAGGGGCCTAAGGGTAGCTTTGTTGCAGGGGGGCGGAGCTAGCACCAGAGTCGGATGGTACTGTGAAGTGGTGCTCTCCTACTGATTAAACCCTCTAAGCCTGTTTATAACGCTCTACTGGACACTAAAATGGTCAAGATAGGTGGCCAAAAGTCCTCTGACCAAGCTGGTCACATCCGTTCCTACAGTCCGGGGATATGGAGCGATATGGAGCGATTCATCAAAAAAGCGGCGGCAGTCGCGATGAGCAAAGAACCTAAGATGGCGCCCGTCACTCCACGAGGCGGAACCGCTAGGCAACTGAGGGAGACGGCCGACACAGAAGGGGTAAGAGATGAATCCCCTGACTCTGATAGCCTCCCTATCTCCTGTTCTTACCTTAAGGAGGCATTGGCAGCCGCACTGGGACCCCTCAGCCTTGATCTCTCTTCTAATAAAGAGGACATTCACCATATAGGCAGAAGAGTGGAGACCCCAGAAGAGAACCAAGCGGCCATTATATCGCACCAGTCAGAGGCAGCTAACAGCCTGTCTGAGTGTCAGAGACACCTCAACTCCCTATATACTACAATTGAGGAACAAGAAAATAGGAACAGATGAAACAATTTACGTTTCCGAGGGATACCTGAAACCGTCTCCCCAATAGACATTCCACAGACTATAATCCAGATATGCCTTCAAATTTTGGGGCCAGACTCTGCCCATGAAGTAATAATAGAGAGGGCGCACAGAGCCCTTCGCCCTAAACCACAGCCTTCAGAACCCCCTTGTGATGTTATATGCAAATTCCTACACTTTCCGGTCAAAGAAGCCATAATGTCTGGGGCCAGAAATGCGGACCCATTGAGATGGTAAAATAATACCATCTCCATCTTCCAGGATCTGGCCCAATCAACTCTGAAGAAGCGCAGATCCCTGAAACCCCTGACGGAATGGCTCCGACAGCATAACATCGCCTACCGCTGGTCCTTCCCGTTTGGTCTGTCGTTTCTCCATGAAGGACGTCGCATCACCATCTCTTCCTACGTTGACCTGGAAAAAGCATATGCACAGCTTAAAATCTTCCCTTTGGATTTAGAGAACTGGGAGACAGTCCAGAATTTAACATTTCTGACACCTCTACCTGCAGTATCCCCCTGGGAGACTTTGCGCACCCCAAAATCGCAGAAGAATAAAAGAGAGCACCTGGCGACAACTCCAAAGAGACTAACACTACCAGATAAGTGAAAGCCCTCGGGACCCCAGGTCCCTGATCTTTACATTCCAGTAGCACTAGCCCTTGAGGGTTGTATCTACCTACTTCTATGACAGTTTGTCTGTACCCCCCTTCACTGTTCTTGTTATTAGAGCAAATTCGCACAAACAATATTACCATATTTAAGCTTACATATAAGTTCTTGTTATGTTTTCTGTTGTGTGTTTTGAATTTTTTTTATTGTGACAGGTATAACATACTAATGCCTAAGATGGCTTACACCTATGTATTCAATACCAAATGTAAGGATTTTGTTGTGCAACTTTACTCACATCTACTTGTTAAACGGATTCCTCAAGCAGTGGTTATGTACACCCTAACTCTCATTCCGATAGTCAGCTTCATCTCAGGGGAAATCAGATTAGCTATTTTCCATCCCCCTCCCCCCACACCCTACATATGATGATGGCAGATATTCACCTAGTTTCTTACAACGTCAAGGGGTTAAGATCGCCCTCCAAAAGATGTAGAATTTTTTTCTTTATTAAAAAAAGAAAATAGCTCAGTGATTTTCCTGCAGGAAACTCATTTTAAACATGGTCATTACCCCAATCTCTCATATGCCAAATTCCCCAGATGGTCCCACTGTGGAGCTGGGGGCGCTGCCTCAAGGGGAGTGAGTATAGGTTTCCATAAAGACTTCCCTTTTACCTATCTTTCACAGGTTCAAGATCCGGAGGGTAGATATCTCATTCTTAAGGGTACAATAGGCCAGCAGACTTTCACTCTAGTAAACGTTTATGCCCCCAACTTGGGCCAAATTGACTGGTTCCTTACTCTCCTAACCCTCGTAGGGACACATAGGGAGGGCTCGCTAATCTTAGCGGGAGATTTTAATCTAACCCTCAATCCCTTCTTAGACTCTTCCTCAAAAAAATCCTCCATCTCTACCAAGGGTCTTAAAACCCTCCAGACTAAACTGTTCAATTTAGGAATTGTTGACGCTTGGCGGTGTTTACATCCGAACACAATAGATTTTTCGTATTACTCCCCGGCCAACACCACATATACTAGAATTGACTACGTATTTATCCCTAAGGAGCAATTACAACTATGTAAATTGGCCAAGATCAGAAACATTACACTATCCGACCATGCCCCAATAACATGTGAACTACACTCACTAGCGGGCCCTCCCAGAGCCCCTAAATGGTGCCTCAACGAGTCCCTGCTAGGTAATGCTGCGCACAAAGCCCAGATTGCCTCCTATCTTGAAGAATACTTCTCTTTTAATAATACCCCAGAAATATCCCCTCAAACGTTATGGGACGCCCATAAACCCTACATTAGGGGAAAACTCATTAGCCTTTGCTCTTTCCTTAAGAGAAAATCTGAGAAGAAATTAAACCATCTCCTGTCGCAGATCCACTCACTCAAAAGCACACAAACAATTTCACCTAGCTCTGCATCTGTCGGAACTCCTGCGTTCCCTTAGATCAGAACTCAAAAACCTCTTGAACGAACGTTAAACGTTTTCTAGACTCCCTTACCCTCCCAGTCTTATCACCTACCCAAAAAGACCTCCTTTCCAGACCATTTTCTGTCCTGGAACTTGATGCGGCTATAAAATCAACCCCCTGACGGCCTCCCGATATCTTATTATTCTTTTTTTGAAGATATTCTTACTCCCTACCTACTCCCAATATATAATTCATCCCTATGTGGTTTCCCAATTACCACTGATATGACTAGGGCAACCATCACCATTATACCCAAAGTAACAAAGGACCCTACCTCCTGCTTAAATTATCGCCCCATATCCCTACTCAATGTGGACCTAAAGCTTCTTGCCAAAATGCTCGCCCTCCACTTGAATAATCTCCTACCCACCTTAATCCACCCAGACCAGGTGGGCTTTGTTAAGGGACGAGAAGGCAAAGACAACACTACCAAAGTACTGAACGCCCTTTATTACGCATCCCACAAAGTTACCCCCTTGGTCCTGATTGGCACGGATGCTGAGAAAGCTTTTGACAGGGTTGACTGGTCATATATTCGATCTACCTTGCAAAAATTCCTAATTCCGGAACCTTTCATTAACGCAGTTTTTTCAATGTACAGTATGCCCACTCCTCTGCGTCCGTGTCGGTCAACGGGATCCTTTCCTTTAGCTTTCCAATCAGAAACGGGACCAGACAGGGATGCCCTCTCTCCCCTCTCCTCTTTGTCCTCGTTATGGAAACCCTTCTACAGGCCCTGAGACAGGAAGAAGATATTAGGGGCTTATGAGTTGAAGGAACAGAATTTAAACTAGCCGCTTTTGCGGACGACCTTTTAATAATTACGACCAACCCTTCCAAATCCATGCCCATTATATTCTCACTGTTGAGTCACTTTGGATCCTTATCCAATTTTAAAGTCAATCCCGCCAAATCCCAAGTCCTACTCAACTCTCACTACCCTTAGGGCTATCTCCCCTTTTAACTGGGACACCCAACAACTGACATATTTGGGAGTGACGCTTACCCCACACCTATCGGATCTTTATGCGCTGAACTATAAACCACTATTGACATCCATTATTGCTCAACTAGACTCATTAAACTTCCCATTCTTGTCTTGGTTTGGGAGAAAAAAACCTTCTTATGTCCCTGGTAATGCCAAGACTCACATATCTAATGCAAACACTCCCAATAGAAATACCCAAAACATTTTTTAACCTCTTGAATAAACACATACAAAAGTTTATTTGGCAAGGGAAGACCCCACGTATCTCTTTCCTCACGCTTTCCAAGCCAAAAAGAGCTGGAGGTATAGGGCTGCCAGACCCTGAGGGCTACATGAAAGCCATCCTTCTATCCAGGATAATTGACTGGATTAGATCTCCCCCTACCAAAACCTGGCTCACACTGGAAAATTCCTTCCTGAACTCGTCATTAAGGGCTCTTCTGTTGACTGGTAAATCCCCCCTGAGACTGAGCTCTATCCTCAACTCTATGATAAGAAATACCTTGAAAATCTGGAAGTGGTTCTCAGCCAAAGAGGGATCTCTATCCTTACCCTCTCCTTTGCTACTTATTAAAGATATAGTTTCTCTAGCCCCTAGAGAGCTTAGATGATGATGATGATGATGTATATGTAAAGAAGAGGACCGGCACAAGGCGAGTGCCGGTCCTCTTCTTTACATTGTTTGCTGGGACGCCGACCTCTTGACACGTGCACCGCAGCCATCACAAGGCAGTGCCGACCCTTATCTTCAATATAGATGATGATGTATAGTCTTGTGTACACGCAGTCTTACCCATCGGGCCTCGATGCGCTTAGCTGACTAATTCAACAGGGAGGAAAAAAAGAAAGCATGACACTTTGCCAGGCCTAGAGAATAAGGCACCTATACCAGAGACCAATTTCCTAGCACTTATCAAATGGAGAGTGAAGAAAAAGGGGCGGAAGGTAGGGGGATCTCAAGGTTGAAAGGGTTCGGACGAGATATAGAGAATGTGAAGAAAACAATTTAATAATCGTGGGGAAAAAGTATCTTTGAGATAAAAGAACATTACCAACCGTGAATTTATAGACTAAGATTTAAGAAAAACACCAAAATGATATAAACCAAATAAGTGTTATATAGGAAGATCAAACACCTGTTTGAAAAGTAAGGTTTTCAGTGCACGCCTGAATGAGAGAAGACTGGGAATCATTTTCAGGGCCAGAGGTAGGTGGTTCCAAAATCTGGCCCCTTGAGCTGAAAAGGATCTACCTCCACGTCTGATCTTGTTAACTTGCGGGATGTTAAAATTCATAGCTTTCCCCTCTCCTTACGGCTTTCTGACACCCCTATAAGTAGACTGTTAGACTCAGATGGAACCCTACCCTCTGACCAGAAGATATGCGAGTTGCTTAAAATTAAAGCCTGTAACCCCATTCCACTGAGATTCCTCAGAACAGAGATCCTTTCCTCCCTTAAAAACACCCTACCTCAAGGGGAACTCTCCTGGTTTGAAAAAAAGCAGTAATTCCCTTTACCCCTGTAAACTTATCTCCACAATATATAGGAACCTAAAATCGCCAATTACCGAACCCAAACCAGCTATAGTGGGACTATGGGAAAGGGACCTACAACGCAATCTGTCGAGTACAGAAATTTCTAACATGTTGATCGCTCCGCATAAGATCTCCAGAGGCGCTCGAATCCAAGAGAATGATTATAAAATCCTCTCTCGGTGGTGTAAAACCCCGGATAAAACTTGCCTTTATAAAAAAGACTCATCCGACCTTTGTTGGAGATGTAAAAAAGAAAAAGGCTCCTATTTTCATATCTGGTGGTCTTGCGAAGTGATCAAACCGTGGTGGGAAGAAATAGTTAAAATTACTAATAAAATTTGCCAAACCGCCATTGCCTGTACCCCAGAACTAGTTCTGCTCACTTTAGGGATCCAAAAAACTACCAAACATCAAGCGTCTCTTTATTGCTTCCAAAGATTATTGCTTCCAAAGTTCTGGCTTACCTCAGATATCCCCAGATTTGAGAGTTGGTACACCAAAATTGACCAGATATACAGACTTGAAGAAATCTCACACTGGGAACTAAGAACAAGATCCATTTTTCTTAGTATCTGGAATCCCTGGAAAAAATTCAGGCACTACATTTAAAATCACAAGCAAAGAACTCTGTACTCCTACAATCTCAGAATTGATCTTCCTACTAGAAGATTCCCCCCCCCCCCCCCCCCCCCTTTTTCTTCCCTCTCTTTGACTACTCTTACTGTATGTATCCTCACCTCATCTCATGTTGATTTGTCGGTACATTTTATGCCTGCATATCTTACAACTTGTATTGATGGCATTTGTTACACCCTGCCATGATTATGATTAGGTTATGCATGTCATATGTATACCTCTAATGTTGACTGTTTTTTACATGTTCTCTGAAAATAAAAATTGTCAATATAAAAAAAAAGGGTAGCTTTGTTGCAGAAACAAACATTTCTTATAGTATATAACATATCATACATTTAATGTGATCATATATTACTATGAATTTTTTTTTTTATATATATATATATATATATATATATATATATACTGTATATATATGTCAAATGGACACAGCTTATGATCTTCTATTACTGATGCAAGTGGCAAATACCAACATTAACATGATTGTGAAATCTAGCCTTACAAAGTATTGATTAAAACTACAAAGCTCATTTGTCTAGCCTAAAATGTGTGCTCTGCCGAGACAAAGCAGAGGTTTCTGTCTGTGTAAATAAATGTGATCATTATGCATGAGTTTTATGATTGATCTTCTCATATGACGTTGATCTAAAAAGATCAACCATCTCTTAGAACTGGCAGGCTGTGTCGTTCCAGTGTAGTGACATCAATTCCCACATCAAGAACTTATTATACTTTCATTAAAGTATTTTCTTATGGGTTGGCCCTGAAGACTAATCACATCCTTATTGATAAAAGGCGACTAAAATGAAGAATGACCAGCAGTACATGAAGCAAGTGTTAAATTTGTAAAGTAAATTCATGTGTATTAATTACGCTTTATGTCATACTGACCCTTTCATCAAGGTGGACTTTCTAAAGAATTTGTGACTTTATCTGCATAGCTCTGCAGGAGATGTACAGTACTGGGCAAAGCCCTTTTATTTATGTCATTTGTAGTTTATATGGTTACTAAAGAGGTTCGTCCACCTAAGGGCTCATGCACACATACGTTGCGGAATCGTCCATGTGGCTGGCGAAGGTGGGTCCAGAACCCATTCAACTTGAATGTGTTTGTGATCCGTCCACACCACAAAAACATAGAACATGTTCTATTTTTTTAGCGGTGCGGAGGCACGGACAGAAAACCCATGGAAGCACTGAATGGGTCCGCACCCGTGATGCTGTGCACAAACGGCCGCTGCCCGTATATTGTGAACCTGATGTTTGCGGGCGGCAATATAGGCACTGGCCAACAATGGTCGTGTGCATGAGCCCTAAGCCATGGACAGTATATCACCGCTACCAATAGAATGAAGGAGCCACAACACCTTCTGATTTTCCCTCAGCATAATGTCATTCCTGTCCAGGTGCTGTGCATGTAATTCAGCCTCATTCACAAAGATTTCACTAGCACTGAGGATCCAGAGCACAGACCCCAGATTTTTCAGCTGGTGCCCTAGTCCCACAATAGACTATAACTGTGGCTCAAGACATGTATACAGAGTTCTGCAGTGGGGCATGGGAGCTATCACCTTCATAAGCCACAAGTCACATTAGGTGTGTAGCCTCCAGTATGAGAGAGAAAAAGTGCGGCCACTGCCACTCAGGCCACACCGCATTGCAGTATACAACATGGAATGGCAGTTAAGTATTAGATTTTTTTTCCCCCTTTGTGGTTCACTTCATTTTGGGGGAACTATGGAAAGCCCTATTCCTATCAGAGGCGCTCTCAGGGAGCATTATTATTATTCTTGGGGACACTAATTAAGTCAATATTACAATGGGAGGGTACCCTGCTAGTTACTATGAAGGAAAACGATTATTTATGAAGGGATTTAGGTTGGCACAGTTACTTTTGGGGTTTACTATGTGAGGCATCCTCCTTCACATATTTATTTTTTGAATCACTACTTGGGCACTATTACTCTTGCTATCACTGTACTGTAGATTTATTATATGTTTGGCACTAATATTTCTCTAGTTAAGCATTTGGGGGCACTGAATGGCACATGATGCACTGTATTAAGGGTAGTTTGTCTTCAGAAGGTAGAGAGGATGATGAAAAGTGAGGAACCTAAACTCTGCAGAGACTAGTGGTAGCTAGAAGAAGCATTCATTGCGATCTGGGCTAATAGAGAAGAGGAGAAGAGAGAACAATTGTAATCATAGAAGACGTCACCCGTGAGTCACCAGGTGCCGTTTTTATGTATTTTGTCTTTGACTACCTCAAATCAGTGCTATATTCTCGTATGTTCTGTAGCCATAAATTTAATGTAAAAAGTAATATCCATCCAGGGACAGTGTGCTGCTGTAGGCCTAGCATGTAACACTTTTCTTTAGCGTGACAAGGGAATTCAGTACGTATACCTTGGGACTTATGCTACTGATCTTTTAAGACTCTAGCAGTTCTCCTGCCCATTTACTTGAATCAAGCTGAGTCTCAGTTGTCTGTGCAGTGCCTGACCTTAAAGGAGCTGTCCATGTTTGTATTTTTTAAAATCCCTATGGATAAATCCTTATGTATCTGCTCGGCATCACTCTGTTCCAGCTAAATGGCTTCTGGAGTCTCTTCGCTGAACTTGGACATGTGACCCAGCAGTGATATTCTGCTTGAGGACACATTACAGCTGAGGCCAGTAATTGGCTGCAGCAGTACGCATGACACTGTCCATGCAGAAGTTGATAAATTCGGAATGTAAGGTCAAGTGAAAGTGAAGTGACCCCAGGAGCACTGGACAACCCCTTTATGTAGTGAAATGTATTATTATTATTTTTTTTAAAGCCATTAATTTTATGGCACTATACATCAAGGGGGCTTGGGTTACACATGCATAATATAAAAATGCTAATACAATAAACAAGAAACAATAAGAAAGATACTGGTACAGAGGGAGAGAGGATCCTGCCTGCAAGAACTTACCATCTACAAGGGAAGGGAGAAGAACACACCATAAGTGAGGGTAAAGGCTGCTCATCTGGCTTTCCTGAAGAGGTGGGTTTTTAGGTTACTTTTAAAGGTTTAGATGTTGGGGGAGAGTCTGATGTACTGGGGTAGTGAGTTCCAGAGTTGGGGAGAGACACATGAGAAATCTTGTAGTCAATTGTATGAAGAATAGATGAGAGGAGAACAAAGAAGAAGCCATATGAGGATCGGAGTTTACATGTGGGGATGTATTGGGAAAGCAGGTCAGAGATGTAAGGAGGAGACTGGTTGTAGATGGCCTTATATGTAGTTGTTAGTATTTTAAATTGAATTTCCTGGGCAATAGGGAGTCAGTGAAAAGAACTGGGAGAGGGGGGAGGCAGAGGAGAAATGATGGGACATGTGGATTAACTGGACAGCAGATGGACAGAGTAGAATGTTATCTCCAGGCCACAGACCTGCGATACTGGAGAAAGCATTGTGCTATTAACAGTAATAGACAGGTCAGGTAGGGAAGCTGATGATATGGGGGAAAGACATTGAATTCAGTTTTCTCCATGTTAAGTTTTAGGAAGCTGGAGGAGAAGAATGAAAATATAGCCGACAGACACGCTGGGATTCTGGATAGCAAGGAAGTGACATCTGGTCATGAGAGGTAGATTTGAGTCTCATTAGCGTAGAAGTGGTATTAGAAGCCATAAAACTCTATGAGCTGTCCTAGGCTGAATGTATAAATGGAGAAAGTAGGGGACCCAGGACAGAGCTTTGAAAGAGCCCAAGAGAGAGGAGGCGTGATGACAAGGTGGTGTACGAATGGGAAACGCTGAAAGTTCTGTTGGTGAGGTAAGAGGAGATCCAGGAGATGGCCAGGTTTTTGATTCCAACTGAAGAGAGGGTTTGTAACAGGAGAGAGTGGTCGACAGTATCAAAGGCAAAGGACAGGTCAAGGAGGAGGAGCTCAGAGTAATGATGTTTTGCTTTGGAAGCTAGCAGGTCATTGGGGACTTTGGTTAGGACAGTTTCAGTGGAGAGTGAAGTGATTGGGTCTGAAGCTGGATTGCAGCTGATCAAAAAGTGTGGGATGAGAGGTGGGAGGACAATTCGGAATGGACATGTTGTTCTAGGGGTTTTCGTGCAAATGGCAGTAGTGAGATGGGGTGATAGCTGAATAAAGAGGATGGGTCCAGGGAGGGCTTTTTGAGTATGGTTGCATGTTTAAAAGAGGACCCTTTATTATGGTGATCATCGGAAATCCTGTGGTCAGACCCTCACCCAGGGGCGTAGCTATAGGGGGTGCAATGGTAGCAGTCGCTACCAGGCCTAGGAGCCTGACGAGGCCCAAAGACCCTTGTGCCGTATAAGAAGACACTGGTATTATAGAAATTGCATGCTGGTCAAGTTACACTTCTGGCTGAAAGGAAGAGGTTAGGTGAAGAATGTACATGGGGGGGAGGTGCCGTTTCAATTTTTGCCTCAGGCAGCACGATGTGCTTCTCTGCCCCTGGCCACAAAGCACTGAGGGAAGGGGGGCCCAAGCTGAACTTTTGCACCAGGGCCCATGAGCCTTTAGCTGCGTCCCTGCCCTCACCAATCAGCAAGTGACAATATATCCTAGTCATATGCTATTATCCTGCTGAAATGAAAACTATTTGCCATTATTACAGCTTCCATTCTTTTTGATAGACTTTCTCTTATTTCCATGCTCCTTTTAAAAATCTTCAAGGTTGTTTTAGAATTTGACATAATTTTCTGCTTATAACCACAGTAATCTCACGTACATTCACTGAAAGTGAGGTCTTGACTCTTGAGGGGCCAGTTCATTGTTCTGTGGAAGCCTCAAATTTCTATTTTATACAGAAATGTAGCTATGAAGGATGGAAAGGTTGTAGATCCCTCTGCCCTATATGAGGAGAACAGTTCTATAAATTAAACCTAATATGTTTTCCAGAATGCATTGCATTTTGTATTCATTTTTGTTGCACTTCGAAGTATTCATGACATCATCATATACATCCACTAACATGTTCTAATCCACTATGCTTGATTTATGGCTGTAGTAATGGTATGAAATGTTTTCATTGATGTGGTGGGTTTTAAAATTGCTTGTTTTGTTCAAACATTTCAAACTGAGACTCAGTTCATAAAACCATTGTCCATATTTCAGATGTTGTCACAGACATACCGAGACATACGGACGTTCCTGGCGACAGTGAGTGTCAGGAGATCTGTGAGACTGGCAACACGTGGTTTGATCTGACAGGTTTTCTTTGTGGATCAATAGGCGTCTGTGTTGTTTCTCGTAATAACCACACCCCTTGCCTCAGGTGTTGCTAAGGTAGTCATTTAACCTTCCTTATTTATAGTTGCTTCTCCCACAATGCTGTGCAGTTTATAGCTTCTGTTTCACCTGTGGATAGTTGGTGGTTGGATCTAGGGTTTTAATAGGAGGTGTCCATCTTCCTTCCCTAGTTCTCAGGTCTTATTCCCTGTTCCCCCCTTCCCTCCTATGCTCGGTGTTGTGTTTCCCTCCCACACCGAAGCGTGACAGATGTTCAGTTTTATGAGCAAAGGCTGTGAAACTACTGTGCCAACTAACCAGTTTGACATTGGGCTAGACATGAGGGTGCTATCTTAGTGGTCCCTTGGTATTCACCCTTTAACCCCCATACAGGGATCTGAACTTTGCTGAAGGGGAGCTACAAAGCCACTACCTCTTGAAGTAGTTCCAGTTGCCAGCTGACACACTGGGTCAGAACCACCAGTGCAAGGCACAGGAAACACAAGCAAGAAAATAGACAGAATCAGATATGTACATGTTCAAAAATTTAGCAAGATCAAACAGGCACAGAACAAGCTCATGACACAGTTCAGACATGGCAGGTACATATACAGAAACATGGCAAGGCAGATCAGACAAGAACTAGAACTTGAGAATCTATTGGCAAACAGTGCTAGGAAAAAAGTCACACACGGAACAGACACATGAATAGATCAGGAACAGGCCAAGTGGACAAAGACAAACAGATCAGAAGCTTTTTCACAGAATCCAGACAAAATATGCAAAGACCCAACAGCAGGGCTTTTTTTCTCAGAGAAAAGGTGGTGGAACTCAGCCCCCCTCCCCTGGCCACGCCCCTACCCACCCCTAGGACCGCCCCCTAAAACCGCCCCTTTAGAGAACAGGGATGCAAGTAAAATTTGGGGGGACTATAAAAGTCCAGCCCAGCAAAGAAACCCCCCAGATGGGGATGGTACTGTTAATGGGGGATCTGGGGATGGCATCCGCAGATCCCCCATCCTATAACAGTGCAATCCACAGACCCCCCACCCCATAACAGTGCCATCCACAGACCCCCCCACCCCATAATAGTGCCATCCACAGACCCCCCCTTAACAGTGCCATCCACAGACCCCCCCTTAACAGTGCTATCCACAGACCCCCCCACCCCATAACAGTGCCATCCACAGACCCCCCCTTAACAGTGCCATCCACAGACCCCCCCACCCCATAACAGTGCCATCCATAGACCCCCCCCACCCCTTAACAGTGCCATCCACAGACCCTCCCCCACCCCATAACAGTGCCATCCACAGACCCCCCCCACCCCATAACAGTGCCATCCACAGACCCCCCCCACCCCATAACAGTGCCATCCACAGACACCCCCCCACCCCATAACAGTGCCATCCACAGACACCCCCCCACCCCATAACAGTGCCATCCACAGACCCCCCCTTAACAGTGCCATCCACAGACCCCCACCTCATAACAGTGCCATCCGCAGACCCCCCCTTAACAGTGCCATCCACAGACCCCCCCCCATAACACTGCCATCCACAGACCCCCCCCATTGCCGCTCCAGTACAGTTATAAAATGTGTAAAATGAATAATGATTCTATTCATGAGGCCCCCTCTGTAGTAGAACATTCAATATATCCATCCTACTCACAGGGGTGTTATCGTAATCCCGGCCTACTTTATGAATGAAGCAGGCGGCGCAGGCACGTGACGTCAGTCAGTCACGCTGCCGCTCGTCTGCCCGGCCGGCCTGGATTACGATAACACCCCTGTGAGTAGGATGGATATATTGAATGTTCCTACAGAGGGGGCCTCATGAATAGAATCATTATTAATTTTACACATTCTATAACTGTACTGGAGCTGGGGGCCGGAGCACAGTGAACGCACCGGCCCCCAGCTCCTCCTCCCAGTCCCTCCCCGCTGATACATCGCAGCCTGCTATGCTGGAGCATGGCAGGCTGCGATGTCAAAAGGTGGCGGAACGCCGTTCCGGTGCGTTCCGCCAGAAAAAAAGCCCTGCCCAACAGAACCTGAGATTGCACAGCCAGGGGCAGGACAAATATAGCAGACAAATATAGCGGACTTAAAGGGAGTCTGTCACCAACTTTCCATGTTTTAGAAAAAAATGTGGGGAATTGGGTCAGCACAACCTGTATGTGGTGCACATCACTATGGCGAAATACATATACAAACGAAAAATACAAATGTGATAGCACTCTACATCCAGCAATTTGCCTCCATGCTGGATGAGGCATTGGTGTACATTTTGGCCAAAGCGTAGTAAGCCACTCACCATGTCAAGGTCGCCTCTATTTGAGTGGTCCCTAACTCTAGTTCCTACCTGTTCATGGGCCATGACAGCCACACAAAATCCAGGGAATGCAGGTCAGCATGCACGCCAAGTACACTCTGCTTTTAACCCCGTCCGGTGCCATTACAGCTTTCATCGGATCCAGGGATGCAAGTACCAACATGCACGCTGAGCCCACCATATACTTCTCCTGGAGCCAAATGGCTACTGGTAGGTTCTATATAAGCAGACTCAGTTTTATACTGACTTTAAAACCAGCCTCCAGGACAGATTGACTGGTCAGGTGTGCAATGACTCCAAGGAGATCGCCACGCCTCCAATATATACTGCAAAGAAAAAATGTGGGGAATTGGGTCAGCACAACCTGTATGTGGTGCACATCACTATGGCGAAATACATATACAAACGAAAAATACAAATGTGATAGCACTCTACATCCAGCAATTTGCCTCTATGCTGGATGAGGCATTGGTGTACATTTTGGCCAAAGCGTAGTAAGCCACTCACCACATCAAGGTCGCCTCTATTTGAGTGGTCCCTAACTCTAGTTCCTACCTGTTCATGGGCCATGACAGCCACACAAAATCCAGGGAATGCAGGTCAGCATGCACGCCAAGTACACTCTGCTTTTAACCCCGTCCGGTGCCATTACAGCTTTCATCGGATCCAGGGATGCAAGTACCAACATGCACGCTGAGCCCACCATATACTTCTCCTGGAGCCAAATGGCTACTGGTAGGTTCTATATAAGCAGACTTAGTTTTATACTGACTTTAAAACCAGCCTCCAGGACAGATTGACTGGTCAGGTGTGCAATGACTCCAAGGAGATCGCCACGCCTCCAATATATACTGCAAAGAAAAAATGTGGGGAATTGGGTCAGCACAACCTGTATGTGGTGCACATCACTATGGCGAAATACATATACAAACGAAAAATACAAATGTGATAGCACTCTACATCCAGCAATTTGCCTCCATGCTGGATGAGGCATTGGTGTACATTTTGGCCAAAGCGTAGTAAGCCACTCACCACGTCAAGGTCGCCTCTATTTGAGTGGTCCCTAACTCTAGTTCCTACCTGTTCATGGGCCATGACAGCCACACAAAATCCCGGGAATGCAGGTCAGCATGCACGCCAAGTACACTCTGCTTTTAACCCCGTCCGGTGCCATTACAGCTTTCATCGGATCCAGGGATGCAAGTACCAACATGCACGCTGAGCCCACCATATACTTCTCCTGGAGCCAAATGGCTACTGGTAGGTTTTATATAAGCAGACTCAGTTTTATACTGACTTTAAAACCAGCCTCCAGGACAGATTGACTGGTCAGGTGTGCAATGACTCCAAGGAGATCGCCACGCCTCCAATATATGCTGCAAAGAAAAAATGTGGGGAATTGGGTCAGCACAACCTGTATGTGGTGCACATCACTATGGCGAAATACATATACAAACGAAAAATACAAATGTGATAGCACTCTACATCCAGCAATTTGCCTCCATGCTGGATGAGGCATTGGTGTACATTTTGGCCAAAGCGTAGTAAGCCACTCACCACATCAAGGTCGCCTCTATTTGAGTGGTCCCTAACTCTAGTTCCTACCTGTTCATGGGCCATGACAGCCACACAAAATCCAGGGAATGCAGGTCAGCATGCACGCCAAGTACACTCTGCTTTTAACCCCGTCCGGTGCCATTACAGCTTTCATCGGATCCAGGGATGCAAGTACCAACATGCACGCTGAGCCCACCATATACTTCTCCTGGAGCCAAATGGCTACTGGTAGGTTCTATATAAGCAGACTCAGTTTTATACTGACTTTAAAACCAGCCTCCAGGACAGATTGACTGGTCAGGTGTGCAATGACTCCAAGGAGATCGCCACGCCTCCAATAAATACTGCAAAGAAAAAATGTGGGGAATTGGGTCAGCACAACCTGTATGTGGTGCACATCACTATGGCGAAATACATATACAAACGAAAAATACAAATGTGATAGCACTCTACATCCAGCAATTTGCCTCCATGCTGGATGAGGCATTGGTGTACATTTTGGCCAAAGCGTAGTAAGCCACTCACCACGTCAAGGTCGCCTCTATTTGAGTGGTCCCTAACTCTAGTTCCTACCTGGCCCATGAACAGGTAGGAACTAGAGTTAGGGACCACTCAAATAGAGGCGACCTTGACGTGGTGAGTGGCTTACTACGCTTTGGCCAAAATGTACACCAATGCCTCATCCAGCATGGAGGCAAATTGCTGGATGTAGAGTGCTATCACATTTGTATTTTTCGTTTGTATATGTATTTCGCCATAGTGATGTGCACCACATACAGGTTGTGCTGACCCAATTCCCCACATTTTTTCTTTGCAGTATATATTGGAGGCGTGGCGATCTCCTTGGAGTCATTGCACACCTGACCAGTCAATCTGTCCTGGAGGCTGGTTTTAAAGTCAGTATAAAACTGAGTCTGCTTATATAGAACCTACCAGTAGCCATTTGGCTCCAGGAGAAGTATATGGTGGGCTCAGCGTGCATGTTGGTACTTGCATCCCTGGATCCGATGAAAGCTGTAATGGCACCGGACGGGGTTAAAAGCAGAGTGTACTTGGCGTGCATGCTGACCTGCATTCCCTGGATTTTGTGTGGCTGTCATGGCCCATGAACAGGTAGGAACTAGAGTTAGGGACCACTCAAATAGAGGCGACCTTGACGTGGTGAGTGGCTTACTACGCTTTGGCCAAAATGTACATCCAGCATGGAGGCAAATTGCTGGATGTAGAGTGCTATCACATTTGTATTTTTCGTTTCCATGTTTTATACTGCTGCTATTGCATGCATGGACACAAAAACATAAGGAGGTCTCGCAAGTGCCCAGGGGCACTTTCCATTGTCTTCTTGTTTCTTCTCTCTTCCATCTAACAATCCCCATCTTTTCTTTCTTCATCTGGAACTCACATCTTTAGTCATGTTCTTATAATCTCTTTTGCTCTTCTCAAAGAAATGTCCCAGTGCTTATACTTCTTTTCCATTCTCTCTCCACATCCTTTCTCTTGTTCGTCTTTCCTCGTCTTTATTGCTTTTTTGAATATTTTCTTTTTTCTAATCCCTTCTTTCTTTCCTCTCTTGCCATCTTACAATTTCCCATCTAATAATTTCCTTTCATCTGATTGCTCTTTACTCATACATTCATACATCATATTATTTCTCTATTGTGCTCTTCTCATTATCACCTTCTTAACCACATTCCTGACTTTTCTCATGCATCCCTTTTACAACGTATCAATGTTACTGTATGTCTGTTTTCTTTCTTTCCCGCTCTCTTCTACAGTTTTCCTTTTTCTGTTTTGCTAAATAGTCCTTATCTTTTTTCCTCTCACACCTCTTCTCTTCTCCTCTAACTTTCATCTTGCATCCACCCCTTTACCTCTATTTCTCTCTTTTTTCTTCCCTGGCATTATTTTTTCTGTCTACTAGTATCTTCACTCTTCTTCACATCTTTTTTCTTTCTTCACATGTGAGGTGTGCTCAACATAACAGAAATTACCGTATTGACGATATAAAAATATCCAGCCTTTCATAAAACACAAGTCAAGTGGACATGACAGTGGAATACTGGCTTCTCAGCAGACAATTCATTATCCAGGTAAATTACTCTGCTAAATGGGCCACATATTTATCACATGAAGTGGCATCTATTAAACCAAAGGCAGAGGGGAGTGGGTTCATTTCATTTATGACAGCTCTAATGTGGAACTACATTTTATATTTGAAATATTTCATAATGCTTGTGATTTAATTTTACAGTGATACCTGGTTTTGCTGCTTTGCATAGAACGTAGTCTCAACATCTTCAGGGGGCTCTAGATCTACACTATGTATGCCATAAAAAATACATTGTACACATAAGGTTATTAAAATACTGCCCAAGTCTCTATAACGGCATCCAACATGCCACAGTAATAGTGGTATAACAGTGCTAACCAGAAAGCGCTCAAAGCAGTAGCAGAGTGCCCACAGAAATAATAATAGAGATAGCTTAGAAGATAGATAGATATTAGACAGATAGATAGATAGATAGATAGATAGATAGATAGATAGATAGATAGATAATGAGATAGACAGATGGATAGATAGATAATTAGATAGATAGATAGATAATTAGATAGATAGATAGATAGATAGATAGATAGATAGATAGATAGATAGATAGATAGATAGATAGATAGATAGATAATTAGATAGATAGATAGATAGATAGATAGATAGATAGATAGATAGATAGATAGATAATGAGATAGATAGATAATGAGATAGATAGATAGATAGATAGATAGATAGATAGATAGATATGATATAGATAGATAGATAGATAGATAGATAATGAGATAGACAGATGGATAGATAGATAATTAGATAGATAGATAATTAGATAGATAGATAGATAGATAGATAATGAGATAGATAGATAGATAGATAGATAGATAGATAGATAATGAAATGATAGATAGATAATGAGATAGATAGATAGATAGATAGATAGATAGATAGATAGATAGATAGATAGATAGATATGCAAATAGATAGAATAACTTTAGTTCAATGTCGGTATTCATTTTACAATAATAATATCTATGTCAATGAACTGTGAAAAAAGATGAGTGAATCACTCATAAGATTTGCATGCAACGATCAACCAGAACCTAAAATGCTCCAACTGGCCTGAAAATTTGTGTATGACATTCTGAGGTCTCCTAGAACTTATCTTATCTTTTCGCTCTAGTTTCTCACTTAAAAATAAAAATAAAAGTCTTATTAATTTCTCTCTCTCCCTGTCTCTCTCTCTGTTTCGCCAAAATTAACCTGAATCAAAACCCCAAAAATTAAGATTCAAATACACCTCAAATTTTAACAAAATTCAGGTCAAGTCCAATTAATTTACAGTTAAATCGCTCATCTGTGATTGTGAATGCACAAACCCTCAAAAATAAATACACCTGCAAACAATTAGGCTCCATTCACACGTCTGTAACGTGTTTTGCTGATCCGCGGATCCGCAAAACATGGACAGTATTTTGCGGACCGTACATTGCCGGCACTAATAGAATATGCCTGTTCTTGTCCGGAATAGCGGACAAGAATAGGACATGTTCTATTTTTTTCGGGAACGGAAATGCGGACCCGGAAGTGCGGGTCCGCATTTCTGGAGCCGGGCCGCACATCGCGCGGCCCCATAGAAATGAATGGGTCGGAACAAAATTTCAGACGTGTGAATGGACCCTTAGGGATTTTTCACACATCCCTAAATTGCGGATCCACAAAATCCGCGATTGAGGACAAGAATAGGACATGCTCTATCTTTTTTGTAGGGCCGCGGAACAGAACTACGGACGCGAACAGCGCACGGTTTGCTGTCCGCATCTTTTGCAGCCTCATTGAAATTAATGAATGATGCAGACCCAGAACTAAGGATTAGTGAATGGACCCTAAAGGAATTTGTCATCAGGAAATTCACTGAAACAGACACAATGCCTTGTAGGGATAGCTCAGCTGAATGTATTGATGCCTTTTTACTTAAAAGGTTTCTGTCACCAGATTTAACCCTATTAAGCTAGCTGATATTTGACATGTGCTAATGTCAGCTAAACCTAACTATCCTATTCATACTTTTATCTATGCCCACGTTACGCCAGAAATCTAACTTTTATCATATGCTAATTAGCCTCTAGGAGCAGGGGGGGGGGGGCGTTGTTCCTGCTCCTAGAGGCTCCGTTCTCCCACCTTTATCGCCTCTCTCCAAGTCCTGATTGACAGGGCGAGGCAGCGCTTGCATCTGTCTGCCAGCCCTGTGCTCTGGTGAAATCTTACCCCGTTCAGCATTCGGCACAGGCGCGGTGAGGGAAAGATGCTCGCAGGCTGCCGGCTTCCTCACCGCGCCTGCGCCGAATACTAAACGCGAGATTTCACCAGAGCACAGGGCTGGCAGACGGATGCGAGCGCTGCCTGGCCCTGTCAATCAGGACTTGCAGGAACAACGCCCCCCCTGCTCCTAAAGGCTAATTAGCATATTATAAAAGTTAGATTTCTGGAATAACGGGGACATAGATAAAAGTAGGAATAGGTTAGTTAGGTTTAGCTGACATTAGCACATCGCTAATGTCAGCTAGCTTAGTAGGGTTATGTCTGGTGACAGAATCCCTTTAACAATCCATTGCCTTATTCTGGAGAAAAAAGTACTTTAAATCCATATACAAATGTGAACTTAAGTGCACCAAGCGTGGGCGAAAGCCACACTGTGCACCCTTGCTCCTCCTGCTCACTTTGTCAGCCGCTCCCTCTTCTTCCTTCAAAGTCATCTAGCCTGGTCCTGGCAATTGAGAAGGAGAAGCATATAGAGAAAGCAGTAGGAGCAAAGGTGTACAGTGACATGGGCCCGCCTTTAACTGCTATTTTGCATATGGATTATTATGTACTTTTACTCCAGAATGAAGCAATGGACCATTAAGAGAAAGGTATTATTCCATTCAGCTAAGCTAGCGCTACAAAGCATTGTACTGATAAGTGAGGTATGAGATATAAATTACAGCTCGTACCTCATATATCAGTACACTGCTGTATACACTATATATCTGTACACACTGCATCTATTATACCGCGTACCTCACATGCCAGTACACTGCTGTATATACTATATATCTGTACACACTGCATCTATTATACCTTGTACCTCATATATCCGTACACTGCTGTATATACTATATATCTGTACACACAGCATCTATTATACCTTGTATCTCATATATCAGTACACTGCTGAATATGCTATTTATCTGTACACACTGTATCTATTATACCTCGTACCTCAGATATCAGTACACTGCTGTATATACTATATATCTGTACACACTGCATCTATTATACCTTGTACCTTATATATCAGTACACTGCTGTATATACTATATATCTGTACACACTGCATCTATTATACCTTGTACCTCACATGCCAGTACACTGCTGTATACACTATATATCTGTACACACTGCATCTATTATACCTTCTAACTCATATATCAGTACACTGCTGTGTATACTATATATCTATACACACTGCATCTATTATACCTTGTACCTCACATATCAGTACACTGCTGTATATACTATATATCTGCACACACTGCATCTATTATACCTTGTACCTCACATATCAGTATACTGCTGTATATATTATATATCTGCACACACTGCTTCTATTATACCTCATACCTTACATATAAGTATATATCTGTACACACTGCATCTATTATACCTTGTACCTCACATATCAGTATACTGCTGTATATCTATATATCTGTACACACTGCATCTATCATACCTCGTACCTCACATGCCTGTACACTGCTGTATATACTATATATCTGTACACACTGCATCTATTATACCTTGTACCTCATATGCCAGTACTCTGCTGTATACACTATATATCTGTACACACTGCATCTATTATACCTTCTAACTCATATATCAGTACTAGTGTTGATCGCAAATATTCAAATCGCTAATTTTTATTGCGAATATCGGCACTTTGAAAATTTGCGAAGATGTAGAATATAGTGCTATATATTCGTAATAGCGAATATTCTAGATTTCTTTTTAATCAGTAACCTCCCTTCTTGCTTGTGGGCCAATAAGAAGGCTGCAATATCTTTGTCAGAGCTTAGCAACATCCCTAGCAACCAATCGGAAAGTTGCCTACCCCTTTACTATATAAGAACAGCAGCCATTTTTTGCAGTTTTTTTGCAGTTTTGAGAGAGAGTGCAGTGACATTGCTGTGCTCTGTGCTTTTATCTGGATCCTATTCCTTATCCAATTACATTAGATAGTTAGTTAGCTTATATATATAATACAGATAGTTAGTGGGAGATAGTCAGTGTAGGTTAGATAGTGATATAGTGTAGCTGATAGGTTCCAGTGCTGGGTGTTAGGTAGTGTGATAGGAATTACTGTTTCTCTGCTGTCCATACATACATGCTTCGGACATAGTGCTGCGATGTCACAACATTACTTAGTGCACCAATCAGTAATATCTACTCAGACCTGATAAATTGTGAAGTTGAATGTATTGCGCAAAAATTATGCGCATCATTAGTGCTGATTTGCGCAATCGCGAAAATAATGACTGGAGATCACAAAAAATTTGCTAAATGTTGCGAAAACGAATATTGCCTATGCCGCTCATCACTAATCAGTACACTGCTGTATATAATATATTTCTGTACACACTGCATCTATTAAACCTTCTAACTCATATCAGTACACTGCTGGATATATTATATATATGTACCCACTGCATCTATTATACCTCGTACCTCACATATCAGTACACTGCTGGATATACTACATACCTGTACACACCGCATCTATTATACCTCGTACCTCACATATCAGTACTAGTGTTGATCGCAAATATTCTAATCGCTAATTTTTATCGCGAATATCGGCACTTCGAGAATTCGCGAAGATGTAGAATATAGTGCTATATATTCGTAATCGCGAATATTTTAGATATTTTTTTATCAGTAACCTTCCTTCTTGCTTGTAGGCCAATAAGAAGGCTGCAATATATTTGTCAGATATCTGTACATACTGCATCTATTATACTTTGTACCTCACTTATAAGTACACCGCTGGATATACTACATACCTGTGTCTACCGCATCTATTACACTGTATAATAGATGCAGTGTGTGTATCTATATATAATAAAATATATAATATATTTAGAGAGTGAGAGAGAGAAAGGTACAAGGTATAATAGTTCAGTGTGTACAGATATATGTGATCAGTTATATATTATGGTTATAGTGGGAGGTACATGAGGTAATAGTGGTTGTAACTGTCTGTAGTACTATATGTATGAGTGAGATATGAGTAAAAATAGAGAATAGGGTGCAAACGAAGAGAAAGGAGGAGGACTTCCTATCACCACTCCATTCTAGTCTCAGTGGAGAGCTCATCCTGCAGTTCTTCTCCATGCTGTTGGGGGTTGAAGGACCTATGATGATGCTCTGTGCAGTTCCTTTACTAGATGTACAGGACCTGTAATGCTGAAGATGATACCATCACAGGTCCTGGCATATGCTCTTATCTAACCTGGGAATTATGCAATTCTTTGTGCAGTTCCTTTGCTAGATGTACAAGACCTGTGATAATGACATCATCACAGGTCCTTTACCTTTCTCCACTGATGATAGGGATACTATACTGGAGCAGGACAGTAATGAATGTAATAAGGGGCGGGGTCTTTGGTTCACTGCAGGCCCCTTTTCTCCAGGGACCCCATAGCAGCTGCGTGGTCTGCCTCTTTTGGAGGTATGCCACTGAGCACAGCTTTAAGGCCCTGGCCAAAACAATCGTACAGTGGAGTATTACATAACCATTGCAATGCTGTATAAACCGAGGCCTGTGAATGATTGTTCTCATGCTTTTTTGTCCCTACGTCCCTATATCCTATTGGAAAACCACAAAGAAGGTTCAGTGTGTAAAAGGCACACATGCTGATCTTTCCTTTTGAGAGTCAACAAGGAAAGAAACGAAAGAAATCCAAGGAAAAATGTCATTGCTACGTTTTCCTTTTGTATGGGATTAGTAATGAAAAATTCCAGACACACAGCAGATATCTGACTAGTAGACCAGTACAAAACACAGCAAGAAAATATCCCTGAATGCAAAGTGGTGTACTTAGAGGATGTGGGGCTCCATAGCAAAGATGGACATTAGGTCGCCTTCAAAGTCAAGGAGTTTTAATAAAAATAAAATCAAGTTTGTCCGGTAGATAAGGTCAGCTTTTTGAGTGCAAAGCAAGTCATTTAAAATTTAAGTAATGGATACACACATCAACATCATCCCTGAGGATGGAAAATGTTATTTCCAAAATGTGCTAAACCAATTCTATGTCGGCCATCGTATTACCAAATGACGTCACATTAACACCCTTCTTCTGGGAACGCAAGTGACTGGAGTCTTCTCTAAAGCAAACACAGGCTCTATAATAAGCACCTGAAATACACATTATACACAGGTTCTGAGTACCAGTAAACAAATTCTTCATTGTGTCCTATACACACATTGTACCCATATTTCTCCTTCAGGCTGAGATTTGTTTGTGGCATTTCTAGTAGGAGTAGTAGTTCCGTCAATGAAACACACACAATATTTTCCATTTTGTAAAATGTTCATAATTATATTAGATTAAGTGCTATATCTCTGTTATTGCAGTATATCAATATTGATATTGCAGACATACATATCTGTATCTGTACATAACCCCTAGGTTTCAGGTATGAATACAGTATTAGCTATGCAAAGCTCGTTTGGGAAATAGGATGGCTTAAGCAGATATATCAGGCAGTCTTATAGTATTCTTCAGCACTGTGCCATTTTTACTGCACAAACCTATTTTATTTTTGATGCCATTGTGGTTTTCTAGTTTGTTTTATGTCAATTATAAAACAAGTGCGCCACCTACTGATGGCCAAGAGATTGTGCTGTACTTTTGAACTATAAACTGGATTTGTCTCTTCATTCCTGCCAACACATTGAATATGTTTGAAATAATCTACAGTTTATTACTCTGCTATAGAAAAACGTATGTGTAAACTGAAAATCATATAAACGTACAGAAGTAATTGCATAGATAGATAGATAGTCAGCACTACTCATTGTGCTGGACTGAGACGTTGCAGGGGAATAAATTGGGTCTAACACCCCTTTTCACTGTGTATTGGAGTGCTGCCTCATTCTTTGCATATTTGAATATCTCAGTGGACCTTCTGCCCCGGGTCTCTGAGGAGTTGCACGCACCTCGTCACTGACTATGCTGCTGTTTTTTCTATTAGGATGGCATTATGATCAGAAGAACACTGTATCGCTGAGTTTAAGAAAGTCTGTAGAAAGCTTAAATATTCCATGAGTCATCTCTATCAAAAAACCTCTGCAATGCTTCATTTGACATTTTCCAACAAGGTAGGAACCAGGAACAGCAAACTTTTATTTTCAGTATACAACAGATGAAAAGTGGTTCTGGAGGCAGAGTTAATTCTAGCTTTTTTTGCTTGCAGAGATGAAAATTTAAATGCCCACCCATGAAAGTAACATGTAAGAATTTTGTTGCTGTGTTATCATGTAGCGCTGCTTTCACCCTAATTTTGCAGTGGTCTCACCTTAATAGGGCATATGTTGTGGTCAAGCAGTCTTAATCTTGGGCTTAATCTAGGTATTAGGCTCCTTACTGTCACAAAATAGTGCATAGTGGTGCAGACCACTTTTCCACTGTTCTGCCCACCCTCTCATTAGCATTGTAAGGCTACATGCACACAAACGTTGTTTGTTTCTGTGTCCGTTCTGTTTTTTGTGCGGATAGGATGCAGACCGATTCATTTCAATGGGTCCACAAAAAATGCGGACAGCACACCGTGTGCTGTCCGAATGAGTATGTCCGTTCCGTAGCCCCGCAAAAAAAAAATATAACATGTCCTATTCTTGTCCGTTTTAGGCATTGTTACAATGGATCCGCAAAAATAAGCGGATGGCATACGGATGTCAAAGTTTTTTTTTTTTTGCGGATCCGCAATTTGCGGACCACAAAACACATATGGTTGTGTGCTTGTAGCCTAAATCATTATTTTCCTCTTTCGCCTTGTTTGCCCATCCTCCTTCTTTCATCAGATGATGTCCGCAGTCAGGACCACAGACTACAGGACAATAATTCAGTCCCACTGGCTGCTAAACCTGTCACCCTGTCCAACTCTGTCTGGTGATAGAGGCAGAGCAGTGCACAGGGAGATCCATCATATTTAGCTAGTGCACCTTGCCAATGTCACTAGAATCCAGAAGCTAGCATCTCCTCCCCACTCCTGCTGCCAGTAATTGAAAATTGTAAGTAGCCTACCCTACCTGGCAACCTGGACTCTAGTGGTACATTGAAAGTTCACTGCACAGATTGCTCTGAGGAGATCTGAAAGGGATGTCAATGTCACTTATCTCCCCTGAGAACATGGATCTGGTCTCTATAAACTTTGGTGTAAGGGTAAAAATGGGGTCAAAAATGGGAAGAAGAGAGAACATGCACTCTAAGTTGCAGTAAAAGCTGGCAGTGATTGTTGGTGCCAAATAGAGATGAGGGAATCAATTCTACCAATTATAGATTCATCCCAAATTTCCCCAAAAAATGTGGATAAAATTCTTGTGATTTGCTTCAAGTGGATAACAGAGCAACATACACATAATACTTAGCTAGATATGGGATGTGTAATCCAGCTCTCCTTCCAAAATGACAAGAGTACTAATTATCTCAAGAAAAAAATGCACTGATTAGCTCTGTGGCCCTGGAGGTTACTTTTGGGGAGTGTTCTTTCTCATTAGGGAGATCAACAAGTATGCCTGAGAAGTATTGTAGTCCAGCCAACTCTGCTCTGCCTTTCTGTGAAACAGATATGCAAATTATAGTTTTTTACATCTGCTGGCATCAGATAAATGTATTGTTCTTTTCTTTTTAAAAGGAAAGCTAATTTTCATACTTTTGTACCAAATGAACACTATGCCTATCTGATGCCAGTAGATGTACGATATTAAATTTTTCATATATGTTTCCTAGAAAGGAAAAGTTGTGTTGGCTATAATACAGTTCTCCTCATGCGTACTCCTTGATTTCCCTAATTAGAAAGAGCACCTGCAAGAGTACTCCCAAGGCGACTCAGCTAACCAAGGTAAAATTATTTTGAGACATTCAGTACTCTTGTCCTTTTGGAAGGAGAACTGGCATGCACATCTCATTTGGAGAAGTGTGAACACTGGGACATCCAGTACTCTTGTCTTGCTGTCATGCATGCCTTGTTTTCAGTGGAGTATGTCTCTCTCTGGTCTTCTAGGACTCATATTTATTTTCTGAATCTTGAGACTGTTATATACCAATTTTCAGAACAATTGGAGTATATTTGATATGGGTAGAATCAATTTGGATCTGAACTGGACATGAAACAAATTTGAAGAAATTTGCTTTTGTTGTCAATCCTAGGAATTAGGCCTGGTTCACACGAACGTATGGCTTTTATAGTTTTTTGCGGTCCGTTTTTCACGGATCCGTTGTTCCGTTTTTGAGTTCCGTTGTGTTTCCGTTTCCTTTCCTTTTTTTCCGTTCCGTTTTTCCGTATGCCATGTACAGTATACAGTAATTACATAGAAAAAATTGGGCTGGGCATAACATTTTCAATAGATGGTTCAGAAAAAACGGAACGGATACGGAAGACATACGGATGCATTTCCGTATGTGTTCCATTTTTTTGGGCGGACCCATTGACTTTAATGGAGCCACGGAACGTGATTTGCGGCCAAATATATGACATGCTCTATCTTTCAACGGAACGGAAAAACGGAAATACGGAAACGGAATGCATACGGAACACATTCCGTTTTTCTTGCGGAACCATTGAAATGAATGGTTCCGTATACGGACCGTATACGGAACACAAAAAAAAAAACGTACACCAAAAAACGTTTGTGTGAACTAGGCCTTAGTGTTGAGCGAATTTGTGTTTTAAGTTCGGCGTTTAAAGTTCGGGTTATCGAAGAATCGCGTTATGGATTCCGCTTTCACGGACCATAAGTTATGATCCGTGGTATGGTCCGTGGTAGCGAAATCCATTACGCGATTCTTCGATAACCCGAACCTGAACTTTAGACACCGAACTTAAAACACAAGTTCGCTCAACACTACTAGGAATAAATGTGTTAATGAGAATCTGTCATTGATTTTATACTGACCTATTTGAGGACAGCTTAAACTTGTGACAGATACCCAAAACAAAATGTAAGATCACTTACTAAAATGGATTTACTTGTTTCGTTAAAATCTGTATTTAGCATGTCCAGTGAAAAACTGAGAACTGGAGTCCACTTACATTGGACACTGGCTCTCCCCACCCCTCATTGACAGTTCTCCCATAGCAAGCAGCATTGGGGATGGGGAGAGTGAGGAGCTCACGCATATGAGGACTCCCAAGTTCAATATTATAGTGCATTTGTATGCTTCCGGGAAATACTGATTGAGGTTTTCCATATACCTGCGTCCACAAAATTACTGTTTGAGGGTGATATACCAGCTTCAACTAACAACTGATTAAGGCCTTCCATATATCAGCTTCCACAAAATAGTGATAGAGGTTTTTCATATACCTGCATCCACAAAATACAGATTGTGGGTTTTGATATACCTGCTTCAACTAACAACTGATTGAGGCCTGCCATATATCAGCTTCCACAAAATAGTGATAGAGGTTTTCCATATACCTGTGTCAGCAAAATTACTGCTTGAGGGTGATATATCAGCTTCAACTAACAACTTATTGAGGCCTTCCATATATCAGCTTCCACAAAATAGTGATAGAGGTTTTCCATATACCTGCGTCCACAAAACACAGATTGCGGATTTTGATATACCTGCTTCAATTAACAACTGATTGAGGCCTGCCATATATCAGCTTCCACAAAATAGTGATAGAGGTTTTCCATATACCTGCGTCCACATAATTACTGCTTGAGGGTGATATACCAGCTTCAAAAACACCTGATTGAGGCCTGCCATATATCAGCTTCCACAAATACTGCTCTTCTCTAGGGACTTTGGCACAGGGTCATTTTGAAAATTACAGGCAGAGGAAGAGGCAGGCCGTTCCATAGGGGTGGTAGGGGTCGGGCAGGTGCACCAGGCCGGAGCCTAAGTGGAAAGTTGCATAAAGTGTGTGCGATTATGTCAAAGGACACACCAGAGTTGGTTGAGTGGCTCACTTAGCCTTCCGCATCTGCACCCTCCTAATCCTAAGTATCTGCACCCTCCTCACTCTCTGCTGTGTGCACCTCCAAAGACACCAGCACACCATAGCCCCTCCACTCGAGTCAGAGGAATTATTTTCCCATCCATTCCCAGACCTTACCGCTGCGCAGCCATTCTTGGCATCAGATGAGGAAGAGGAGGTAACAACGGCCGCCACCCAGCGGTCTGACGACAGTACCCAGATCTGCCCAAGGAGGGTGGTCCCCGCTGTTGCTGCCTACTCCGAGATCTCTAATGTCAGTGGTGGTGAAGGTGACGATGATAACATGTCTATGGATGTCACGTGTGTGCCCACAAGAGAGGAAGAGAATGGGAGTTCAGAGGGAGAGACAGAGCAGCCGATAGGGAGGAGGAGAAGAAGGAGAAGAAGGCAGAACTCGCAATGCACAGGAGGCAAAAAGAAGACTGCAAATGTATCTGGAGTGAGCCATCCACCATGCACGGTCACATCTTGCACTCCCAGAACGCTGGCACATGGCTCCGCAGTGTGGGCTTTTTTAACGTGTCAGCTGCTGACTAGTGTTGGGCGTGAATATTCGAACAGCGAATAATAATCGCGAATATCGGCACTTTGAAAATTTGCGAATATTTAGAATATAGTGATATATATTCGCAATTTGAAATATTCTAGATTTTCTTTTCATCAGTAACCTCCCTTCTTGCTTGTGGGCCAATGAGAAGGCTGCCATGTCTTTGTCTGAGCTTAGCAACATCCCTAGCAACCAATAATAGGAAAGTTGCTTACCCCTTACTATATAAGAACCTCCCCAGCAGCCCTTGTATGCAGTATTTTGCAGATCTGAGAGAGACAGCCGTGTTATTGCTGTTCTCTCTGCTTTCCTGTGTCATAACATTAGATAGTTAGTTAGTTAGCTTTTATATATAGTGTAATACAGATAGTTAGTGGGAGATAATCAGTGTAGGTTAGATAGTGATATAGTGTTCTGCTGTCACTACATACATGCTACATACATAGTGCTGTGATGTCACAAGTTCACAACAATACTTAGTGCACCAATCACTAATAAGTAGTCAGACCTGTTAAAATGTGAAGTTGCACGTATTGCCCCAAAATATTCGCATCATTAGTGCCGATTTTGCAATCGCGAATATATTGGAGCACTCTATCTGCATATAAAGCTATTGTAATGTTCTGGCGTGACAACCATTTTCTCTAGTCTCAGGAAACTTCTAGCAGCTTGAAAAATGTAGCTATAGTGACCCACGCCTGTATTTTTCTCGCATTACGCGAATATTACATTGCCTATTTTTTGCCCGCAAGAAAATAATCTTGAATTTGCGAATATATGACGAATATTCTACCAAATATTTGCAAAATATTGTGAATTTAAATATTGCCCCTGCTGCTTATCACTACAATAGTGTTGCCATCTGCAGCCTGTGCTGTCAACTAGAGTTGAGCAGCCACCTGGATGTTCGGGTTCGACGGGTTCGGCCGAACTTCACAAAAAAGTTTGAGTTCGGTACCCGAACTTGACCCTGAGCCCGAACCCCATTAAAGTCAATGGGGACCCGAACTTTGGAGTAGTAAAATGGCTCTAAAAAAGTCATGGAAAGGGCTAGAGGGCTGCAAATGGCAGCAAAATGTGGTTAAGAGCATGGCAAGTGCTCTGCAAACAAATTTGGATAGTGAAATGACTTAAAATAACATAAAATACATAAAAATAAAAAATGATAATCTTGATCTAGGAGGACAAGGTCCATATGGAGTAGGAGGTTGAGGAGGCGGTGGATGTGGTGGTGTAGGTGGAAGCGGCGGTGGAGGAGGAGGAGGAGGTAGCCTACACTGGTTTTTGGTTTAAATTTTTAGGTGTGTGCAAACATACTGCTCCACCATGTCACACGTCCCCGTGATGTCCACGATCCAATTGGATATCTTCTCTATCAACTTTCAATGTTCTTTTCTCCACCTACCATGTTGATCACAGTTAGCTTGATCTCATTAGCAGTACTTGCGTTCCCTTAATTCAGATGAATCATCAAAGATATCCAGATCGCAGGAGGCCAGTAGCGGTGGGGGCAACAGGACAATCCAGTGGCACAATGGCAATGATGATTCATCTGAATTAAGGGAACGCAAGTACTGCTAATATGATCAGTGTTACTTACTTTGTTACCAGCCCTATTGATACATTGTTAACCTGCTCTATATTGTTTACCTGATCTGGTAACTATCCCATAAGTGGCCATAATTCACTGTAATATATCATATGTGGTGGATTTATCTATTTCTGACTACTTCTGATATCATTCAGTTATTATATTCAGTGACTGGTGGTGTATAAACAACTGGGCATCTTTCTATTTATCTCAGATGTGGGTAATACACTTGTATATCTATTTAATATACCCCACCTGATTTAAGCCTAGAACACTGGATAGAGGGATCCTGCTAGGTTACTCTAAACTTTAGTACCTACACTATATCTGTTTGGCCTATTTCCTGTGTTCCTCAAGCTGGACTGTTGATTCTCTATAATGATGAGTCAGTTGGTAGCTGATAAATTTTCATCACGTGTTCCAGTTACTTCTTTATTATTATAATAAGCGAAAAATAAATAATTATAAAAATAAATAAATTAACTTGTATATAATTCATTTTGAAGTGCCTAGGTGATAATTAATGGTGATAGGTACTCTATGGTCAAATGTGTCTCCTGATGAGCCTGACACCAACCAGGTGAAACGCGTAGGGACGAGTTTGGACATCTATATAGAATATTTTCTCTAAATACTTTATACTATTTCTCTATTCACTTATTTATTAGGGTGTGTTCCGTCACTCCATTTGGGTACTTGAATTTGTTTATTATTTTTGTGCATATATTAGCCTAGGTCTCTGATAGGGTTATCTACTCCACAGATTGGTATCCTTCTCCTGCGAGGGTCTACCCAGGGATATTAGGAGGCACGAGAAACGGGATCGCCCTTATCAGGGCGGCTATTCCGTATATAGGTAGGGATCCTGACTAGGGCCAGAAATAGGGACATTGCCCCCAACAGGCCCCAACCATCTCATTCCCCTCTGCAAACACCTTGCAAGGGAATCAGCAACCTTTCCCTAGATTTTCTTTTTCTTTTTGATTATTATTAATTTATAATTATAAGGGTTCATTTACTTTTTTAATATACTAGCAATAAAGGTTATGTTTTAGAATGGTGGTAATCCTGTGATTTAGTATTTCAAGCTTGTATTTCACTGTGAAAAATGCAACAAAGGCCGCAAATTTATTATCTTGCCCAAAATGGGTGTTTTTTTGAATAACAGAATATAACAGCACTATCTAACGCTTTTATTTCACTGTGACAAATGCAGCAAAGGTCCCAGATGTAGGGTATTGCCAAAAATGGGTGTTTTTTTAACCCCAGAATATTATTGCAGTATTTCAAGCTTGTATTTCACAGTGAAAAATGCAGCAAATGCCCCAGATGTAGGGTATTGCCAAAAATGGGTGTTTTTATAAACCCAGAATATTATTGCAGTATTTCAAGCTTGTATTTCACAGTGACAAATGCAGCAAAGGCCCCAGATGTAGGATATTGCCAAAAATGGGTGTTTTTATAAACCCAGAATATCATTGTAGTATTTAAAGCTTGTATTTCACTGTGACAAATGCAGAAAAGGCCCCAGATATAGGGTCTTGCCAAAAATGGGTGTTTTTTTAAACCCAGAATATTATTGCAGTATTTCAAGCTTGTATTTCACTGTGAAAAATGCAACAAAGGCCGCAAATTTATTATCTTGCCCAAAATGGGTGTTTTTTAATAACAGAATATAACAACACTATCTAACGCTTTAATTTCACTGTGACAAATGCAGCAAAGGTCCCAGATGTAGGGTATTGCCAAAAATGGGTGTTTTTTTTTTAAACCCAGAATATTATTGCAGTATTTCAAGCTTACATTTCACAGGGAAAAATGCAGCAAAGGCCCCAGATGTAGGGTATTGCCAAAAATTGGTGTTTTTATAAATCCAGAATATTATTGCAGTATTTTAAGCTTGTATTTCACTGTGACAAATGCAGAAAAGGCCCCAGATATAAGGCCTTGCAAAAAATGGGTGATTTTTTTAAACCCAGAATATAATTGTAGTATTTAAAGTTTGTATTTGACTGTCACAAATGCAACAAAGGCCGCAAATTTATTATCTTGCCCAAAATGGGTGTTTTTTTAATACCAGAATATAACAGCACTATCTAACGCTTTTATTTCACTGTGACAAATGCAGCAAAGGCCCAAGATGTAGGGTATTGCCAAAAATGGGTGTTTTTTTTAAACCCAGAATATTATTGCAGTATTTCAAGCTTGTATTTCACAGTGACAAATGCAGCAAAAGGCCCCAGATGTAGGATATTGCCAAAAATGGGTGTTTTTATAAACCCAGAATATTATTGCAGTATTTAAAGCTTGTATTTCACTGTGACAAATGCAGCAAAGGCCCCAGATATAGGGTCTTGTAAAAAAATATTTAAACCCAGAATATTTAAACCCAGAATATTATTGCAGTATTTAAAGCTTGTATTTCACTGTGACAAATGCAACAAAGGCCGCAAATGTATTATCTTGCCCAAAATGGGTGTTTTTTTAAACCCAGAATATTATTGCAGTATTTCAAGCTTGTATTTCACTGTGACAAATGCAGAAAAGGCCCCAGATATAGGGTCTTGCAAAAATTGGGCGTTTTTTTAAACCCAGAATATTATTGCAGTATTTCAAGCTTGTATTTCACTGTGACAAATGCAGCAAAGGCCCCAGATATAGGGTCTTGCCAAAAATGGGCGTTTTTTTAAACCCAGAATATTATTGCAGTATTTCAAGCTTGTATTTCACTGTGACAAATGCAAAAAAGGCTGCAAATTTATTATCTTGCCCAAAGTGGGTGTTTTTTTTATTAACAAAATATAACAGCACTATCTAACGCTTTTATTTCACTGTGAAAAATGCAGAAAAGGTCCCAGATGTAGGGTATTGCTAAAAATGGGTGTTTTTTTAAACCCAGAATATTATTGCAGTATTTTAAGCTTGTATTTCACTGTGACAAATGCAGAAAAGGCCCCAGATATAAGGCCTTGCAAAAAATGGGTGATTTTTTTAAACCCAGAATATAATTGTAGTATTTAAAGTTTGTATTTGACTGTCACAAATGCAACAAAGGCCGCAAATTTATTATCTTGCCCAAAATGGGTGTTTTTTTTAATACCAGAATATAACAGCACTATCTAACGCTTTTATTTCACTGTGACAAATGCAGCAAAGGCCCCAGATGTAGGGTATTGCCAAAAATGGGTGTTTTTTTTAAACCCAGAATATTATTGCAGTATTTCAAGCTTGTATTTCACAGTGACAAATGCAGCAAAAGGCCGCAGATGTAGGATATTGCCAAAAATGGGTGTTTTTATAAACCCAGAATATTATTGCAGTATTTAAAGCTTGCATTTCACTGTGACAAATGCAGCAAAGGCCCCAGATATAGGGTCTTGTAAAAAAATATTTAAACCCAGAATATTTAAACCCAGAATATTATTGCAGTATTTAAAGCTTGTATTTCACTGTGACAAATGCAACAAAGGCCGCAAATGTATTATCTTGCCCAAAATGGGTGTTTTTTTAAACCCAGAATATTATTGCAGTATTTCAAGCTTGTATTTCACTGTGACAAATGCAGAAAAGGCCCCAGATATAGGGTCTTGCAAAAATTGGGCGTTTTTTTAAACCCAGAATATTATTGCAGTATTTCAAGCTTGTATTTCACTGTGACAAATGCAGCAAAGGCCCCAGATATAGGGTCTTGCCAAAAATGGGCGTTTTTTTTAAACCCAGAATATTATTGCAGTATTTCAAGCTTGTATTTCACTGTGACAAATGCAAAAAAGGCTGCAAATTTATTATCTTGCCCAAAGTGGGTGTTTTTTTTATTAACAAAATATAACAGCACTATCTAACGCTTTTATTTCACTGTGAAAAATGCAGAAAAGGTCCCAGATGTAGGGTATTGCTAAAAATGGGTGTTTTTTTAAACCCAGAATATTATTGCAGTATTTCAAGCTTGTATTTCACTGTGCCAAATGCAGAAAAGGTCCCAGATGTAGGGTATTGCCAAAAATGGGTGTTTTTTTAAACCCAGAATATTATTGCAGTATTTCAAGCTTGTATTTCACTGTGACAAATGCAGCAAAGGCCCCAGATGTAGGGTATTGCCAAAAATAGGTGTTTTTATAAACCCAGAATATTATTGCAGTATTTCAAGCTTGTATTTCACTGTGACAAATGCAGCAAAGGCCCCAGATATAGGGTCTTGCCAAAAATGGGTGTTTTTTTAAACCCAGAATATTATTGCAGTAATTCAAGCTTGTATTTCACTGTGACAAATGCAAAAAAGGCTGCAAATTTATTATCTTGCCCAAAATGGGTGTTTTTTTATTAACAAAATATAACAGCACTATCTAAGGCTTTTATTTCACTGTGACAAATGCAGCAAAGGTCCCAGATGTAGGGTATTGCCAAAAATGGGTGTTTTTTAATCCCAGAATAATATTGCAGTATTTCAAGCTTGTATTTCACAGTGAAAAATGCAGCAAAGGCCCCAGATGTAGGGTATTGCCAAAAATGGGTGTTTTTATAAACCCAGAATATTATTGCAGTATTTCAAGCTTGTATTTCACTGTGACAAATGCAGCAAAGGCCCCAATTGTGAGATATTGCCAAAAATTGGTGTTTTTATAAACCCAGAATATTATTGCAGTATTTCAAGCTTGTATTTCACTGTGACAAATGCAGCAAAGGCCCCAGATATAGGGTCTTGCCAAAAATGGGTGTTTTTTTAAACCCAGTATATTATTGCAGTTTTTCAAGCTTGTATTTCACTGTGACAAATGCAAAAAAGGCTGCAAATTTATTATCTTGCCCAAAGTGGGTGTTTTTTTTATTAACAAAATATAACAGCACTATCTAACGCTTTTATTTCACTGTGAAAAATGCAGAAAAGGTCCCAGATGTAGGGTATTGCTAAAAATGGGTGTTTTTTTAAACCCAGAATATTATTGCAGTATTTCAAGCTTGTATTTCACTGTGCCAAATGCAGAAAAGGTCCCAGATGTAGGGTATTGCCAAAAATGGGTGTTTTTTTAAACCCAGAATATTATTGCAGTATTTCAAGCTTGTATTTCACTGTGACAAATGCAGCAAAGGCCCCAGATGTAGGGTATTGCCAAAAATAGGTGTTTTTATAAACCCAGAATATTATTGCAGTATTTCAAGCTTGTATTTCACTGTGACAAATGCAGCAAAGGCCCCAGATATAGGGTCTTGCCAAAAATGGGTGTTTTTTTAAACCCAGAATATTATTGCAGTAATTCAAGCTTGTATTTCACTGTGACAAATGCAAAAAAGGCTGCAAATTTATTATCTTGCCCAAAATGGGTGTTTTTTTATTAACAAAATATAACAGCACTATCTAAGGCTTTTATTTCACTGTGACAAATGCAGCAAAGGTCCCAGATGTAGGGTATTGCCAAAAATGGGTGTTTTTTAATCCCAGAATAATATTGCAGTATTTCAAGCTTGTATTTCACAGTGAAAAATGCAGCAAAGGCCCCAGATGTAGGGTATTGCCAAAAATGGGTGTTTTTATAAACCCAGAATATTATTGCAGTATTTCAAGCTTGTATTTCACTGTGACAAATGCAGCAAAGGCCCCAATTGTGGGATATTGCCAAAAATTGGTGTTTTTATAAACCCAGAATATTATTGCAGTATTTCAAGCTTGTATTTCACTGTGACAAATGCAGCAAAGGCCCCAGATATAGGGTCTTGCCAAAAATGGGTGTTTTTTTAAACCCAGTATATTATTGCAGTTTTTCAAGCTTGTATTTCACTGTGACAAATGCAACAAAGGCCGCAAATTTATTATCTTGCCCAAAATGGGTGTTTTTTTATTAACAGAATATAACAGCACTATCTAACGCTTTTATTTCACTGTGACAAATGCAGAAAAGGTCCCAGATGTATGGTATTGCCAAAAATGGGTGTTTTTTTAAACCCAGAATATTATTGCAGTATTTCAAGCTTGTATTTCACAGTGAAAAATGCAGCAAAGGCCCCAGATGTATGGTATTGCCAAAAATGGGTGTTTTTATAAACCCAGAATATTATTGCAGTATTTCAAGCTTGTATTTCACTGTGACAAATGCAGCAAAGGCCCCAGATATAGGGCCTTGCCAAAAATGGGTGATTTTTTTTAAACCAGAATATAATTGCAGTATTTAAAGTTTGTATTTGACTGTCACAAATGCAACAAAGGCTGCAAATGTATTATCTTGCCAAAATGGGTGTTTTTTTAAAACAAGAATGTAACAGCACTATCTAACACTTTTATTTCACTGTGACAAATGCAGCAAAGGTCCCAGATGTAGGGTATTGCCAAAAATGTTTTTTTTTAAACCCAGAATATTATTGCAGTATTTCAAGCTTGTATTTCACAGTGAAAAATGCAGCAAAGGCCCCAGATGTAGGGTATTGCCAAAAATGGGTGTTTTTATAAACCCAGAATATTATTGCAGTATTTCAAGCTTGTATTTCACTGTGACAAATGCAGCAAAGGCCCCAGATGTAGGATATTGCCAAAAATTGGTGTTTTTATAAACCCAGAATATTATTGCAGTATTTCAAGCTTGTATTTCACTGTGACAAATGCAGCAAAGGCCCCAGATATAGGGTCTTGTAAAAAAATATTTAAACCCAGAATATTTAAACCCAGAATATTATTGCAGTATTTAAAGCTTGTATTTCACTGTGACAAATGCAACAAAGGCCGCAAATGTATTATCTTGCCCAAAATGGGTGTTTTTTTAAACCCAGAATATTATTGCAGTATTTCAAGCTTGTATTTCACTGTGACAAATGCAGAAAAGGCCCCAGATATAGGGTCTTGCAAAAATTGGGCGTTTTTTTAAACCCAGAATATTATTGCAGTATTTCAAGCTTGTATTTCACTGTGACAAATGCAGCAAAGGCCCCAGATATAGGGTCTTGCCAAAAATGGGCGTTTTTTTAAACCCAGAATATTATTGCAGTATTTCAAGCTTGTATTTCACTGTGACAAATGCAAAAAAGGCTGCAAATTTATTATCTTGCCCAAAGTGGGTGTTTTTTTTATTAACAAAATATAACAGCACTATCTAACGCTTTTATTTCACTGTGAAAAATGCAGAAAAGGTCCCAGATGTAGGGTATTGCTAAAAATGGGTGTTTTTTTAAACCCAGAATATTATTGCAGTATTTTAAGCTTGTATTTCACTGTGACAAATGCAGAAAAGGCCCCAGATATAAGGCCTTGCAAAAAATGGGTGATTTTTTTAAACCCAGAATATAATTGTAGTATTTAAAGTTTGTATTTGACTGTCACAAATGCAACAAAGGCCGCAAATTTATTATCTTGCCCAAAATGGGTGTTTTTTTAATACCAGAATATAACAGCACTATCTAACGCTTTTATTTCACTGTGACAAATGCAGCAAAGGCCCCAGATGTAGGGTATTGCCAAAAATGGGTGTTTTTTTTAAACCCAGAATATTATTGCAGTATTTCAAGCTTGTATTTCACAGTGACAAATGCAGCAAAAGGCCCCAGATGTAGGATATTGCCAAAAATGGGTGTTTTTATAAACCCAGAATATTATTGCAGTATTTAAAGCTTGTATTTCACTGTGACAAATGCAGCAAAGGCCCCAGATATAGGGTCTTGTAAAAAAATATTTAAACCCAGAATATTTAAACCCAGAATATTATTGCAGTATTTAAAGCTTGTATTTCACTGTGACAAATGCAACAAAGGCCGCAAATGTATTATCTTGCCCAAAATGGGTGTTTTTTTAAACCCAGAATATTATTGCAGTATTTCAAGCTTGTATTTCACTGTGACAAATGCAGAAAAGGCCCCAGATATAGGGTCTTGCAAAAATTGGGCGTTTTTTTAAACCCAGAATATTATTGCAGTATTTCAAGCTTGTATTTCACTGTGACAAATGCAGCAAAGGCCCCAGATATAGGGTCTTGCCAAAAATGGGCGTTTTTTTAAACCCAGAATATTATTGCAGTATTTCAAGCTTGTATTTCACTGTGACAAATGCAAAAAAGGCTGCAAATTTATTATCTTGCCCAAAGTGGGTGTTTTTTTTATTAACAAAATATAACAGCACTATCTAACGCTTTTATTTCACTGTGAAAAATGCAGAAAAGGTCCCAGATGTAGGGTATTGCTAAAAATGGGTGTTTTTTTAAACCCAGAATATTATTGCAGTATTTTAAGCTTGTATTTCACTGTGACAAATGCAGAAAAGGCCCCAGATATAAGGCCTTGCAAAAAATGGGTGATTTTTTTAAACCCAGAATATAATTGTAGTATTTAAAGTTTGTATTTGACTGTCACAAATGCAACAAAGGCCGCAAATTTATTATCTTGCCCAAAATGGGTGTTTTTTTAATACCAGAATATAACAGCACTATCTAACGCTTTTATTTCACTGTGACAAATGCAGCAAAGGCCCCAGATGTAGGGTATTGCCAAAAATGGGTGTTTTTTTTAAACCCAGAATATTATTGCAGTATTTCAAGCTTGTATTTCACAGTGACAAATGCAGCAAAAGGCCCCAGATGTAGGATATTGCCAAAAATGGGTGTTTTTATAAACCCAGAATATTATTGCAGTATTTAAAGCTTGTATTTCACTGTGACAAATGCAGCAAAGGCCCCAGATATAGGGTCTTGTAAAAAAATATTTAAACCCAGAATATTTAAACCCAGAATATTATTGCAGTATTTAAAGCTTGTATTTCACTGTGACAAATGCAACAAAGGCCGCAAATGTATTATCTTGCCCAAAATGGGTGTTTTTTTAAACCCAGAATATTATTGCAGTATTTCAAGCTTGTATTTCACTGTGACAAATGCAGAAAAGGCCCCAGATATAGGGTCTTGCAAAAATTGGGCGTTTTTTTAAACCCAGAATATTATTGCAGTATTTCAAGCTTGTATTTCACTGTGACAAATGCAGCAAAGGCCCCAGATATAGGGTCTTGCCAAAAATGGGCGTTTTTTTAAACCCAGAATATTATTGCAGTATTTCAAGCTTGTATTTCACTGTGACAAATGCAAAAAAGGCTGCAAATTTATTATCTTGCCCAAAGTGGGTGTTTTTTTTATTAACAAAATATAACAGCACTATCTAACGCTTTTATTTCACTGTGAAAAATGCAGAAAAGGTCCCAGATGTAGGGTATTGCTAAAAATGGGTGTTTTTTTAAACCCAGAATATTATTGCAGTATTTCAAGCTTGTATTTCACTGTGCCAAATGCAGAAAAGGTCCCAGATGTAGGGTATTGCCAAAAATGGGTGTTTTTTTAAACCCAGAATATTATTGCAGTATTTCAAGCTTGTATTTCACTGTGACAAATGCAGCAAAGGCCCCAGATGTAGGGTATTGCCAAAAATAGGTGTTTTTATAAACCCAGAATATTATTGCAGTATTTCAAGCTTGTATTTCACTGTGACAAATGCAGCAAAGGCCCCAGATATAGGGTCTTGCCAAAAATGGGTGTTTTTTTAAACACAGAATATTATTGCAGTAATTCAAGCTTGTATTTCACTGTGACAAATGCAAAAAAGGCTGCAAATTTATTATCTTGCCCAAAATGGGTGTTTTTTTATTAACAAAATATAACAGCACTATCTAAGGCTTTTATTTCACTGTGACAAATGCAGCAAAGGTCCCAGATGTAGGGTATTGCCAAAAATGGGTGTTTTTTAAACCCAGAATAATATTGCAGTATTTCAAGCTTGTATTTCACAGTGAAAAATGCAGCAAAGGCCCCAGATGTAGGGTATTGCCAAAAATGGGTGTTTTTAAAAAACCCAGAATATTATTGCAGTATTTCAAGCTTGTATTTCACTGTGACAAATGCAGCAAAGGCCCCAATTGTGGGATATTGCCAAAAATTGGTGTTTTTATAAACCCAGAATATTATTGCAGTATTTCAAGCTTGTATTTCACTGTGACAAATGCAGCAAAGGCCCCAGATATAGGGTCTTGCCAAAAATGGGTGTTTTTTTAAACCCAGTATATTATTGCAGTTTTTCAAGCTTGTATTTCACTGTGACAAATGCAACAAAGGCCGCAAATTTATTATCTTGCCCAAAATGGGTGTTTTTTTATTAACAGAATATAACAGCACTATCTAACGCTTTTATTTCACTGTGACAAATGCAGAAAAGGTCCCAGATGTATGGTATTGCCAAAAATGGGTGTTTTTTTAAACCCAGAATATTATTGCAGTATTTCAAGCTTGTATTTCACAGTGAAAAATGCAGCAAAGGCCCCAGATGTAGGGTATTCCCAAAAATGGGTGTTTTTATAAACCCAGAATATTATTGCAGTATTTCAAGCTTGTATTTCACTGTGACAAATGCAGCAAAGGCCCCAGATATAGGGCCTTGCCAAAAATGGGTGATTTTTTTTAAACCAGAATATAATTGCAGTATTTAAAGTTTGTATTTGACTGTCACAAATGCAACAAAGGCTGCAAATGTATTATCTTGCCAAAATGGGTGTTTTTTTAAAACAAGAATGTAACAGCACTATCTAACACTTTTATTTCACTGTGACAAATGCAGCAAAGGTCCCAGATGTAGGGTATTGCCAAAAATGTTTTTTTTTAAACCCAGAATATTATTGCAGTATTTCAAGCTTGTATTTCACAGTGAAAAATGCAGCAAAGGCCCCAGATGTAGGGTATTGCCAAAAATGGGTGTTTTTATAAACCCAGAATATTATTGCAGTATTTCAAGCTTGTATTTCACTGTGACAAATGCAGCAAAGGCCCCAGATGTAGGATATTGCCAAAAATTGGTGTTTTTATAAACCCAGAATATTATTGCAGTATTTCAAGCTTGTATTTCACTGTGACAAATGCAGCAAAGGCCCCAGATATAGGGTCTTGCCAAAAATGGGTGTTTTTTTAAACCCAGAATAATATTGCAGTATTTCAAGCTTGTATTTCACTGTGACAAATGCAACAAATGCCGCAAATTTATTATCTTGCCCAAAATGGGTGTTTTTTTTATAACAGAATATAACAGAACTATCTAACGCTTTTATTTTACTGTGGCAGATGCAGCAAAGGTCCCAGATGTAGGGTATTGCCAAAAATGGGTGATTTTTTTTAACCCAGAATATAATTGCAGTATTTAAAGTTTGTATTTGACTGTCGCAAATGCAACAAAGGCCGCAAATGTATTATCTTGCCCAAAATGGGTGTTTTTTAAAAACAAGAATGTAACGACAGTATCTAACACTTGTATTGGACTGTCAGAAATGCAGCAAAGGCCGCAAATTTATTATCTTGCCCAAATTTATTATCTTTATTATCTTGCATAAAATGGCCGCCGACGCCAACCTAACTAAGGCTACTTTCACACTAGCGTTCGGAGCGGATCCGTCTGATGTTTCATCAGACGGATCCGCTCCGATAATGCAGACGTTCGCATCCGTTCAGAACGGATGCGTCTGCATTAAAACTTAGAAACTTTTCTAAGTGTGAAAGTTGTCTGAGCGGATCCGTTCAGACTTTACATTGAAAGTCAATGGGGAACGGATCCGCTTGAAGATTGAGCCATATTGTGTCATCTTCAAGCGGATCCGTCCCCATTGACTTACATTGTAAGTCTGGACGGATCCGCTCGCCTCCGCACGGCCAGGCGGACACCCGAACGCTGCAAGCAGCGTTCAGGTGTCCGCTCACTGAGCGGAGCGGAGGCTGAATGCTGGCAGGCGGATGCATTCTCAGTGGATCCGCCTCCACTGAGAATGCATTGGGGCCAGACGGATGCGTTCGGGGCCGCTCGTGAGCACCTTCAAACGGTGCGCACGAGCGGACACCCGAACGCTAGTGTGAAAGTAGCCTTACAGATGGATAAAAGGTCTTTTTCTGTGTCACTGGGCTCAGGGCAGGGTAAAAAAAATTGTGCACTGCACCCACAAAACAAAATCGCTGTAGATCGCTCTCCCTCACAGCAGCAGCATCCTATCCATACACTAATAAGAGCAGAGTGACGTGCAGCGCTACGTGACTCCAGCTTATATAGAGGCTGGGTCACATGCTGCACTGGCCAATTACAGACATGCCATTATTAGGCATGGCTGTGATGTCTTCTACGGGCACATGACTTAAACGCTTGTTGATTGGCTGCTCTGCAGCCTTTCAAAAAGCGCCATTAACTCGCCGAACACCGAACCCGAACTTTTACTGAAAAGTTTGGGTTCAGGGTCCAAAAATTCTAAAGTTCGGTACGAACCCTAACTTTACAGTTCGGGTTCGCTCAACCCTACTGTCAACACAAAAATCGCGGTAAGCCCAACACTCACCTAGGGACGACCGCCTTAAGAAGGCACCTGGCCTCCCATCACCGAGCCCAGTGGGAGCAACGCCGTCAGAACCCACAAAGCCACACTCCCGGAGTTCCACGTCCTGCCTCTTCTCCTTCTCCTCTCTCTTCCCATTTGTCCACCACTCCACCTTCCACCTTGCCGTCGTCGTGTTCATCTGGCACAAAGCAGGCTTCCGTGGCCCAAATGTTCGAGCATAAAAAAATTATGACGCCGGATAATCCTCTTGCCCAACAGCTGACCGCTGGCTTGTCAGAAGTGCTAGCCCGCTAACTAATGCCATATAAATTGGTGGACTCGGAGACCTTTAGAAAATTTTTGGCCATTGGCACACCGCAATGGAAGATCCCCGGAAGGAAATATTACTCCCAGAAGGGCATCCCTGAACTATGTGGCCACGCTCAGCGTCAAGTTAATATATGTCTGGCACACAGTGTCGGTGCCAAGATACATCTGACCATCTAGACACGTAGTCTAGCAAACACGGGCAGGGAAGGTACATAACTTTTACTGCCCACTGGGTGAACCTTCTGACGGACATCAAGAATGCAACCCGTGGAACCCGTGTGGATTTGGTGTTACCACCACGAATTGCATGCAGGCTTGCCTCTTCTTCACCAACTCCTACTCCATCCTCCTTCTCCTCGGCTGACTCCTCCTTTTCCACTGATACCGCCTCTTTCGCTGCACCGCCCCAGCTCCCCAGAACCTATTCGACGTACGAGGTGCCATGCTGTGCTGCGGCTGTTGTGCCTGGAAGCCAAGAGCCACACCGTTCCTGCACTGCTTTCAGCTCTGCAGTCACAGGCCGATCAGTGGCTAACCCCGCTCAATTTGACAGTTGGTAAAGTGGTGTGCGACAACGATGCTAATCTGCTGAGCGTGCTGAAACTGGCCAAATGACACACGTGCCATGCATGACACACGTCCTGAACTTATTCGTGCAGCGATTCGTTGCCAAATACCCCGGGGTCCAGGATGTCTTGCGGCAGGCCAGGAAAATCTCTGGCCATTTTAGAAGATCTTACACGACCATGTCTCGCCTTGCTTACGTACAGCTGTGACACCACCTGCCCTTCAGGCATCTGCTTTCTGACAGCCCGACGCGCTGGAACTCCACCTTGTATATGCTTGAGAGGCTGCTCCAGCAGCAACGTGCCGTTAACGACTACCTGTACGATCTCTGCAGCAGGACAGGTTCTGGGGAGCTTGGTTTTTTTTCACCTTGCCAGTGGCTGCTCATGCACGACGCATGCAGACTTCTGCGGCCATTTGATGAGATCACCAAACAGGTCAGTCGCAGCCATGGCGCCATCAGTGACATCGTACCTTACGCTTTCTTTCTGGAGCCTGTACTAGCCGACAGTTTCATATTTGTCCTGTGATTTATCTTTACTATCAGGTGAATGCCTATTGCCTAATTTTTGGGGCCTGTACTGGCCGACAGTTACATATTTATCCTGTGACCGCCTAATGCACCTCCAGCCACAGAATCCAAAGTTCTTTGCTGTCAGGTGAATGCCTATTGCCTAATTTTTGGGGCCTATACTGGCCGACAGTTACATATTTATCCTGTGACCGCTTAATGTACCTCCAGCCACAGAATCCAAAGTTCTTTGCTGTCAGGTGAATGCCTATTGCCTAATTTTCGGGCCTGTCCTGGCCGACAGTTAAATCTTTTATCTCTAGCCACATAATCTATATTTCCATATAATAAATGACCACCTAATTGTATTATTATTCGGGGGTTGGGCTAATATCTTTATATTATATAGATTCTAGTGTATTATACTTTGCCTTGTATTGCCTTGTAGTAGAAAATGATCCTTGGGAAACACAGTCCTCATCCCTGACCATCAGGCAGCGCTCTGTCAGTACATGGAGGCCTCCCCTCATCGCCACGCTGCTCCGCTGTGTACTGGTGCTTATTCTGACACTAGTGCTGGGTTCACACCCTATGTTTGCCATCCATTTAATGCATACCAAAAATGTATGCATTAACAGATGCCTTAGACTGATGCCGTACAGTGGCGTCCGTTCACAATACAGTTCCATGGTAGAAAAAAAATTTACGTTAACATATGCATTTTTTTTATGGACAAAAACGTGGAGTGCTGCACATTTGTATACATCAAACCGATAGGAAATAAAATTTATCTAGGCTCCAGCAGGGCACATTTTTAAGAGCTTCCCTTTAAGACGCATAAAAATGGCCCCTGATTAAAATACACTGCTCAAAAAAATAAAGGGAACACTTAAACAACACAATGTAACTCCAAGTCAATCACACTTCTGTGAAATCAAACTGTCTACTTAGGAAGCAACACTGAGTGACAATCAATTTAACATGCTGTTGTGCAAATGGGATAGACAACAGGTGGAAATTATAGGCAATTAGCAAGACACCCCCAATAAAGGAGTGGTTCTGCAGGTGCTGACCACAGATCACGTCTCAGTTCCTATGCTTCCTGGCTGATGTTTTGGTCACTTTTGAATGCTGGCGGTGCTTTCACTCTAGTGGTAGCATGAGACGGAGTCTACAACCCACACAAGTGGCTCAGGTAGTGCAGCTTATCCAGGATGGCACATCAATGCGAGCTGTGGCAAGAAGGTTTGCTGTGTCTGTCAGCGTAGTGTCCAGAGCATGGAGGCGCTACCAGGAGACAGCCCAGTACATCAGGAGACGTGGAGGAGGCCGTAGGAGGGCAACAACCCAGCAGCAGGACCGCTACCTCCGCCTTTGTGCAAGGAGGAACAGGAGGGGCACTGCCAGAGCCCTGCAAAATGACCTCCAGCAGGCCACAAATGTGCATGTGTCTGCTTAAACGGTCAGAAACAGACTCCATGAGGGTGATATGAGGGCCCGACGTCCACAGGTGGGGGTTGTGCTAACAGCCCAACACCGTGCAGGACGTTTGGCATTTTCCATAGAACACCAATATTGGCAAATTCGCCACTGGCGCCCTGTGCTCTTCACAGATGAAAGCAGGTTCACACTAAGCACATGTGACAGACGTGACAGAGTCTTGAGACGCCGTGGAGAACGTTCTGCTGCCTGCAACATCCTCCAGCATGACCGGTTTGGCATTGGGTCAGTAATGGTGTGGGGTGGCATTTCTTTGGAGGGCCGCACAGCCCTCCATGTGCTCGCCAGAGGTAGCCTGACTGCCATTAGGTACCGAGATGAGATCCTCAGACCCCTTGTCAGACCATATGCTGGTGCGGTTGGCCCTGGGTTCCTCCTAATGCAAGACAATGCTAGACCTCATGGGGCTGGAGTGTGTCAGCAGTTCCTGCAAGACGAAGGCATTGATGCTATGGACTGGCCCGCCCGTTCCCCAGACCTGAATCCAATTGAGCACATCTGAGACATCATGTCTCGCTCTATCCACCAACGTCACATTGCACCACAGACTGTCCAGGAGTTGGCAGATGCTTTAGTCCAGGTCTGGGAAGAGATCCCTCAGGAGACCGTCCGCCACCTCATCAGGAGCATGCACAGGCGTTGTAGGGAGGTCATACAGGCATGTGGAGGCCACACACACTACTGAGCCTCATTTTGACTTGTTTTAAGGACGTTACATCAAAGTTGAATCAGCCTGTAGTGTGTTTTTCCACTTTAATTTTGAGGGTGACTCCAAATCCAGACCTCCATGGGTTGAAAAATTTGATTTCCATTTTTTTATTTTTGTGTGATTTTGTTGTCAGCACATTCAACTATGTAAAGAACAAAGTATTTCAGAAGAATATTTAATTCATTCAGATCTAGGATGTGTTATTTTTGTGTTCCCTTTATTTTTTTGAGCAGTGTACATATTTTTTGTGGGAATTTTTGCCAATGATCCCCCTCTGGTATGTGACCTGAAGGTTTTTCAGGTTCGCCTGCCATTAAAGTTAATGGGGTCCTCTGTGAACGCACGGTTCGCAAACATTTGAGCACAAACACGCGTTCGCGAATCGTCCCGGCCGTTGTTCGTCCATCACTACAGGTGAGTTTTTTTTATGTATCCATGTTCTGGGGGCACTACAGAGGTGGCGGATAGCTTTATAAATACAACAAAGGGGGAATTATATCTACTAATATTATAATAATGCAGAGAGGGCCATTATAAATTATAATAATAGAGAGGGGGCCACTATATATTATAATAGAGAGGGGGGCATTATATATTATAATAATACAGAGAGGGCCATTATATATTATAATAATACAGATGGTGGCCATTATATATTATAATAATACAGAGGGGGCCACTATATATTATAATACAGAGTGGGGCCACTATATACACTGCCTGTCCAAAAAAAAAGTCGCCACCCAAAAAAACTTAATATTCTTAATGGGGTTAAGGTCTGGACTCTGTGGTGGCCAATCCATGTGTGAAAATGATGTCTCATGCTTCCTGAACCACTCTTTCACAATTTGAGCCCGATGAATCCTGGCATTGTCATCTTGGAATATGCCCGTGCCATCAGGGAAGAAAATATCCATTGATGGAATAACCTGGTCATTCACTATGTTGAGGTAGTCAGCGGACTTCATTCTTGGAGCACATACTGTTGCTGATCCTAGACCTGACCAACTGCAGCAACCCCAGATCATAGCACTGCCCCCACAGGCTTGTACAGTAGGCACTAGGCATGATGGGTGCATCACTTCATCTGCCTCTCTTCTTACCCTGATGCGCCCATCACTCTGGAACAGGGTAAATCTGGACTCATCAGACCACACGACCTTCTTCCATTGCTCCAGAGTCCAATCTTTATGCTCTCTAGCAAATTGAAGCCTTTTTTCTGGTTTGCCTCATTGATTAGTGGTTTTCTTACGGCTACACAGCTGTTCAGTCCCGATCCCTTGAGTTCCCTTGGCATTGTGCGTGTAGAAATGCTCTTACTTTAACTATTAAACATAGCCTTGAGTTCTACTGTTGTTTTTCTTCGATTTGATTTCACCAAACGTTTAAGTGATCGCCGATCACGATCAGTCAGGATTTTTCCAGTTTTTAATAATGCGTTTAATAATAAGTTCTTAACCGCCTCACGTCCGCCCATAGGATATAAACGTCCTATGGGTGGACGTCTATTTCTGACAGCACGTTTTAAAACGTCCTGTCAGAAATAGCAGCTGCACGCTAATCGTGCAGCTGCTGATCGGGTTGCCCGCTGTCAGTGACAGCAGGGCAACCCTAAGACAAGGCAGGGACAGTTCCCAGGTGTCCCTGCCTTCACGATCGCTGCAGACACAGCGCTCACCGAGCGCTGTGTCTGCAGAGAAGGAAGCGCTGTGCGCTTCCTGTTCCGGCCCGGCGGTCATGTGACCGCCGTGACCGGAGAGTGCAGGGGCTGTGTGAGGTCTCTCAGAGACCTCGATCAGCCCTGCTGTGAGGCTGTACAGCGCAGGATTGCTGCTGTACAGCCTCTATAGGGGTGCATTTGTCCTGTAACTGGGGCTACTATGTCAGCCCCAGTTACAGGAGAAATCAACTGTGAAAAAAAAAAGAAAAAGTGAAGCAAATGTCCCCCAGAGGTCTTGTATGACCTTATGGGGGACGAAAAGTGTAAAAAAAAATAAAAAAAATAAAGGGTTGAAAAAATAAAATAAAATAAAGTTTCACATGTAAAAAAAAAAAAAGTTCCCAAGTTAGGAATAAAAAAAAAAAAATTAAAATAGAAAAAATAAAGTAAAATAGACATATTTAGTATTGCCGCGTCCGTAAAAACCAGCTCTATAAAAATATCACATGACCTAACCCCTTGGGTGAACACCGTAAAAAAAAAAAAAAAAAACGGTGTCAAAACAAGCAATTTTTGTCACCTTGCATCACAAAAGGTGCAACACCAAGTGATCAAAAACGCGTATGTCCCACAAAATGGTACCAATAAAACCGTCACCTCATCCCGCAAAAAATGAGCGCCTACATAAGAAAATCTCTCAAAAAATAAAAAAACTATAGCTCTTAGAACATGGAGACACTAAAACATAATTTTTTTGGTTTCAAAAATGCTATTATTGTGTTAAAGTCAAACAAATAAAAAAAAGTATACATATTAGGTATTGCCGCGTCCGTAAAAACCAGCTCTATAAAAATATCACATGACCTAACCCCTCGGGTGAACACCGTAAAAAAAAAAAAAAAAAAACTGTGTCAAAACAAGCAATTTTTGTCACGTTGCATCACAAAAGGTGCAACACCAAGTGATCAAAAACGCGTATGTCCCACAAAATGGTACCAATAAAACCGTCACCTCATCCCGCAAAAAATGAGCCCCTACATAAGAAAATCTCTCAAAAAATAAAAAAACTATAGCTCTCAGAACATGGACACATTAAAACATAATTTTTTGGTTTCAAAAATGCTATTATTGTGTAAAACTTTAATAAATGAGAAAAAGTATACATATTAGGTATCGCCACGTCCGTAACAATCTGCTCTATAAAAATGTCACTTGACTGAACCCCTAAGGTGAACGCTGTAAAAATAAATAAATAGAAACTGTGCTAAAACAACCAATTTTTTGGTCACCTTGCCCCATAAAGTGTTATATTGAATGATCAAAAAATCATATGTACCCAAAAATAGTACTAATAAAACTGGCACCTTATCCCCTAGTTTCCAAAATGGGGTCACTTCTTGGGAGTTTCTACTGTAAGGGTGCATCAGGGGGCTTCAAATGGGACATGGCATCTAAAAACCATGTGGAGTTCCTTTCCTTCTGCGCCCTGCCGTGTGCCCATACAGCAGTTTACGACCACATGTGGGGTGTTTCTGTAAACCGCAGAATCTGGGTAATAAATATTGAGTTTTGTTTGGCTGTTAACCATCGATGTGTTAGAGAAAAAAATTGATTAAAATGGAAAATCTGCCAAAAAAGTGAAATTTAAAAATTTGATCTCCATTTTCCTTTAATTCTTGTGGAACGCCTAAAGGGTTAACAAAGTTTGTAAAATCGGTTTTGAATACCTTGAGGGGTGTAGTTTCTACAATGGGGTCATTTATGGGGGTATCCACTATGTAGGCCCCACAAAGTGACTTCAGACCTGAACTGGTCCTTATAAAGTGGGTTTTGGCAATTTTCTTAAAAATTTGAAGAATTGCTTCTAAACTTCTAAGCCTTCTAACGTCCTAAAAAAATAAAATGACATTTCCAAAATGATGCCAACATAAAGTAGACATATGGGGAATGTTAAATAATAAATATTTTATGAGGTATCACTTTCTGTTTTAAAAGCAGAGAAATTGAAATTTAGAAAATTGCGATTTTTTTTAAATTTTTGGGTAAATTTGGGATTTTTTCATAAATAAAGGTGAAATATTTTGACTCAAATTTATGACTATCATGAAGTACAATGTGTCACGAGAAAACAATCTCTGAATGACTTAAAGGCGTTCCAAAGTTATTACCACATAAAGTGAGATATGTCCGTTTTGCAAAATTTGGCCTGGTCAGGAAGGGGGCAAAGGGCCCAGATGGGAAGTGGTTAACCCAATTTTAGTAGTTTCTGCAATCTCCTTAGATGTTTCCTCTGCTTGATGCATGCCAATGATTTGACCCTTCTCAAACAGACTAACATCTTTTCCACAACCACGAGATGTGTCTTTCGACATGGTTGTTTAAGAAATAAGAAGCAACTCATTGCACCAGTTGGGGTTAAATAACTTATTGCCAGCTGAAAGATAATCGCCCAGGCAGTAATTATCCAATAGGAGGCTCATAATTATTTGCTTAGTTAAATCCAGGCAACTTTTTTTAGGGACAGGCAGTGTATAATAATGCGCACAGAGAGCGCCATTATATATTATAATAATACAGAGGGGGCTATTATATATTGAAATTCGGCAGGGGCATTGTATATTCTAATAATATGGGGAGCACATTATATATAGTACCAATAAAGAGGGGGCATTATATATGCTGTCAATACAGAGAAGGCATTATAATACATGGGGTCATTATAACATAGAAACATAGACTGTGTCGGCAGATAAGAACCATTTGGCCCATCTAGTCTGCCCAATATAACTATAACTACTAGGAGTACTGCAGGGAGGGCTTTATAAATATTGTGGCTACTACAGGGGGCATTATAACTAGTTTTGGGTGCGAATATTCGAATTGCGATTATTATTTGCGAATATCGGCACTTCGAGAATTCGCGAATATTTAGAATATAGTGATATATATTCGTACTTTTGAATATTCTAGATTTCTTTTTTTATCAGTAACCTCCCTTCTTGATTGTGGGCCAATGAGACGGCTGCAATGTCTTTGTCTGAGCTTAGCAACATCCCTAGCAACCAATGGGAAAGTTGCCTACCCCTTACTATATAAGAACCTCCCCAGCAGCCCTTGCATGCAGTATTTTGCAGATCTGAGAGAGACAGCAGTGTTATTGCTGTGCTCTCTGCTTTCCTGTGTAATTACATTAGTTAGTTAGTTAGTTAGTTAGTTAGCTTAAATATATAATACAGATTGTTAGTGGGAGATAGTCAGTGTAGGTTAGATAGTGATATAGTGTAGCTGCTGTCCATACATACATGTTACATACACAGTGCTGTATGTATGTATGTATGCTACATACATACATACATACATAGTGCTGTGATGTCACAAGTTCACAACAATACTTAGTGCACCAATCACTAATAAGTAGTCAGACCTGTTAAAATGTGAAGTTGCATGTATTGCGTCAAAATATTCGCATCATTAGTGCCGATTTTGCAATCGCAAATATATTGGAGCACTCTATCTGCATATAAAGCTATTGTAATGTTCTGCCGTGCCAACCATTTTCTCTAGTCTCAGGAAACTTCTAGCAGCTTGAAAAATGTAGCTATACGTCTATATTTCACGCGCATTACGCAAATAATACATTGCCGATTTTTCGCAATCAAGAAAATAACCTCGAATTCGCGAATTCATGAATATATGACAAATATTCCACCAAATATTCGCAAAATATAGTGAATTCGAATATTGCCCCTGCGGCTCATCAATAATTATAACTACTGGAGACACTATAGGAAGCTTTATCACTACTGTGGGCTCTATAGGGGGGCCTTATTACTACTAGAAGCTCTATAGGGGGTCTTGTAGAGGGGCATTGTTACTGCTGGGGGCACTATAGGGGACCTTATGGGGGGCATTATCAATATTAGGGGTGCTAATATTTAGCACAATATGGAAGACATTACTAATGGGGTTGCTAATAGAAGTACTGTAGGGGCACTTTTACTAATGAGGGCCATCTTGGAGCAGTATTGCTATGGGGGGGGGACTATCTGTATGGCACTGTTCTTTGCACTGCAGTAGATTATCTGAGGGCATGGGGAGCACAGAGGGCATATTATTGGGGGTAGCAGCAGGATGATATTGTTGAAGCACCAGGAGGGAAGGATGGTAGAAAAGTGAGAAATCTAAGATGTTTGTGTTGTAAACTCTGCAGAGACAAAACACGGCTAAGAGAGCTGAGAGAGTTTACCATGGGGGTCTGATCTCCATTACATTAGAGGAGACATCACTGGATGTAAGAGGCATGTGGCGTGTATTACTGTCACTGCAAGTTCTGTGAGAAGGTCTGACAAACGTTCTTCTCTACCTCTTGTATGACGTTCTTTGTTTTGGTTTCACTTTGTCAGCTCCTTTCCTTCTGCCAGGTGTCACTTATTTAGACTAATCGTCTTCCTTTATATTCCCTCCCATATTGCCTCACTTTGTGGTTTATACTACTTCCTGGATGAAGTGTTCACTGCTGGAGGCTGCTACTGCTGTTTGCTCAGATAAGTCTTTTCCTTTATTGTGTTTCCTTGCTGGCTTGATTCTAGGTGACCCTGACGCCGTCTGTATTCAGTGCAGGAAGCCAGTGGTCGTGTCCCCTCACTATTATAGGGTTTTCAGGTGTCACACAGTCTTAGGTACGTGGGCATGCAATGAGACCCTTGCATGTGCATAGCAGTCATGGAGAGCTCTTAGGGTTTTATAGGGCTCACCTATATGCTCCTTAGTTTGGGATCAAGTCAGTCGGTCGTTTATTGATAAGTTCCAGCTATCTGCAACTTCACCCGTGACATTATAAACCGCCAAACCGTCTTAAGCATGGATCCGGTTACAGCCTTGATTGACCGCATGCAAGGTCTTTCGCTGGAGGTAGCAGATCTCCATAAAACTGTGTCTCAGTTTCAGGTGACCGATTCTGCTGGCATTCATGGAGTTTGTTCCGAGCCTAAGATCTCGCTTCAGGATACGTTCTCCGGGGGTAGTGAGAATTTTGTTCGCTTTAGAGAGGCTTGCAAACTCCATTTTCGCCGACTTCCCCATTCCTCTGGTGATAAGAAGCAGAGGGTGGGGATCATCATCTCGCTGCTCAGGGATAACGCTCAGTCTTGGGCCTTTTCGCTGCCGGTGGGGGCACAGCCCCTCCGAACGGTGGATGAATTTTTTGTACCCCTGGGGCAGATATATGATGACCCGGATCGTATTGCTCTGGCTGAATCTAAACTGCGTCTTTTATGCCAGGGTAAACAGTCCGCAGAGATATATTGTTCTGAATTTCGGAGATGGGCAGCTGATACTGGTGCTGCACTCCGAAGTCAATTTTGCCATGGTCTTTCGGAGGGATTGAAAGATGCATTTGATTTTCATGAGAGACCTGCCTCGTTGGAGTCTGCCATGTCTCTAGCTGTTCGTATTGACAGGCGTCTTAGAGAGAGAGGAGAGACCACTCCATCCTGTCATATTCAGTCCTAGGACAGTGGGGCGGTCTCATTCTGTGCGCAGGGGCCTCAGTCTCTCTCAATCCCCTCTGAGCAGGAGGCCATGCAGCTGGGTTTGCTTGCCTCTGATAGTAGAGGATTCAGCTCTCAGAGGAGGGTTTGTTTCTGTTGTGGGGGTATAAATCATTTGGCTAATGTTTGCCCCTCTAGGAGATTCAGGGAGTTTTTTGAGGGTAATAAAGAAACAAAAAGAAAAAAAAAACCTCTAAAAACTTTCCATTTGCTATTATTGGCAAGGTTGATGCGGAAATTGAAGGTTTGCCGTTTGCTTGTAGTTCCCGTTTTCTCCTACCTGCCAGGGTGGCGCTAGATAGCAAGAACATTGTTTGTGAGATTTTTGTAGATAGTGGAGCAGCTGTCAATCTCATTGATAATCAATTTGCTATAACACATGGTTTCCAGGTATGCACTTTGGAAAAGGATATACCTGTTTTTGCTATCGATTACGCTACACTTTCTCAAAAATCGTTAAAGGGTATAGTTCACAATATCCGTTTGACTGTGGGTGATGCTCATGTTGAGGCTATGTCATGTTTCGTCATAAGCGGATTACCTACTCCTCTAGTGTTGGGGCTACCCTGGCTCACTAAACATAACATCACCATTGATTGGCAAGCAAGGCAAATAAATGGTTGGAGTGACTTTTGCAGAGAGAATTGCCTCACGGCGTCTCTTTCAGAGGTTTCTACCAAGACTGTACCATCTTTTCTCTCTGAATTTTCGGATGTGTTTTCCGAGAGTGGTGTCCAGGAGCTGCCCCCTCACCGGGAGTAGGATTGCCCTATTAATCTCATCCCAGGCGCCAAGCTGCCAAAATCACGTTGATACAATCTCTCCCAACCTGAAAGAGTCGCTATGCTTACTTATATCTCTGAGAGCCTGAGAAAGGGACACATCTGACCCTTGAAGTCACCTGTTGCCGCTGTTTTTTTTTTGTTAAGAAAAAAGATGCTTCTTTAAGACCTTGTCTGGATTTCAGGGAGCTGAACTGTATCACAATTTGTGACCCATATCCGCTTCCTCTGATCCCGGACCTGTTTAACCAGATTGTTGGGGCTAAAGTTTTTTCTAAGTTGGATTTAAGAGGGGCATACAACCTAGTCAGGGTCAGGGAAGGGGACGAATGGAAGACGGCCTTCAATACCCCTGAGGGTCATTTCGAGAATTTGGTTCTGCCCTTTGGTTTGATGAATGCTCCGGCCGTCTTCCAACATTTTGTGAACAGCATTTTTTATCATTTAATGGGGAAATTTGTACTGGTGTATCTAGATGACATTTTGATTTTTTCTCCTGATTTCAAAACTCATAGGGACCACCTACGTCAGGTCTTGCTCATTCTGCGGGAGAATAAATTGTATGCTAAACTGGAATAATGTGTGTTTGCTGTTCCAGAGATTCAATTTCTTGGTTTTCTTCTCTCCGCTTCTGGTTTTCGGATGGACCCTGAGAAGGTCCGCGCTGTGCTTGATTTGGAGCTTCCTGAGAATCAGAAGGCGCTGATGCGGTTTTTGGGTTTTGCCAATTATTACAGAAAGTTCATTTTGAATTATTCCTCTGTTGTTAAGCCACTCACTGATATGACTAAAAAGGGGGTGGATTTTTCCTCCTGGTCGGTAGATGCGCTTAAGGCCTTTTCTAGTATCAAAGAGAGTTTTGCTTCCGCTCCTATTTTGGTACAACCTGATGTCTCTCTACCTTTTATTGTTGAGGTGGACGCTTCTGAGGTGGGTGTGGGTGCGGTCTTATCTCAGGGTCCCTCTCCTGCCAAATGGCGACCGTGTGCCTTTTTCTCAAGGAAACTCTTCTCCGCAGAGAGAAAGTACGATGTGGGAGATAGGGAGTTGTTGGCCATCAAATTAGCTTTTGAGGAATGGCGCCATTGGCTAGAGGGAGCCAGACACCCTATTACCGTGTTTACCGACCATAGGAATCTGGCCTACTTGGAATCAGCCAATCGTCTGAACCCGAGACAGGCCAGATGGTCTTTGTTCTTTTCTAGGTTTAAATTTTGTTGATACGTTCTGCCCTGGGATTAAAAATGTGAAGGCGGCTGCCCTGTCACGTTGTTTTCCGGGAGGGGGGAACTTTGAAGACCCGGGTACCATTTTGGCTGATGGGGTGGTCGTCTCTGTTCTTTATCCTGATTTGGAGGCAGAGGTTCAGGCAGCCCAGGCAGAGGCTCCTGATCTTTGTCCTCCCGGGAGGTTGTTTGTGCCTCTCGCTTTACGACACAAGGTTTTTAAGGAGCACCACAATACTGTCCTTGCTGGGCACCCGGGGAGTAGAGCCACAGTGGATCTCATTGCTCGGATATTCTGGTGGCCGGCTCTTCGTAAGACGGTTGAGGGTTTTGTGGCAGTCTGCGAGACCTGTGCTCGTGCCAAGGTCCCTCATTCACGGCCATCGGGTTCTCTCCTCCCGTTACCCATTCCTTCCCGTCCTTGGACGCATCTGTCCATGGACTTCATTACGGACCTGCCTCGTTCCTCGGGGAAGACTGTGATTCTGGTAGTAGTGGACCGTTTTAGCAAAATGGCGCATTTTATTCACTTTCCTGGGTTACCCAATGCTAAGATGCTGGCGCAAGCGTTTGTTGATCACATTGTTAAATTGCATAGCATTCCTTCAGACATCGTTTCTGATAGGGGCACGCAATTTGTTTCCAGATTCTGGAAGGCCTTCTGTTCTCGCTTGGGGATTCCGTTGTCGTTCTCTTCTGCTTTTCACCCGCAGTCGAATGGTCAGACCGAACGCGTCAATCAGAATCTGGAGACATATCTGCGCTGTTTTGTGGCAGAAAATCAGGAGGATTGGTATTCTTTTTTGTCCCTTGCTGAGTTTGCTTTAAATAACCGTCGCCTGGAGTCCTCTGATAAGTCAGCATTTTTTGGTGCATATGGGTTTCATCCGCAGTTTGGGACATTCTCTGGAGAGGGGTCTTCTGGTTTACCTGATGAGGAGAGATTTTCCTCGTCTTTGTCATTTATTTGGCAAAAGATTCAGGGTAATCTGAAGAGGATGAGTGAGAGATATAAGCGTGTGGCGGATAAGAGACGTGTGCCTGGTCTGGACCTGAATGTGGGGGATCTGGTGTGGTTGTCTACAAAGAATATCAAACTGAAGGTTCCCTCCTGGAAGTTGGGTCCTAAGTTTATTGGGCCTTATAAGATCTTGTCCGTCATCAATCCCGTTGCCTTCCGTCTTGATCTTCCTCAGACTTGGAAGATCCATAATGTTTTTCACAGGTCCCTATTAAAACCTTATGTCCAACCCACTGTACCCTCCTCTTTGCCTCCTCCTCCGATTTTTGTTGATGGTAATCTTGAATTTCAGGTCTCTAGGATTGTGGATTCTCGCATTATCCACGGTTCTCTTCAGTACCTCATTCATTGGGAGGGTTATGGTCCTGAGGAGAGGATGTGGGTCCCAGTGGCGGACATTAAGGCCACTCGTCTTATCAGGGCTTTCCATAGATCTCATCCTGAGAAGGTGGGCTCTGAGTGTCCGGAGTCCACCCGTAGAGGGAGGGGTAGTGTCACCGCCACTTCTGTGAGAAGGTCTGACAGATGTTCTTCTCTTGTATGACGTTCTTTGTTTTGGTTTCACATTGTCAGCTCCTTTCCTTCTGCCAGGTGTCACTTATTTAGACTAATGTAGTAATAGGAAAATGAGCGAGCACTCATACACTTGGCAACCAAATTGACATGTGCAGAAAATATTTATTAAATCCCCATAAAATACAAGTAATAAAATTTATAAGAACAATGTAGCAATAATATACAACATTACAGTCACATATATTGTGGTAGATATGATCGACACTATATTCATATGACTCAATAGTGTCGATAAATTCAATAGTATATATCTCACCAAAAAACTTCAAGTATATGCTGTTATTTGGGAAGAGGGGGTATTATCTTCTAGCGCTCTATCCCAATTTGGGAAACTGAATGTCACTGAAAATGCTGTAGGTGTATTCACTGGGAGTGCAATATGTTCATAAAGTGTCCACAGGAATCCTGATAATGTGAAAAGTCTCTTATAGCATATCCTTTTAAGCTCGATATGAGCTTTGGATTGAAGAAAACTTTAAATCGATGTTTGGCTTACCGTCTAGCGTCTGCTTTCTCCCTATTGCTTCAATGGAGCTTTAAATATTTGCCGGCTTATTCAGTCGCTCCATACAGCAAGCTGGTTTAAATTTCGCGGGAGTTCCAAAGATCGCAGGAGTTGCCACTCTGTTCAGCAATTTCCTTTGGTGCAGCTTTCAACGATAAGAATAGTTAATCCTTTACTGTAGAGATTTTCTTCTGTATGGCCATACAGTATTATCGGAGGCTTTTCAATGCAGGTACATCACTTGTTTCACCATACGCGTTACGGGTAGATTCACTCTCCCATCCTCAGTGGTCAAGTGTCTGCCTGCTCTGCCTCCATTTTTATCCATTCCTTTAATTGCTTCCCAAATCTTGGACACCTGTTGTTCATGCTACTCCCAGTTTGCCAGGGAATCCTCCCACATAATCAGGGGATAATTCAAAACAGCCTTGATTTTTTTATTTTTTTTTATTTAATTTTTATTTATTTTTTCTCTTGCAGTTTCCATGCGTTTTTGATGCGTTTTTTGGGGGACACATGCGTTTTTTGGCCCAGATGTCCCAATTGGTGTGATATATCATTGTGTGAAATATAAACTTGATATCTGATTGCTAACACTTATAAAATGACTTTTTATAATAAAATATTATTAAATAAATTTTCAAGATTAAAATATCAATATAAGAATATAAAACAATAAATGAATATAAAACAATAAATAATAAATGTGAGGAATCTTGAAAGTTTCATAGGAATCTTAGCGTTTGATACAATTATTCGAATTTGATAGAGAAAGAAGGGTGGGTATCTCGGAGCCAAGGACACGTCGCAGCGCCGATAAACGGCCTAGCATGCGACGTGCCGTCGGCAACGAGACACCCAACCTACATAAATCCAAAAATTTCCAACTCCGAATTAAGGCCTTTCGGTTGTAGAGCTCCAAATTCATAAATGCGTCTGGATTCTATCCTAGACATTTGTCTGATAAAATCACCGCCCCTCCAGTGTTTCTCCACCTTCTCCAGTGCCGTAAACACCAGACTTGATGGATCCTGATTATGCATCTCTTTATAATGTTTAGATAGGGAATGTTTATCATAACCCTTCCTGATGTTGGCAATATGTTCGGCCACTCTTTTTTTGAATGGCCTCTTGGTACGTCCTATATATTGTCTGTTACAGGGGCACTGGAGAAGGTAGATAACTCCACTGGAGTCACATGTAAGACAATCTTCTCTCTCCTAATTAAAATTGTTCTGAGTCGAGGGGACATTAGTAGTCAGGCGGGGTTTTTTATTCATTCTACAACCCATACACCTTCCACATTTATAAAAACCCTTCAAACTCAGCCAAGTTCCTGAAAAACTCAACTTATTTTGTTTCCACGGTTTTACGGTAGGGGCCACCTTGATACCTAGATTGGGTGCCCTAGAGAAGGTAATCGTTGGAACAGTTGGGAGTAAGTGTCCCACAATTTTGTCATTCAACACATGGTGCCAATGGGTTTTGATAATTTTCTGAATCTTCCTATAATTCTCATTAAATGGAAGAACAACTCTCATGGCTTCTTTATTTTGTGTTTTATCTTTCTCATTATCCATCTCATTTTTATCTTTATTGTCCTCCTTATTAAAGAACTCTCTTCTATCTAATTTCCTAATTTGGTTGAGTGACTCCTCCACTAAGTTTTCAGGATATTCCTTCTCAATAAATTGTCTTTTCATCTCAATGGCTTCCATCTCAAAAGTATGTCCCTCTGTGCAGTTCCGCTTAATCCTACGGAACTGACCAGAGGGAACATTTGTCAGCCATTTTGGCAGGTGACAGCTAGAAAAATCAATATAACGATTTCTAGCTGTGGATTTACAAAATGTCTCACATATATATTTATTACCAGATTGTGTGATTAATAAATCCAAGAATTCGGTGCTCTCCTGTATGTTTGAGGTAAAGACCAGATTTAAATTATTAATATTAATTGTTTCTAGGAATTTTTCCAATTCTTCTTTACTCTTTTTCCAGATGAAGATCACATCATCTATATAACGGCGCCACAGGGCCAGATCCGTCCCCAGCCTTGGCTTGATGAGGTTGTACTCCCACTCAGCCAAGAACAAATTAGCATAGCTGGGGGCGAATCTGGTCCCCATGGCGGTACCCCGCTTCTGCAGGAAGAATTCCCCCTCAAAAAAGAAGTAGTTGTGGCTCAGGATATACTCTATTCCTTTCGTTATAAATTCTTTTTTTATTGCTCCATACGAGCCATCTCTTATTAATTGCATTTTTACAGCATCAATTCCTTGCTGATGTTCAATCACAGTATAAAGTGACTGAACATCAAGTGTACCCATAATCCATCCAGACTGGACATCTAGGTTTTCCAGAATCTGTATGATTTGGGTAGTGTCTTTAATATAGGAATTGGTTTTCTTGACTATTGGCTGTAACTGTACGTCTATATATTTGGACAGGTTGGATGTGATAGATCCAATCCCTGAGACGATAGGGCGTCCTGGGGGATCATTCGGATTTTTATGCACTTTGGGCAGGCAGTAGAAGCATGGTAGCCTTCTCTGCGTGCCCAAAATGAAATCCAGTTCCTGCTGTGATATTGTACCATTATCCAATCCGTCCATACTGTATCTCCTGAGCTCCAACTCAAATCTCTCAAGGGGTCTCCCCCCAATTTTTGATAGGTCTCCCCATCTGAGAGTTGTCGGAGACATTCCCTATTATAATTAATTGTGTCCATCACCACTACCGCACCTCCCTTATCCGCGGGGCGTATAGTGATGGAGTGTTTTTTTTGTAATTGTTTCAATGCCTCAAACTCTCCTCTGGTAAGATTGTTTGTGGCTCTTGATCTAGCTTTTAGTTTGCAAATATCTTCCTCTACACACTTCTGAAAGGCTCCTATTTCTTTACTGATTTCACTCCTTGGAAACATATTTGATTTATTTTTTAGGAGGTTTTTGTTAGGGTTTTTTGTCTTTTTTACGGTTTTTTCAACTATCACTTTCTCATTCCTCACAATTGGATTTTTGATAAAATATTTTTTGAGGCAGATATTCCTTATTAGTTTTTGGACTCCTATATATGTAAAGAATTTATCCATCTTATTGGTGGGGGCAAACTTCAGACCTTTCTCTAACAGATTATTTTGGGTTTTAGTCAGGGTGGTTGAACTTAAATTAATTATTGCGCTGAGATCCGTTACTCCCAACTATTCCAACGATTACCTTTACTAGGGCACCCAATCTAGGTATCAAGGTGGCCCCTACCGTAAAACCGTGGAAACAGAATAAGTTGAGTTTTTCAGGAACTTGGCTGAGTTTGAAGGGTTTTTATAAATGTGGAAGGTGTATGGGTTGTAGAATGAATTAAAAACCCCGCCTTACTACTAATGTCCCCTCGACTCAGAACAATTTTAATTGGGAGATAGAAGATTGTCTTACATGTGACTCCAGTGGAGTTATCTACCTTCTCCAGTGCCCCTGTAACAGACAATATATAGGACGTACCAAGAGGCCATTCAAAAAAAGAGTGGCCGAACATATTGCCAACATCAGGAAGGGTTATGATAAACATTCCCTATCTAAACATTATAAAGAGATGCATAATCAGGATCCATCAAGTCTGGTGTTTACGGCACTGGAGAAGGTGGAGAAACACTGGAGAGGCGGTGATTTTATCAGACAAATGTCTAGGATAGAATCCAGACGCATTTATGAATTTGGATCTCTACAACCGAAAGGCCTTAATTCGGAGTTGGAAATTTTTAGATTTATGTAGGTTGCTAGGCATGCTAGGCCGTTTATCGGCGCTGCGACGTGTCCTTGGCTCCGAGATACCCACCCTTCTTTCTCTATCAAATTCGAATAATTGTATCAAACTCTAAGATTCCTATGAAACTTTCAAGATTCCTCACATTTATTATTTATTGTTTTATATTCATTTATTGTTTTATATTCTTATATTGATATTTTAATCTTGAAAATTTATTTAATAATATTTTATTATAAAAAGTCATTTTATAAGTGTTAGCAATCAGATATCAAGTTTATATTTCACACAATGATATATCACACCAATTGGGACATCTGGGCCAAAAAACGCATGTGTCCCCCAAAAAACGCATAAAAAACGCAAGGAAACTGCAAGAGGGAAAAAAAATAAAAAATTTTTTTTAAAAAAATCAAGGCTGTTTTGAATTATCCCCTGATTATGTGGGAGGATTCCCTGGCAAACTGGGAGTAGCATGAACAAAAGGTGTCCAAGATTTGGGAAGCAATTAAAGGAATGGATAAAAATGGAGGCAGAGCAGGCAGACACTTGACCACTGAGGAAGGGAGAGTGAATCTACCCGTAACGCGTATGGTGAAACAAGTGATGTACCTGCATTGAAAAGCCTCCGATAATACTGTATGGCCATACAGAAGAAAATCTCTACAGTAAAGGATTAACTATTCTTATCGTTGAAAGCTGCACCAAAGGAAATTGCTGAACAGAGTGGCAACTCCTGCGATCTTTGGAACTCCCGCGAAATTTAAACCAGCTTGCTGTATGGAGCGACTGAATAAGCCGGCAAATATTTAAAGCTCCATTGAAGCAATAGGGAGAAAGCAGACGCTAGACGGTAAGCCAAACATCGATTTAAAGTTTTCTTCAATCCAAAGCTCATATCGAGCTTAAAAGGATATGCTATAAGAGACTTTTCACATTATCAGGATTCCTGTGGACACTTTATGAACATATTGCACTCCCAGTGAATACACCTAGAACATTTTCAGTGACATTCAGTTTCCCAAATTGGGATAGAGTGCTAGAAGATAATAACCCCTCTTCCCAAATAACAGCATATACTTGAAGTTTTTTGGTGAGATATATACTATTGAATTTATCGACACTATTGAGTCATATGAATATAGTGTCGATCATATCTACCACAATATATGTGACTGTAATGTTGTATATTATTGCTACATTGTTCTTATAAATTTTATTACTTGTATTTTATGGGGATTTAATAAATATTTTCTGCACATGTCAATCTGGTTGCCAAGTGTATGAGTGCTCGCTCATTTTCCTATTACTACATTTGCCTTTAACCACTTCAGCCCTTAGTGCTTAAACACCCTGAAAGACCAGGCCACTTTTTACACTTCTGACCTACACTACTTTCACCATTTATTGCTCGGTCATGCAACTTACCACCCAAATGAATTTTACCTCCTTTTCTTCTCACTAATAGAGCTTTCATTTGGTGGTATTTCATTGCTGCTGACATTTTTACTTTTTTTGTTATTAATCGAAATTTAAAGATTTTTTTGCAAAAAAATGACATTTTTCACTTTCAGTTGTAAAATTTTGCAAAAAAAACTACATCCATATATAAATTTTGCTCTAAATTTATTGTTCTACATGTCTTTGATAAAAAAAAAATGTTTGGGTAAAAAAAAAATGGTTTGGGTAAAAGTTATAGCGTTTACAAACTATGGTACAAAAATGTGAATTTCCGCTTTTTGAAGCAGCTCTGACTTTCTGAGCACCTGTCATGTTTCCTGAGGTTCTACAATGCCCAGACAGTACAAACACCCCACAAATGACCCCATTTAGGAAAGTATACACCCTAAGGTATTCGCTGATGGGCATAGTGAGTTCATAGAACTTTTTATTTTTTGTCACAAGTTAGCGGAAAATGATGATTTTTTTTATTTTTATTTTTTTTTCTTACAAAGTCTCATATTCCACTAACTTGTGACAAAAAATAAAAAGTTCTATGAACTCACTATGCCCATCAGCGAATACCTTGGGGTCTCTTCTTTCCAAAATGGGGTCACTTGTGGGGTAGTTATACTGCCCTGGCATTCTAGGGGCCCAAATGTGTGGTAAGGAGTTTGAAATCAAATTCTGTAAAAAATGACGAGTGAAATCCGAAAGGTGCTCTTTGGAATATGGGCCCCTTTGCCCACCTAGGCTGCAAAAAAGTGTCACACATCTGGTATCTCTGTATTCAGGAGAAGTTGAGGAATGTGTTTTGGGGTGTCTTTTTACATATACCCATGCTGGGTGAGATAAATATCTTGGTCAAATGCCAACTTTGTATAAAAAAATGGGAAAAGTTGTCTTTTGCCAAGATATTTCTCTCACCCAGCATGGGTATATGTAAAATGACACCCCAAAACACATTCCCCAACTTCTCCTGAGTACGGAGATACCAGATGTGTGACACTTTTTTGCAGCCTAGGTGGGCAAAAGGGCCCATATTCCAAAGAGCACCTTTCGGATTTCACAGGTCATTTTTTACAGAATTTGATTTCAAACTCCTTACCACACATTTGGGCCCCTAGAATGCCAGGGCAGTATAACTACCCCACAAGTGACCCCATTTTGGAAAGAAGACACCCCAAGGTATTCCGTGAGGGGCATGGCAAGTTCCTAGAATTTTTTATTTTTTGTCACAAGTTAGTGGAAAATGATGATTTTTTTTTTTTTTTTTTTTCATACAAAGTCTCATATTCCACTAACTTGTGACAAAAAATAAAAACTTCCATGAACTCACTATGCCCATCAGCGAATACCTTGGGGTCTCTTCTTTCCAAAATGGGGTCACTTGTGGGGTAGTTATACTGCCCTGGAATTCTAGGGGCCCAAATGTGTGGTAAGGAGTTTGAAATCAAATTCTGTAAAAAATGACCTGTGAAATCCGAAAGGTGCTCTTTGGAATATGGGCCCCTTTGCCCACCTAGGCTGCAAAAAAGTGTCACACATCTGGTATCTCTGTATTCAGGAGAAGTTGAGGAATGTGTTTTGGGGTGTCTTTTTACATATACCCATGCTGGGTGAGATAAATATCTTGGTCAAATGCCAACTTTGTATAAAAAAATGGGAAAAGTTGTCTTTTGCCAAGATATTTCTCTCACCCAGCATGGGTATATGTAAAATGACACCCCAAAACACATTCCCCAACTTCTCCTGAGTACGGAGATACCAGATGTGTGACACTTTTTTGCAGCCTAGGTGGGCAAAGGGGTCCATATTCCAAAGAGCACCTTTCGGATTTCACAGGTCATTTTTTACAGAATTTGATTTCAAACTCCTTACCACACATTTGGGCCCCTAGAATGCCAGGGCAGTATAACTACCCCACAAGTGACCCCATTTTGGAAAGAAGAGACCCCAAGGTATTCGCTGATGGGCATAGTGAGTTCATGGAAGTTTTTATTTTTTGTCACAAGTTAGTGGAATATGAGACTTTGTATGAAAAAAAAAAAGAAAAATCAGCATTTTCCACTAACTTGTGACAAAAAATAAAAAATTCTAGGAACTCGCCATGCCCCTCACGGAATACCTTGGGGTGTCTTCTTTCCAAAATGGGGTCACTTGTGGGGTAGTTATACTGCCCTGGCATTTTCCAGGGGCCCTAATGTGTGGTAAGTAGGTAAATGACCTGTAAAATCCTAAAGGTGCTCTTTGGAATATGGGCCCCTTTGCCCACCTAGGCTGAAAAAAAGGGTCACACATGTGGCATCGCCGTATTCGGGAGAAGTTGGGGAATGTGTTTTGGGGTGTCATTTTACATATACCCTTGCTGGGTGAGAGAAATATCTTGGCAAAAGACAACTTTTCCCATTTTTTTATACAAAGTTGGCATTTGACCAAGATATTTATCTCACCCAGCATGGGTATATGTAAAAAGACACCCCAAAACACATTCCCCAACTTCTCCTGAGTACGGCGATACCAGATGTGTGACACTTTTTTGCAGCCTAGATGCGCAAAGGTGCCCAAATTCCTTTTAGGAGGGCATTTTTAGACATTTGGATACCAGACTTCTTCTCACGCTTTGGGGCCCCTAGAATGCCAGGGCAGTATAAATACCCCACATGTGACCACATTTTGGAAATAAGACACCCCAAGGTATTCAATGAGGGGCATGGCGAGTTCATAGAATTTTTTTTTTTTTGGCACAAGTTAGCGGAAATTGATATTTTTAATTTTTTTCTCACAAAGTCTCCCGTTCCGCTAACTTGGGACAAAAATTTCAATCTTTCATGGACTCAATATGCCCCTCACGGAATACCTGGGGGTGTCTTCTTTCCGAAATGGGGTCACATGTGGGGTATTTATACTGCCCTGGCATTCTAGGGGCCCTAAAGCGTGAGAAGAAGTCTGGAATATAAATGTCTAAAAAATTTTACACATTTGGATTCCGTGAGGGGTATGGTGAGTTCATGTGAGATTTTATTTTTTGACACAAGTTAGTGGAATATGAGACTTTGTAAGAAAAAAAAATAATAATTCCTCTAACTTGGGCCAAAAAAATGTCTGAATGGAGCCTTACAGAGGGTGATCAATGACAGGGGGGGTGATCAATGACAGGGGGGTGATCAATGACAGGGGGGTGATCAATGACAGGGGGGTGATCAATGACAGGGGGGTGATCAGGGAGTCTATATGGGGTGATAACCACAGTCATTGATCACGCCCGTGTAAGGCTTCATTCAGACGTCCGTATGCGTTTTGCGGATCCGATCCATCTATCAGTGCATCCGTAAAAATCATGCGGACATCTGAATGGAGCTTTACAGGGGGGTAATCAATGACAGGGGGGGTGATCAATGACAGGGGGGTGATCAGGGAGTCTATATGGGGTGATAACCACAGTCATTGATCATGCCCCTGTAAGGCTTCATTCAGACGTCCGGATGCGTTTTGCGGATCCGATCCATCTATCAGTGCATCCGTAAAAATCATGCGGACATCTGAATGGAGCGGGTAATCAATGACAGGGGGGTGATCAGGGAGTCTATATGGGGTGATAACCACAGTCATTGATCATGCCCCTGTAAGGCTTCATTCAGACGTCCGGATGCGTTTTGCGGATCCGATCCATCTATCAGTGCATCCGTAAAAATCATGCGGACATCTGAATGGAGCGGGTAATCAATGACAGGGGGGTGATCAGGGAGTCTATATGGGGTGATAACCACAGTCATTGATCATGCCCCTGTAAGGCTTCATTCAGACGTCCGGATGCGTTTTGCGGATCCGATCCATCTATCAGTGCATCCGTAAAAATCATGCGGACATCTGAATGGAGCGGGTAATCAATGACAGGGGGGTGATCAGGGAGTCTATATGGGGTGATAACCACAGTCATTGATCATGCCCCTGTAAGGCTTCATTCAGACGTCCGGATGCGTTTTGCGGATCCGATCCATCTATCAGTGCATCCGTAAAAATCATGCGGACATCTGAATGGAGCTTTACAGGGGGGTAATCAATGACAGGGGGGTGATCAGGGAGTCTATATGGGGTGATCACCACAGTCATTGATCATGCCCCTGTAAGGCTTCATTCAGACGTCCGGATGCGTTTTGCGGATCCGATCCATCTATCAGTGGATCCGTAAAAATCATGCGGACGTCTGAATGGAGCTTTACAGGGGGGTAATCAATGACAGGGGGGTAATCAATGACAGGGGGTGATCAGGGAGTCTATATGGGGTGATAACCACAGTCATTGATCATGCCCCTGTAAGGCTTCATTCAGACGTCCGGATGCGTTTTGCGGATCCGATCCATCTATCAGTGCATCCGTAAAAATCATGCGGACATCTGAATGGAGCTTTACAGGGGGGTAATCAATGACAGGGGGGTGATCAGGGAGTCTATATGGGGTGATAACCACAGTCATTGATCATGCCCCTGTAAGGCTTCATTCAGACGTCCGGATGCGTTTTGCAGATCCGATCCATCTATCAGTGGATCCGTAAAAATCATGCGGACGTCTGAATGGAGCTTTACAGGGGGGTAATCAATGACAGGGGGGTGATCAGGGAGTCTATATGGGGTGATAACCACAGTCATTGATCATGCCCCTGTAAGGCTTCATTCAGACGTCCGGATGCGTTTTGCGGATCCGATCCATCTATCAGTGCATCCGTAAAAATCATGCGGACATCTGAATGGAGCTTTACAGGGGGGTAATCAATGACAGGGGGGTGATCAGGGAGTCTATATGGGGTGATCACCACAGTCATTGATCACGCCCGTGTAAGGCTTCATTCAGACGTCCGGATGCGTTTTGCGGATCCGATCCATCTATCAGTGGATCCGTAAAAATCATGCGGACGTCTGAATGGAGCTTTACAGGGGGGTAATCAATGACAGGGGGGTAATCAATGACAGGGGGGTGATCAGGGAGTCTATATGGGGTGATCAGGGGTGATCAGGGGCTAATAAGGGGTTAATAAGTGACAGGGGGGGGTGTAGTGTAGTGTAGTGGTGCTTGGTGCTACTTTACTGAGCTACCTGTGTCCTCTGGTGGTCGATCCAAACAAAGGGGACCACCAGAGGACCAGGTAGCAGGTATATTAGACGCTGTTATCAAAACAGCGTCTAATATACCTGTTAGGGGTTAAAAAAACACATCTCCAGCCTGCCAGCGAACGATCGCCGCTGGCAGGCTGGAGATCAACTCTCTTACCTTCCGTTCCTGTGAGCGCGCGCGCCTGTGTGCGCGCGTTCACAGGAAATCTCGGCCATCGCGAGATGACGCATATATGCGTGACTCTGCGCAGGGCTGCCACCTCCGGAACGCGATCCTGCGTTAGGCGGTCCGGAGGTGGTTAAGAGATGGTGGGGTGATTCCCTCTATATGAGCTTGCAGCACCATACCTTAACTACTTGCTAGTGAGCCACCACAACCTACCACTTATTTAGACTAATCGTCTTCCTTTATATTCCCTCCCATACTGCCTCACTTTGCGATTTATACTACTTCCTGGATGAAGTGTTCACTGCTGGAGGCTGCTGCTGCTGTTTGCTCAGATAAGTCTTTTCCTTTATTGTGTTTCCTTGCTGGCTTGATTCTAGGTGACCCTGACTCTGTCTGTATTCAGTGCAGGGAGCCGGTGGTCATGTCCCCTCACTATTATAGGGTTTTCAGGTGTCACACAGTCTTAGGTACGTGGGCATGCAATCGTCTACCATTGAGACCCTTGCATGTGCATAGCAGTCAGGGAGAGCTCTTAGGGTTTTATAGGGCTCACCTATATGCTCCTTAGTTTGGGATCAAGCCAGTCGGTCGTTTATTTATAAGTTCCAGCTATCTGCAACTTCACCCATGACAATAACCCTGTATGTTTCGTAGCAATGTATGTAATGTCAATCCAAGTATATCTTTAATAGTAGGGCTGGGAGGTGTTGGATTGAGAATTGGGGGGGAAATTTTTTGCCTTCTCTCTGCTCACCAAGCAAAGCGCCATCCACCTGATAGCAGCTTGGTATCAAAGCTTAGCATTCACTTCATTTTAGGTGCCAAAAAAAAGTATTCACCCCAGGTGCCAAATACACATATGCCACACCACTGACTGTTTTATAATCTGAAAAATGGCTGATGTCATTTTGAGAAAGTTGCCCAAATTAAGTCTCCAAACATTCGGATTTTCAATTGAGCCGAATTTTTTTTAAATTCAGGTTGATTTTTTTAAGTTTAGAATCACTTCAGTCATCTCTATTTATCACATTCCAAAACTGTAGCTGTACTGTAGCTGAGATATATTTTGCCTAATATTTCATTATTCCTTAAGAGACAGTACTGGAATCAGATATTCAGTATCAAGAGTGGCAGCACCCCAATACGGGGTCAAGTTGGTGCACTTCACCAGGTGGGCTCGTTCAAATGAGCCTCACTAAATTTACAAGTCCGATGTATTGGTAGTGACAGCACTCCAGGTAGCAATTAAAAAACATGGGTTAACTACCAATACCTTGGACTTGTGACATCAGACATTATGATTAAATATGAGAACTCACGTGGGAGGCTATTGTTCTACGTGGAGATTCTCTTTTACCGAAGACGAAATAAACCTGATTCTGTGTTTAACAGGAGATAGACAGAAATTAACTGAAATATAGTCATATTCCTGGTTCTGCTCATTGTCTTTATTACATAAACATAATTATCATCTTCTCAATTCCCTTTTTCTGTACTTTTCCAGAAATTGAAAATATTAAAACAATACTCAAAGCTTTGAGGCAGTGGTGTGCGCTTACTTCTCTGAAAGAAATCGGCGAGGGCTAGATTATATTTCAACCTTTTTCAATATGCTGGTATTTTAAAAATCATATAGATGTGAGCAGAAAAAAAAAGAAATGTAATTTAACTATTTACTTGAGTGTTACAGGCTGCCAAAACAAGAAATGAAGAAAAGAAACTATTATTCTCCAGGGGAATTGCTCACTTTTCTACATAGACTTATATGGGATTTCTGTTAATATACATTGATGACCTGTCCTGAAAAGACATTAATGTGTGAACGATGGGGTCTGACCTGCGTTACCCTACCTATCTGAAGAATGAATGAGTTGCTGTGCTTTAGGCATTCATTTAAAGGGGTTATCCAGGTATTGATAATGATGGTCTATCCTCAGGATAGGTCACCATTATCATATCGGCAAGGGTCTGAGCACTGGAAACCCCACTGATCAGCTGTTTTAGGGAGTCTCTGTGCTCACCTGAGCTCTGGGGAGTGCAGGCTGCTCTCCCAGCACAACGCCATTTATAGTATAGTGCTTGGTATTGCAGCTTAGCCGCATTAATTTCTATGGGGCTGAGCTGTAACTAGGCCATGTGACCAATGTACAGTGATTTCACATGACCTAGAAAGGGGCCCTAGCACTCACGGAGTGCCTATCTTCTTCCAACAGCTGATCATCGGGAGTCTCCTTCGTCGGGCCCCCACCGATCTGATATTACTGGAATGACCTATCCATCAGTAATAATTACAGGATAACCCCTTTAAGCCCTGGTGCTGAGCTGCATTTGCAGGTATGGCCTCATGTATGTGCAGAGCCACCATAAGAGGAGACCAGGGAGGAGGGCAATGGCAATTGTAGCACGGATAGGAGTTGTGGTTCATGTTGGCTGTCCTCACTCCAACACTTCCTCGGGCCATGCAGTGAATGGAGGTCACACCCTTTCTTCCCTTAGGGCACATCCTGGGGTTCCTTTGATGTTAGGTAAATGAGAGGCAGGAGGGCAGATGTAGGTTGGGGCGAGCGGATGATGGTGGACCCAATGATCAGGCCTTTTTGCTTGCAATAAATAAAGTCTCTCTACTGAATAGATAATGGGAATAGTAGTTTGTACAGCAACAAAAGGTATAGTTCTGAGTTGTGTTAAAGAGTAGGATTCTCCCAATAGTTGTATATAGACAATAACAATGATGGTAGTAGTAGTCCTGCCTAAGTTTCACTCTAAACACGCTTTGCTATCTTTCCAAATAACCACAGGCGTGCAATTCTGTTCTTATTAACTGTTTCTGCAATTCCCAGGCTTCGAGGTGCAGATCTTAGATTCAGTTGGTCAGTCAGTCACACGGTGTGTTGTTTGCTAGAGGAAGTCAACCTTTTCCACATGCAGTAAAGTCTAAATGCCATAAATGAGCAGCAACTTACTGTCTGAGTCCAGCGCGTAGCCTTGATGGTTCCAAACCTTCTATTGCTGTCTATTCTCTTTCCCGCAGGGTTAGTCTCTCAGTTAAGTTGTTCTCAGGCAGCTTTTCAGCCTCAAGAATGTTGTTTCCTGGATGAGGATTCCCCTTGGACCAACTTGGCAGGAGCTCGCACATGCAGGTCTTTCCTCTAGCTCTGTTCAGCTAAGACTGACTAACCAGAGGAGGGCCAGCCGGTGCTGTGCTTGGTGAGTAGAGAGAAGGCTGTGGTACTACATGAGCGCTGATCCCAGGTGTCTGAACCCCTCCAATCAGATACTGATGATGTATCCAGAAGATAGCAACAAGCAAAGTAGACGGGTGCATGTCCTCCAAGGATTCTTTATTCAAAATGGCTCCAATTTTTTTTTACAAAAAGTGCAACAAAAATAGTGAAACATTTCACAATGCTTGAGGAAGACTATGTTATAGTCGAAACGTTGCACTATTTTTGGCACTTTTTGTACATTTTTATGGACCCATTTTGAATAAAGAATCCTTGGAGGACATACTGCCGTCTACTTTGTTTGGTGCTGTTTAAATGGAGTGATCGCTGGGGATCCATGGTTGCTGGCAGGCTGAAGCATTCCAAAGGGAAGTCTAAAAGGGAATTTGGTGATGCTTTCATATTCATAATTTCTATCCAGAAGATAGGTCATCAGTTCAAAAATCCTGGAAAACTTCTTTAAAGCCTCAAGTCATTAAAGGGAACCTGTCACTATGAAAATGCAATTTAATCTTCAAACAGCTTGTTATAGAGCAGGAGGAGCTGAGTGGATTGATATATGGTTTTATGGGAAAAGATTCTGTAAAACTTGTAATTTACTAATATACATTCCTGCTCATTCTGGACTCTGAAGTCAGTGATGCGGTCCTATCAGTGATTGACAGACTTTCCTGTATGACTATGTAAACAGAGACAGAAATAGCTGTCTATCACTGATAGGACCGTCTCCTTGACTTCAAATCCCAGAATGAGCAGGAATGTAAATGAAGGAAATACAAGTCATACTGAATCTTTTTCCCATAAAACTATATATGGATCTGCTCAGCTCCTCCTGCTCTATAACATGCTGCCCGCAGCTTAAACACAATGTTCAGTGTGACAAGTTTCGTATAAGGTCCCACACGAGCCCCAATGACACAAAAAAGGTACCTGTATAATGGTAGGGACAGATTTAGCATTGGTGCCCAGGAGATTCAAGTTACATCTCTATATTTTTTTTACAGATTGATCTTATATTAATAAGCTATTATTTTCACAATAGATATATAGGGCGTGGTATAAAAGTTGCAATCTGAAGTGATAGGAAACTGTTGCACGCAGTTCCATCTACTAGGTACAAATATACAAGGATATATGTAAGGGTTAATTACTGCAATAGGAAAGAACATGGAGAAAATTCAGAAGAGGCTCTAATCACACAGTGGAAATAGTTCACACTGCCAGGTATGACAATAATGGAGAGAACAGAAATAACCTTGTTTTATTTCTGAACACAAATTAACTGGAACTGATGTTCTTTCTTTATAGCTGTTGTCTACAATTCAACCTAACTTCATCTCATACTGGAGCAAATGTCATTTCCCATGTTAAAAGAAATAAAAAAAATACTCACCGATCCCTCGCTGCTCCCCTTCCTACTCTTCCCATATCCCCACTGACCTCTGTTTCCTAGTCCCTCTCATGACAGAAAATGGTCTGCAGCTGTGGCCGGATTGAATGCACAATCACATTTACGTTACAGAGGGATCAGTAAGTAGACAGCGGCAGCGGACCAAAGTGTTGGAACATGAACAGCAGGCATCGTGAGGTATGATTTTTTTTCTACTCTTTTCTGACTCCTTTTTTATTTTTATATGGCTGGACAAATCCATTACACATGGTAATGGAAACTTATGGTGAAAAGCCTTTGATTTTGAATTAAATTCTCTCGTAGAGAGCCAGCTACAGTCAAGGTTCAAAAATTGTGGATGTTTGTGAAAAGTAAACCAAGGTCTACGAAACACTGGAGAAAATATTTATTAAACCTACTGCCAAAAGAACATTACTATCACATATCTAATGACAGCCAAACTAGTACATTCATTTTTTTAACTCCTAGTGATCTTGCCAATTATCCACTCCATTGTAACGGGTACTTTAGGACGTTACAACAGGATCTGCTACCATATTAGTCCATTTATAGCCTATGGCTTTCCTTCCAGGTGGTAGTTCTGTAAGTGTCCATGTTTTTGTGTCGTGCATGGATTTTATCTCTGCCTCAGCAGCTTTTATCAATTCACTGGCTTCCCCTTCTGAAAGCTGAGATATGTCTTCCCAGGTTGCAGGTTCATTGGCACTGGCAGTGCTTGCCTTGTATGAGACACGTACAGGTGGTTTACCTTTGTTTTATTTTCCCTCGTTGAGCTTGCTTGTGTCTGCTCTTCAGTACTGGTAGAGTCTGTACTCACTTCAACTTGTTCAGAAGTTACAGAGGTGGGCTGGTCAGTGTCAGATTTATCTTCTGTTCTTGCTTCTTCTGTTGTCATTACATTGTCTCTCAGACCTTCAACGAAAGTTATCCTGTTGCTAATGGTAAACTTGTCTGTTTTGGAATTTAGGATTCTGTAACCCTTAACATTGTCACTGTATCCGACAAAGACACCTTCAAATGCTCTGTTTTGGAGTTTGGTGCGTTTTTCCTTTGGAATGTAGATGAACGCTTTGCATCCAAAAACTCTTAGGTGTTTCACACTTGGCTTCTCATTGTGCCACAGTTCATATGGAGTTTTCTCCACTGTTCAGGAAAGAAGTCTGTTCTGCAAATATGTGGGTGCCATTGCCGACTCACCTCAGTATTTTTGTGGTAGTCCAGAGTCTATCAGCATACATCTGATCATTCCAGTTAGAATTCTGTTCTTTCTTTCAGCTACCCCATTTTGCTCTGGTGTGTATAGGATTGTCTTTTGATGTTCTATTCCATTCTGTTTTAAGTACTCTTGTATCTTATGTCCTGTGAATTCACCTCCATTATCACTCCGAAGTATGAGAGGCTTCCTCTGAAACTTGTTACTGGTCTTTACTACATAGTCTTGTAATTTGTCAAGAACTTCACTCTTGTGTTGCATTAGGTAGGTGACTGTGTATCTTCAATAGTCATCTATGAAAGTCAATATGTACCTGTTGCCTCCAGGTGTAGGTGGGTTTAGGGGACCACATACATCACTATGAACTAGGTCAAGTGATCTTAAAGCTCTCTTCTGGCAGACTTTGGGAAGTGTTTCTCTTATAGCTTTGGATTTGATGCAACATTTACACTTAACAGTAACTGGACAATGGGATACGGTTAGATCCTTTGTCAGATTCCTCTTTTGTAGTTCCTGTATGCATTCTGGGTGTCTATAATCTAGATGCCTGTGCCACATGTGTATACAGTCATTGTGCTTATGTGTACATAGTCTCACCTTTTCCTTCACTGTGTTGAGGTGATACAGATCTTCTAGCTTGACACTTGCCGTCCAGGATAGAACACTTGTCACTTTGGAATTTTACAGTGAGTCCTTTGGCTGCTAGACGCTTCAAGGATAAGAGTCCTCCCTCTAGATCAGGAACATAAAGAACATCTTTCACTGGTATGGCTAAATTGTGTCGCGGATCATCAGGGCATACAAGGGTTCCATGCTCATGTCCTTCTGAATTTACTTTTACTTCCATCTGCAAGGTAAAATTCAGATCAAGTTCTGTGAAAAAAACTTCTATCACTCATCATGTGAATAGTTGCCCCCGAGTCGATGCACAAGCAGTGACATTTATGGTTGCCTGTCGCTTTAAATGTGGCGTTCCAGTTTCCTTTCCATGGATCAGAGATAGTGGCTTTGACCTTTGGTTTCGTATAAGAGGGACGCTGTCTCTTTTGCTCTGCTTTCCATATAGTACAGTCTTTCTTTATGTGTCCCTGTTTGTGGCATCTAAAACACACCCTGGTCTCCATTCTGTCTAACCTTGCCTCTGTAGCTTTAAGAGCGGTTCTGGTGTCGGTTTCTGTGGCGTCATGCACTAATTCCTTTCTTCTCTGATACTCATCTATGAGCCTGGTTTTTACAAATGCTAGTGTCAGATCTGTCTCAGGCCGTGACTCCAGCGCATTGATCAGCGCAGTATATGTATCGGGCAGGGCCGGCGCTTCCATAGAGGCAAGGGGGGCAATTGCCCCCGGGCCCCCGAGTCCTTAGGGGCCCCCCCGCGCCGGCCCGCAACTAACTTTAGGCAGGACAGTCACACGGAGATGAGCGCCTCCATTATGGAAGCGCTCATCTCCAGTCATCTGTATTGCCGTCCTCAGGACAGCGATACAGATGGCTGTGCGGCAGGAGAGGGAGAGGTGTGTCCCTTTCCCTTCCTCTGATAGGCTGCAGGCACTAGACCGGCAGCCTATCAGAGGCCGGCAGGCGGCGCGATGACGTCATTGCGCCGCCTGAGCCCTGAGTCGTACACAGCGCGGGACACAGGCCGGAAAAGGCCTGCATCGCATCGCTGCCAAGGAGGTAAGTATAAGTGTTTTTTTGTTTTTTTTCTGTACAATACTGGTGGCTACTGGAAAATGATAGTGGGGGGGCCCTATGGCTAGTGGCACATGATGGGGGGCCCTATGGCTAGTGGCACATGATAGGGGGGCCCTATGGCTAGTGGCACATAATAGGGTGCCTATGGCTAGTGGCACATGATAGGGGGGGCCCTATGGCTAGTGGCACATGATAGGGGGGCCCTATGGCTAGTGGCACATGATGGGGGGCTCTATGGCTAGTGGCACATGATAGGGGGGGCCCTATGGCTACTGGCACATGATAGGGGGGGCCACCTATGGCTACTGGCACATGATAGGGGGGGTTGCCTATGGCTACTGGCACATGTTGATGGGGGGCTCAGGCTACTGGCACATGATAGGGGGGCCCTATGGCTACTGGCACATGATAGGGGGGCCGCCTATGGCTACTGGCACATGATAGGGGGGGCACCTATGGCTACTGGCACATGTTGATGGGGGGCTCAGGCTACTGGCACATGATTGGGGGGCATCTATGAGGGCACATTTTACTGGCACATTATTGGGGGACATCTATGGGGGCACTTCTTACTGGCACATTATTGGTGGCACTATAGGGGCATCTACTGAGGCCACAAAGAACGGTTATTTTATATGGGGGCTCTGTATAGGGGCATTTTATACTGGGACACATTGTGGTGGGTACTATGGGGAAGGGGGGAGAGGACTACTATGGGGTCATCTATGGGGGCACTGAGAAGGGGTATTTTATGCTTACAAATTATGAGGGATACTGAGGGCATCTACTGGCGCACTATATATTGGGCATTTTATACTGGTACATTATGGGGGGCACTAGGGGGAGAGGAGCACTATGGGGGCATTTACTGGGGTCACTATATAGGGGTATTTTATACTGGCACATTATGGGAGCACTATGGGGACATTAGCTCAACTGGGGGCATTACAAGGGGGGATTTTTTGCACTGTCACATTATAAGGAGAATTATTTCTACTGGGGGGGCATTATGGTGGGCTTTATTACTCCCCCATGGTATGACCCCCTAGTAGCAGCACCATCCTCTCCCTGCTCTGCTATTCCTCTGCCCCTTCTCCAAATTCTTATTATGAAATCTTTCTCATTAGGATAAAACGCAACATCAGCTCAGCCGAGCCCCCGGCCAAAGTGTGGAAGTGGCGTCCGAGATCCCCAAGGGCCAAGCCAAGTAACTGTAAGTTTTCATATGAATTATGTTTATGTTATACACATATAGCCTACACTGTGCCCCACAATATACAGTATACCGCTACACTGTGCCCCAAAATATACAGTTTTCTTCTGTAAAAGTCATCAAGTGTCATGGGGGGGCCCCTTATTGTTTTTCCCCCCGGGGCCCCATTTCACCTAGAACTGGCCCTGGTATCGGGTAAACTGCACAACAACATGGCTGTGGCATGACTGTCTGTTATATTCTCCCCAATTGATCTGAGTTGTGCAATCACTTCCAGCATGGCGTTTATATGCTCCTGCATGTCCTGTTCTCTGCTAAGCCTCATTTTGTAAAGTTTCCGCAGTAGAAACAACTTGCTGTTTAAACTGGATCTTTCATGCAGTCTTTCCAGTACATCCCACATGCCTTTCGCTGTGCCCTGATGTGAATGATCTCATCATCCTCCACTAGTAAGCTTATGGTGGCCTGTGCCTGTCTGTTTTTCTTGTCCCAGTCCTGACCATTGTCCTGTGGCCTCTCTGTGGTGGTAACCTCCCACAAGGCATCTCTGGATAAAAGCATTTCCACTTTAAACTTCCATAGCTGATAATTGTCATTGTTCAGCTTGGCCACTGAGAGTTTAACCTCTGAGTTTATGGCCATTCTCCCTCCTTTATATATGAGCAGTCTTACTTGTCTACATGAGATGTCATTGGAAAGCTTCCTTATGTGGATCTCCGCATGAGCCACACTGTCTCCCGTTCAGGGGTTTGTTCTGCCTGGGCCACGCCTGGTCACTGGGCTTTATCTGGTCACTGGGCCCATAACCTGTTGCAGAGTAGGATTGTTGGGTGCAGCGGAGTCAATTCAGATCAGACGTTGTGGAGTAACAGGAATTGGCTTTTTTGGAACATGTGTGCAATAACAGAAGGTCACCTTACATGGTGAATGTGACAGATAGGAAAAACTGTGAACTGCATTCAATCCAGCAATACACTAAGCTGTAAGCTGTCATCATTTTTTTACGCTCCAACATTTGGGCCACAGAGGCCTGCCTTGTGCCAGATGAATGCGACGACAGCACGGTGGAAAGTGGAGTGGAGGACAAATAGGAGGAGAGAGGAGAAGGAGAAGAGGCAGGATGTGGAGCACAAGGAGTGTGGCTTTGTGGGTTCTGATGGCATTGCTCCCACTGGGCTCAGTGATGGGAGGCCAGGTGCCTTCCTAAGGCGGTTGGTTGTCCCACGGTGAGTGTTTGGCTTACCGCGACTTATGCTTTGACAGCACAGGCTGCAAATGGCAACACTATTAACAGCAGCTGACAAGTTAAAGAAAGCCTTGCCTCAATCAGACTTTTTGGGGGGCAACTGTTATATTACTCCAGTTGCAATTAGTTGTTCGAATGACATTTGTCCCTCTGTATAGCTGCGGTATTTCAGCAGAACCGCACACAAATGCAGCACAATACACATGCACTATATAGAAATTATATTCTAGGTATATCACACCCCTGCCTCAATCAGATTTTTTTGGGGCAACTGGTATATCACACCAGTTGCAATTAGATGTTCCAATGGCATTTGTCCCTTTGTATAGCTGTGGTATCTCAGCAGAACCACACACAAATGCTGCACTATACAAATGCACTATATAGAAATTATATTCTAGGTTTATCACACCCCTGCCTCAATCAGATTTTTTGGGGGGCAACTGGTATATCACACACAGGGCCGGTGCAACCATATAGGCGAACGCCGGCGCCGGCCTGCTGGGGGCGCCGTGGTGGGCTCCCCCTAACTGGGGCTGCAGCCCTGGGCGAGCGGCTCTTGAGCCGCCCCCAGCGCCGTTACAGGGGGGCGAGGAGGTGGAGGTCCTTCTTAAATATGGCAGAGCAGGCATCTGCTTACCCTGATGGCAGGTGCCTGCTCTGCCAGTAAATTACCAGAGGAGAGGTGGCAGGCAGCAAGGGAGGCTGTTCTAGCAGCTCCCCACTCCTCCCTCATGCGCCCTCTGTGATGCCGGAATATGACGTCATTCCAGCCCTGGCATAATAAAAAACGGCGCGCTGGAGGACTGAGGAGCTGCACTGGACCCCAGGGAGGTGAGTGTTTAAGTGTTTGACTGAGTGAGTGTCTGTCTGTGTATTTATGTCAGTGAGTGAGTGTATGTATGTCTGTCTTTCTGTCAGTAAATGTATGTGTGTCTGTCATTGAGTGTCTGTGTGTGTATGTCAGTGAGTGAGGATGTCTGTCGGTCAGTAAGTGTCTGTGTGTCTGCCAGTGAGTATGTGTATGTTTGTCAGTGAGTATATGTGTGTGTTTGCCTGCCAGTGAGTGAGTGTCTGTCAGTGAGTTTCTGTGTGTGTATGTGTGTGTTTCAGTGGGTAGGTGTATGTCTGTCAGTGAGTTTCTGTGTACGTCATTCAGTGAGTGTCTGAGTGCGTCTGTCTGTCAGTGAGTGTATGTCTGTCTGTCAGTGAGTGACATGAGGGGGTGGCAAAATGGATCTTAGCCTAGGGCGGCAAAAATCCTTGCACCGGACCTGATCACACCAGTTGCAATTAATTGGTCCAATAGCGTTTGTCCCTCTGTAAAGCTGCAGTATCACAGCAGAACCGCATACAACTCCTGCACAGTACAAATGCAATATATTATACTTTCTATGTTAGAAAGTATATTATAAGTATATCACACCCCTTACTATATCACACCTATCGATACCACACCTAAACCAGTCCTTAAAAGGACTTTTGTGGCTCTATTAGCTAGCGTTTGGTGTCTCTATACTCTCTAACAGTCTGTCCCTGCTCCACACAGCAACCTCTCTCTACACTGGCAAAAGACTGAATGTAATATGGTGGCCAGATCGGGTTTATTTATAGGGTTGGGGGTGTGTGCATGTGCTGAAATATCTAAATTGGCTGTCCTGTCCCACCTGATGGATGTGTCATGGGTCAAAGTTCGGCGCTATGCAAAAAAATGTGGCGTGTGCGAATATCGCCATATGTTTGCATGTTCGGCGAATCGTGAACGAGCAAAGTTCGCCGTGAAATGACTGCCGGGTGAACCGCAATGCCATTTCTAGTCATGGCTTAGCAGCACGTCTCTCCCGGTGCAGCGGCCCCCGAAGCCAGAGATTGCTACTGAAGCTTGGACAGGTGAGCTTGTGACACACTTATTCAAAAATGACTGCCAAAACAGAATCGGAAAATGGCAATGGCTCAATACGTATAAAAAAATATAAGAAATTCTTAAAAACTCTTCATGAGATAAGCCTTTTTCACACATCAATGTCCATGATGACATCCGTGACAAGATGGTCAGTGGTTCATTTCCAGAACATCCCCTAGCAATGATTGGTGAAAACAACAGACCAAACTCGGATGGCATCCGTGTTGTGTCAATAGTTTTCATGGACCCATAAACTATGTCTGTGAAGGTTCTCATTTATCCAGGTCATGGTATATCTGTAAAGAATAAATCAAGGCAACTGGACTTACTGTAGATTTCTTGAAAACGTTTCACTCGTTCTTCCAACGAGCTTTCTCAACTGAGAATTGAGAAAGCTCGTTGGAAGAACGAGTGAAACGTTTTCAAGAAATCTACAGTACGTCCAGTTGCCTTGATTTATTCTTTACAGAGATACCCATAAACTATAATGTGGTTGAGGGATTTTTGTTCACCGACAAAAATAGTGTGGGCTTCTGTGGTGTCACCACGGACACACGGTCCGTTGAAAACTAGTGATGTGTGAATAGACACCTTAAAGTCAATGAACCTCTGTGATTCACTGATGTGTGAAAGAGGCCTTTCCACTACAAAATTTAGCAATTTTCAAGCCAGCACCTGGATCTCAATACTTTTGTAATTACATGCAATTAAACATTTTTTATAGCCACCAAGTTATTCAATAAAATATATCTGTACTGTGCCACCTGCTGCTTGTTCTTCTTTTTATTTCTCTGTTCTCACTGAGGTGGATGCACATGCTCAGTTCCATCCTTCAACTGACTCCTGAGCTGTGATAGGGAGAGAGCTGCAGCAGATAGGACACATGCCCCCTGAGCTGGACATGCCCCCTGAGCTGGACATGCCCCCTGAGCTGGACATGCCCCTGAGCTTTCAACTTGACATAAATCTAGCACAGCAACTGTAAGAATTAATGGGGAGATCTCTGGATGCACGTGAGGTACAGGGCTGCTTCTAGCTTTGTTTTTGCATTAATCATGAGATAACCTCTTTAATATACTGCCTGGCTGCACATAGGAAAAGAGGAGCTAAGGAGTTCAGAAGTCACTGTGCAACAACTCTGGAATGGATAAAAGCAAACCTGGCAAGAGATAACAGGCAGGTAAGGGAGAAAACAGCTCGAGTGGGGGCGCTTGTTAGTAGGAGACGCAAATGACTAATGATTGCTATATGTTCACCAGCAGGTTTTCTCTCTTGCCTGCCCTGTGTACTGGACAATAGGTGCCCTATTACATACAGCTCAGAGCTGGCTGCTGCTTCTTTGTACCTTTGATCCATCCTGTGCCCGGTCCGCACAACGATCCAAGGTGAACCTGTGTCTAGACTACATGTTCAAGCTGCGTATTCCCCTCACCCAATTGATCCTGTGCTATTGGTGCACCTTGTTTTTATCTCTCTGCCTCCAAACTTGCCAGGATGTAATAGAAGTGGTGTCAGTAAGAAAACTGGGAAGCAGGTGGAATCACCGCATTTCAAACGTCAACCTAAGGGCTCATACACACGAGCGTGTCCCATGCCCGTGCAGTGGATCACATATAGCGGCCAGCAATGCATGGATACCGCCGGTTTGCACGTTGTTTGCACAGTCCGCACCCCAAAAAAATAGGACATGTTCTATTTTTTTGCAGTGTGGAGACACAGAAGAGTTTCGTAGTGCTTCCATGAGCTTCCGATCTATCTGCACCACTTCGTATCTTGTTAATAGCAGACCCATTTAAATCAGTGTTGCGGTTCGCAATACGGGCACAGGACACACACACTCATGTGCAGCCCTCACTATCAGGCTCATGAGGTCGACTGTATTATGAATTGTGCAAAGCATTAATATGGCACCTGTACAGGCATGAGTGGCCCTACTGCACATCTGCATGGCTCCTATCTCCTATGGAGACCTACAGAGTTTCTTTGTCTGGGATTATATGGCATGGTACACTAGATGCCTTATTACAAGAGTATTTTCCCCTTAGTAATGCCTCTAGGGCAGAATACCTAAGTAATATGATGTTGGTTATAGGCACCACAAGGCTGCCTCCGTAATGCTCCTGCACAACGCCCTAATTACTAAGAGAAATAACTGCACAGTATGGTTTCCATTAAACCCTATAAATGAATGCATTGAATTTAGCTACTTATAATGTACACTAAAGCATAGGAGCTTTAAGAATGGCTTTGTTGAGAACTTCCCATCCATCGGTTATCTTGCTTCTCCTCCTGGACTTTTCTTTTGCATTCCCAATTGCCAGAATTTCTTTTAATTCCGACTGAGTCAATGTGTGTTTTGTCTGCCATAAAATACTGAAAGGACAGTGATGGATGGAGCCGGCTCCAGCTAAATTTTGACATCCCTGAGTCCCTATTTAGTAATCCTAACCTCTCGTAAAATTCATTTTAGCTGTACAAAAATAAATGAAGAGCTCTGTCTGCCGGGTGATAAATGGATTTTTCTCTCGAGATGAATATGACTCTAGGAAAGATACACTGTTTATACTGAGTATTAAGTGTGCTCTGCTCAGAAACCTTACAAAACCTCTTAATCTTTCCTCCTATTTTCCTTTTTTTCTCCATTACAGAAATAGAAAAATTAAAACTCCCATTAGCTTTAGACATATATATGATGTCTAGGAGAAAGCGCTGGCGCCTCTTTTGCATTGCAGGTGCACTAAAAAAATTTGATTTCAATAAAATTCATTTTGTAAACTTTGTTTTATAGGGAAAACAAAACCATAAATATCATAGTAAAAGCAATTATATTTTGCAGAGATATTTTTTATCTACATATTTTTGACTATCCCTACTCTCGGGTCACATCACGGGGGTGAATTATACTAGTGAGCTCATCAATTTGGCACATAAATTCTCGCCCACCTATTCGAGATGACCGAATTATGCTAAATTACTCCCCAAGATTTCTAACACCCCAATATTTCCTATCGCAATTGATACTACCACCTATACTATTAGGCAATAGGAGCCTATATTCACAGATTCTCTCAACCCAAACTAATAACACCAGTTATCTATATTGGACCTAAAATCCCATGGATCACTATCGGTAACATTATTCCCTTTGGAAGAGCAAGTTCTGTAAGACAGCAAGGAAGAGACTTATCCATTTTAAAATTTTATATACAATCATGAAACGCAATGCAAAAAAAAAATTGTCAGATAAAAGATAAAAACTAAAATATACATAAAATAACAATGCAGTAAATAGATAAAAGGGATAAAATACATTAGCTTACTGAGATGCAGCAGCTATATTCCAGCTGTGGGGACAGCTGAGAACAAGGGCAGTCACTCCAAAAGATATGGATCCCCAAAGGGTTGACAATGAAGTGTTCCCTTCCACCCATTTTTATCCCCCCTCAGCCGAGGGTTAGGCTGTGAAGGAACCTTCCTACTTTTCGGTCCGGCCTTCTGGAAAGTCTGATATTATTCAGGTTTTGCCCCACCTTCCCAAACTGCCAACCGATGTGGCAATATGAATCCAGGCCATTTCTTGCCGTATGACAGGGACTTCAGGTACATGTGAGATCCCATAATCTGAGTCGCCTCATCCGGGTCATACAGACACTATATATGATCGAGATTGGATTTCCAGAAGGACAGGTCCTGAATACCGGGAAACGCCTCCTGTCCAGTATGGTGTGTCTAGACTCTCCGCGAAGCCCATGTCAGGCTGAACACAATTAATAGGGTTCTGAAGATGTGGGTTTTATTAGGACAGAGTTATGGTTTCTGATATTATTTAATTCGCCTGCTGAATAGATTAGACCACCTGCTGGGTTAGCAGCCGACATGTCTGTGGCTGCCCTGCAATTTTAGTGTCCTCTTCCAGACCTTTATTACTATGCCCATATGTCCTCTATCTATCTATCTATTCTTAACCTATTTCATATATATCTATCTATGTCTGTCTATCTCAGATTTCATTACAATATTCTTTTGGATTTTGTAATTAACCACTTCTAGACTAGGCCATTTTCTTGTTAACAATCATAGTTCTGCTTTTTTAATACATGAGGGTTTACAAGCTATAATAGATTTAATCACTCAGCTTTCACTATGATACATATTTAAATTGTGTCCCACTTTCAGTAGGGAACCTGTCACCATGTTCTGACATATAAAACCAAATATACCTTAATGCTTGTTTACCCTGATAGTTCCCAGCGATCGATCCATAATCTCAGGACTAACCTGTCTTATTTTATCGCCTTATAACGCTTTTCTGCCTTTTATGCTAATTAACAGAAAAGACTCATATCTTACATGCTTGACCAGAGAAGAGTCATATTTTCTCTGAGTCAAGCTCCTCCGCTCCGCCTAAGAAATGCCCCTACAGATAAAATCTCGCGTGAGCTTCCATGCTTCGAGTCAAGGTAAGCATGCCCCTAACCGTCCTCTCTTTTGTTAGATTGACAGCCTGCAGTTTGGCCGGGATCGCATAAGTCTAGTGCATGCGCGGTGCGCTCCTTGGTAAGGCACGATGCTGTCTCCGGCTGCAGCTGTTAGCCGGGTTTCAGCGGCGCACTACGCATGCGCAAGACTTGTGCCATCCCGGCCACACTGCAGGCTGTCAATCTTACAAAAGAAGGGACGGTTAGGGGACGTGCTTACCTAGACTCAAAGCAAGGAAGCCTCATTTGCATACGACCTGCGGGGGAATAAAAGTTGTTTTACAGCGATCAAGCACCTCAGACATCTTACACAAGAACATAATTAGGAGGCTTCCGGTTCCGGCGCTGGTATGAGGAGACGCGTGTAGCGGAGCTCCGCCACCTTCCCTAACAGCCTTACCCTCCGATTACCGCCTACGGGCTCAAGTAACCACACTAAGTGTGGCAAGTGTTGGCAGGCAGCGCTGTGTGCATGGAGAGGTACCTGCTACGTAGCGGGAAGAAACCGGAGGACGGAGAAGAGCCGCTGCATAAAGAGGCCAAGATGGCGGCCGAGATTGAGACCACGCCGCGGGTAGTTGAATTGAATCAGCCCCTGATATCCTCACAAGAGGACTTGTGCAGCGTACTCAAGTTAGGTTTAGAAATGTTCCTGGGTGTTGTAGTGCAATAGACACTAACCTGAGACGGCTGACTCTCTGCAAGGGCAGGTGATGATGAGAAATGTTCGTGACGCCAGTGCCAATTAAACGGTGGCATGCCGTTTGCTGATAGCAGGAATAACTGAGGAACCACGTGATGTTAAAACAGAATTCAAACTTTAGTAGTCATCATTTAGGGACATTGACGGAAGCGCAGTTCCTTTGAAGACAGTTGATTTTCAATACAGTTGATGCAGGCAATATATATATAGCAAGGTGACTTTAGAGTGTTAAACACAGGACTTGCAGTACAGGCAGCTTGCACTCTATTCCTGACTGATCCTGGAACATAGAAACTCTTCTCCAAGGTCCAATGCCCTAGCTCTGGCGTATATCCTTGGTTTTATCTCTATCAAGTACCTCCTCTGTTGTCTTGAGTACCTCTTGCTTTTCTTGACATGCCTCTGTCTCTCTCAGTGTCCTCAGGCTGATTAGCTGTGGTGTTCCTGCTTCTGCATATATAAATTCAGGAGGGGAACCATTTCCTTGGATCTGGAACCCGGTTACAGGGACTGCATTACCCTCTCCTGGTCCACAGGCTTCAGGCCTGGACTTGACTCTGACATAGCCTAATCTCTGGTTAGACTAGACTACAGACTTAAGACTCCAACCACAACTTTAGACTCCAACTCCAGACTCTAGACTGACTTTCCTTTCCCTGACTGGGCCTTATATAAACTAGTCCCTCTAGTGCCTAAGAGCTGAAATGACACCCCTAGCAGGCCTGTACATGCACATTTTACAGCAACAGGGAAATACATAGCATTACATTACATTAAATTTTATAAAGACGACTTATACCAACTTCCCCATAGATAAGGGGGACGACAGCACACAAGTGACCCTTCTGTAGTGATGGGTATTACAGTCCCCGTACACTACATACCCCACTGCTTTAAGCTGAGTACGACCTCGTACTCCATCAGGGCCCGCCCAACTGGAATCTTTACCTGAAACAGAAAAAGACACATGCAGGCATACATATATGTCATTCATCTGCATTTACATTCATATCAGGTCCAATTGGCAAAGGTGAAGGGTGGTGACAAGGGGCGTCGTTCTCTTCTCTCAGGATAGTGAATGGAACTGGGGCGCTGACCTGGCACAGCGTGACATTAATACCAGGATAGTCCATGACAATGAATAAGTCCATATTAGAACAGCAAGAAACGGTAAAACAGTATAAAAGTTCTTGGAGGCTCAAAGAACAAATATGAGTCCGTACCCAGGTTATTTTCCTATAAATCACAGAGGCTCTCATGCGGTGGAGTCCATCTCTGGGCACATTTCCTTTTAAAAGAGCAAAAATCTCAGAGGCTCAGGTTCTTTTGAGTCTATCTCCGGGCACGGTTCCTTAGTATCAAGTTGCACAACATAAAACAAGTGCTGTAATACCCCTGATCAACCTGAAAAGGGGGGTAAGGTTAAAAGGTGCAACAAAGGAACAGGCACAACTTGGCGTGGGATAGCAAAAGCAGGCAGGAGGTCCTGGAAACAAACTTGGCTTTGTCGACTTTAATACTTCAGTGGTTAACACCTACCACTGAGCCGTGGATAAACTGGCAGCAGCAACAAAGGACCAGAAAACATAGGACTCCTGTCCTGGAAGGGTTAACAACATAATTCTTTGGTGAAATAAAGCAAAGGCCTAGCAGGCTGATTCACAGGGGTATGTCATAATTACCCGGCTCTGCTGGCAAGTACGGCCTGTAGTAGTCTTCTACAGGAGGATGTGCCCACATCACAGTGTCAGGGGGCAGCTGCAAGGTAAAGGGGCCCCTAATAGGTATTGGCCCCATGGGCCTAGGGTTAGACCCTCTTGTGGACCGTACCGGTCCCGGCACAATGATTGTGGGTTGTGCTGCATTGGGTACCGCCGCCGCAAGCGGTCCGGTGGGCTCAGTGCAGCAGTTCACAGCACTAGCGGGTCCTCTTTGGGGCCGCAACGGAGCGGGGGTGACAGAAGGTGGTCTACGGGTGGTGACAGGCACCCTTACCTCATCCTCCTTAGGCGGCGTCCGGATCCTGGCGGTGGCAATCTTGCGCAGCTCCCGCAACTTTTCCTCCAGCCGGACGATCTGGTCACCAATGCTCTCTGTGTCGGAATCGCTGTCCTCTGCTGGCGCCGCCGGCGCAGATACAGTCAACGATGGCTCGGACGCGGCCTTTGCAGATTCCGGTGGCGCATCAGGTCTCCTACCCTTCCGGATATTCTCCAAGGTAACCCGAAGTCCTTTTAAATTCTCCATGTCTTGTACGGTCTTCTCCCGACGAGGCAGCTCGGGGGAAGGATAGGGGCTCACCCATTTTTCCAACACGGTTGGCTGCCAGAAGACATTAGGCCCAATGAAGGAGCCCCGCTCTTGGAAGGCGTGATGGGCCGGCTCTGGAGAGCGTTCAGGTTCCCGCTCGCAGCCAGAGTAGTCTTCTTCTGCCTCCCAGTCCTCAGGTTCTCGCTTGGGACGGGTCACGGCAGTTGCATAAGGGCCTCTCAGGCTCTCGGCAGGGGTGAACTCCACTTCCTCTCCTTCGCGGAGGCTGTGCTGATAGGAAGGGAGGTAGTCTCTCTTGACAGATCTTCTGTTAACATACAAGTCTCTGCCAGTTAGATAATCTTGGATGAACCCGTAGCCACGGGTTTTGTCAAAGGACAGCACCAACCCCTTTCTCCTTTCCAGGCGGGGTTGGGTGTTGGTGTGTCGTTCATGGATAGTCTTGGTCAGTTCCTCATAATATATTTTAGTCTTGGTATTCCGCTTTATAGCGGCCTCCCGGATCTCTGCCATTAATGAGGACCATTTGAAAGAGGGCTGAAAGAAGTCTCTCCAAGAGCCATAGCAGGGCTCTGGTTCTTTCTCCCGTGGCAGGCAGGCGGGTCTCTCCGGTCCCGGAGAGTAGGCCGGTGGAGCCTCCTCTGGCTCGACACCAACATTATCCATTTTTGATATTTCAGGCGCGGACGTTGCAGCAACGCAGTGCTCACTCTCCAACATGCTCGATCCTTCTCTGGAGAGCGATAGGGTGGCGCCAATAAGATCAGCCAGCTCCTCCCATTGCACTGGGAGGCCGCCCCCCAGGTATTCCAGTATATGGAAGGCGGAGTCCATGTTGGCCGACATGCAAATGTCCAGATAAGCAGTGGCGCCTGACCTTGAACTCCTTCCCGCTATTTCCTCAAAAAGGCGCCAATTTTTCCCGCTTTTTCGGGATGAAGATGACGCAGCAGCTATTTCAGTAGCCTCAGCGGCCATCTTTAGCAAAATCCGCTGTCTATTCACTGACAGCAAGCAGGATGGTAAAAAGTCCATAAAACCACACTCCGATGTGGCGATTTCTTTCCTCTTGATAGCGCAACACTGCACAGCGCTTTTTGGAGGTTTTAGGCACACTTTGGGTATGTTTTTCAGTCCACAAAGTCCACTTTAATAAAACAGGCAATTTGTCACTTTGGTCACAGGGCAACTGTATAAGGCACAAAGTTCACGCTTCTTGCACTAGAAAGCGTGCGTATCCTGTTCGTGACGCCAAAAGAGAGGTGCAGCGTACTCAAGTTAGGTTTAGAAATGTTCCTGGGTGTTGTAGTGCAATAGACACTAACCTGAGACGGCTGACTCTCTGCAAGGGCAGGTGATGATGAGAAATGTTTGTGACGCCAGTGCCAATTAAACGGTGGCACGCCGTTTGCTGATAGCAGGAATAACTGAGGAACCACGTGATGTTAAAACAGAATTCAAACTTTAGTAGTCATCATTTAGGGACATTGACGGAAGCGCAGTTCCTTTGAAGACAGTTGATTTTCAATACAGTTGATGCAGGCAATATATATATATATAGCAAGGTGACTTTAGAGTGTTAAACACAGGACTTGCAGTACAGGCAGCTTGCACTCTATTCCTGACTGATCCTGGAACATAGAAACTCTTCTCCAAGGTCCAATGCCCTAGCTCTGGCGTATATCCTTGGTTTTATCTCTATCAAGTACCTCCTCTGTTGTCTTGAGTACCTCTTGCTTTTCTTGACATGCCTCTGTCTCTCTCAGTGTCCTCAGGCTGATTAGCTGTGGTGTTCCTGCTTCTGCATATATAAATTCAGGAGGGGAACCTTTTCCTTGGATCTGGAACCCGGTTACAGGGACTGCATTACCCTCTCCTGGTTCACAGGCTTCAGGCCTGGACTTGACTCTGACATAGCCTAATCTCTGGTTAGACTAGACTACAGACTTCAGACTCCAACCACAACTTTAGACTTGAACTCCAGACTCTAGACTGACTTTCCTTTCCCTGACTGGGCCTTATATAAACTAGGGCTCCCTAGCTCCCTCTAGTGCCTAAGAGCTGAAATGACACCCCTAGCAGGCCTGTACATGCACATTTTACAGCAACAGGGAAATACATAGCATTACATTACATTAAATTTTATAAAGACGACTTATACCAACTTCCCCATAGATAAGGGGGACGACAGCACACAAGTGACCCTTCTGTAGTGACGGGTATTACAGTCCCCGTACACTACACTTGTTCCAGTCTACCCCGCTGCCAGCTGCAGATCTCAAAAGGCTGGCATTAGAGGTTGCGGCCCACCTGGCACCTGATCTCAAATCTACGCTGGCGGCGACGATACAGGATTCCCTTACAGAGCTGCAGGAAGCCTACAGCCAGCAGGGGTACCGAATAGACGAACTGGAGCAGAGGACGTCATGCGTGGAAGAAGACATGCAGGGCACACAGTCACGTATAAAAGTGCTGATGCAGACGGTGAATGAGCTAAAGGATAAGGTCGACGACCTTGAAAACCGCTCACGTCGCAGTAACCTCAGGTTAGTGGGTCTCCCTGAGGACATACCGGGCACAGAGCTTAAGCACATTTGTGAGTCAGAACTCCCCAGAGCGCTGGGACTGTCGATTCCCCGCAAAGTGGAAAGAGCGCATAGGCTGGGGTCCCTGCAGAGCCCTCCGGAGGGACCCAAGGAGTTGGCGAACCGTCCACAGAGAGGCAGACAGGTCATAATGAAATACCTTGATTTCTCTGATAAAGAGGACATTATACGCGCTTTCAGGGCGCGAAAAGAGCCTCTAACCTATAGGGGGCAGAAGATCATGCTTTTTAATGATTACTCGGCAGTGATCACTAAGAAAAGAAGAGGTTTCAGTGAAATATGCACTTCACTGTTCCAGAGGAAAATCCGTTTTCAACTACTATATCCGGCAGTGTTAAAAGTAAAGTGTGCAGATGGAGTCTACAGGAACTTTAATAATGCCTCAGATGCTGCAGCTTTTTTTGCTCAAGGCCCATATCTCACCGAGCCGGACTCACCAGAGTCCACAATCAGGCTTTCAAGGGACTTCCAGAGGCAAGCCGCAACGGAGAGATGAGACCCTGCACTTTTCGTCTGGCAATCAGCGGAAGCAGCGAAAATGAGGGGTGACACGCCTCATGTATCTGCGCCTTCGTAAAGGGGGATGTAAGAAGTAAGTGAGGGGAATGAAGGAGCTGGTGGTTTTCAATCCTCCATTATAAGCTATTCAGGGGAAATGGTATGGGTTGGAAAGATGGTACCAGAAAAAGTGAAGCCCAGGATGTAATGTTTGTTTCACTTGCCTTTACAGGTTACTCAGGGATGTTTGTTTCTGTTTTTTGTTTTAGTTATGTTAATGTTGTCCTGCCAATCTCTTTATCTCATACAGTCGACAGTGGGGAAGAAAACCTTCTAAAAATGTGGGGTAATGATTAAGATTGTAACGTGGAACGTCAAGGGCCTGCACTCCCCGCAGAAACGCATAATGGTGCTGCGCCATCTCAAGCGCTTGAAGGCAGATATTGCGGTTCTGCAGGAAACGCATCTCCTGGAGGCGGATTTTATGAGAATGTCAAGGCTCTGGGTGGGCAAGGTATATGGTTCTCCGGCTATACAGGGCAAGGCAGGTGTGATCACACTGGTACACAAGAACTTACTACATAGGGTCCAAGGTTACACTGCTGATGATGAGGGCAGGATGTTGATTCTGACATTGAAAGATGGGAGCAGGAATCTCAACATATATAATGTTTATGCACCCAATGTACAGCAAGGTCGTTTTTTTGCCTCCCTGAGAGATAAGATACTGGCAGATCAGGTGGGCAATATATTGGTGGGAGGGGATTTTAATGCCACAATGGTGGAAAGTGAAGATCGTAAGCAGTCAGGGGCGGTGAGGAATAGGGCTCATGGGAGAGGTGGTGTCACAAGCAGACAGCTGAGAGGCTCTGACAGGAGCCGTTCAGATCCTCCCCCTTGAGTTTCTTTGTTTTGGTTTCTGTTCCTCACCTCGTTAGGCTATCTCAGCTGTCATGCAGTCAGACTCATTACCTCCCTTTATATTCTCCCCCATAAGGTAGTTGGGTGTGGCTGATACTACTTCCTGGAATGAGTGTGCATGCTGACTTCAGCTCCCAGCTCCCAGTTCTCAGTTCACAGTCGTCTTCAGATAAGTGCTGTTTTGTATTTATGATTTTCTGTTGTCTGGATCCAGGTGACCCTGACTCCCTCCGTGTCTGTGTAGGGAGCCGGTGGTCGTGTCTCCTCACTATTGTAGGGCCTTCAGGTTAAGATAGCCGAGGTACGTGGATATGCGCCCATTCACCTTTAGAGTGGTCGCATAGGCTGAGCATTAAGGGAGAGCGGCAGGTCGATTGCAGGGGTCTCCCTTTATGTTCCTTAGTTGTGGATCCAGTGAGTCATCATTTGTTATTTGTATCATCTTGTTTCCTGTACACCATCCGTGACATTATCAGCCACCAAAACCGTCTCAAGCATGGATCCGGTTTCACTTTTGGCTGAACGCTTCCAGGGTCTTTCATTGGAGGTAGCTGATCTCCGTAAGACTTTTTCTCAGTTTCAAGTGACCGGTTCAGCTTGCGTTCATGGAGTTTGTGCTGAGCCTAAGATTTCGCTCCCGGATACGTTTTCCGGGGGTAGTGAGAATTTTGTACGTTTTAGAGAGGCTTGCAAACTCCATTTTCGCCTTCTTCCCCATTCTTCCGGTGATGAAGAACGGAGGGTGGGGATCATTATATCGCTGCTCAGGGGTAATGCTCAGTCCTGGGCCTTTTCCCTGCCGGAGGGGGCACAACCCCTCCGTTCAGTGGATGAATTCTTTTTAGCCCTGGGTCAGATATATGATGATCCGGATCGTATTGCTCTGGCTGAGTCTAGACTACGTCTGTTATGCCAGGGTAAACAATCCGCAGAGATATACTGCTCAGAATTTCGGAGATGGGCAGCAGATACGGGTTGGAATGATGCTGCACTCCGAAGTCAATTTTGCTATGGTCTTTCTGAGGGATTGAAAGATGCATTTGCCTTTCATGAAAGACCTACCTCCTTGAATTCTGCTATGTCTCAGGCTGTTCGTATTGACAGGCGTCTTAGAGAAAGAGGAGAGATTTCTCCTTCTTGTCATGCTCAGTCCCGGGACAGTGCACCGGTGTCATTCTGTGCACAGGGGTCTCAGTCGCTGTCAGCCCCTTCTGAGCAGGAGCCCATGCAGCTGGGGTTGATTGCCTCTGACAATAGAGGATTCAGCCCGCAGGGGAGGGTTTGCTTTTGTTGTGGAGGTATAAATCATCTGGCAAATGTTTGTCCCTCTAGGAGATTCAGGCAGTTTTCTGGGAGTAATAAAGAGACAAAAAGGAGGAAATCTTTTAAGAATATTCCGTCTGTTACTATTGGCAGGGTTGAGGCGGAAATTGAAGAATTGTCTTTTGCTTGTAGTTCCCGTTTTGTCCTGCCTGCTAGGGTGGCGCTAGAGAGCAAGAGCATTTTTTGTGAGATTTTTGTGGATAGTGGAGCAGCTGTCAACCTCATTGATAACCAATTTGCAATAACTCATGGTTTCCAGGTTTGCACTTTGCGAAAAAATATTCCTGTTTTTTCTATTGATTCAGCTCCACTTTCTCAGAAATCATTAAAGGGCATAGTTCACAATATCCGTTTAATTGTGAATGATACTCATGTTGAGGATGTGTCATGTTTCGTCCTTAGCGGTTTGCCTACTCCTCTAGTGTTGGGGCTACCCTGGCTCTCTAAACATAACCCCACCATTGATTGGCCAGCGAGGCAAATAAATGGTTGGAGTGACTTTTGCAGAGAGAATTGCCTCATAACATCTATTTCTGAGGTTTCTACTAAAACTGTACCACCTTTCCTCTCTGAATTTTTGGATGTTTTCTCTGAGAGTGGAGTTCAGGATTTGCCTCCGCACAGGGAGTATGATTGCCCTATTGATCTCATCCCAGGTGCCAAGCTGCCTAAATCTCGTTTATACAATCTTTCCCAACCTGAGAGGGTCGCGATGCGTGCTTATATCTCTGAGAGTCTGAGAAAAGGACACATACGACCCTCAAAGTCACCTGTTGCCGCTGGTTTTTTCTTTGTTAAGAAAAAAGATGGTTCTTTAAGACCTTGTCTGGATTTCAGGGAGCTGAACAGTATCACTATTCTTGATCCGTATCCGCTTCCTTTAATCCCAGATTTGTTTAACCAGGTTGTTGGGGCTAAAGTCTTTTCCAAATTAGACCTAAGAGGGGCATACAACCTGGTTAGGGTCAGAGAAGGAGACGAATGGAAGACGGCTTTCAATACCCCTGAGGGCCATTTTGAGAATTTAGTTATGCCTTTTGGTTTGATGAATGCCCCAGCCGTTTTTCAGCATTTCGTTAACAGCATTTTTTATCATTTAATGGGAAAATTTGTATTAGTGTATTTGGATGACATTTTGATTTTTTCTCCTGATTTCAAAACTCATAAGGAACACTTATGTCAGGTCTTACTCATCCTGCGGGAGAATAAATTATACGCGAAACTGGAAAAATGTGTGTTTGCGGTTCCAGAGATCCAATTTCTGGGGTTTCTTGTCTCCGCTTCTGGTTTTCGCATGGACCCCGAGAAGGTCCGCGCTGTGCTTGAGTGGGAGCTTCCTGAGAATCAGAAGGCGCTGATGCGTTTTTTGGGCTTTGCTAATTATTACAGGAAATTTATTTTGAATTATTCCTCTGTTGTTAAACCACTCACGGATATGACCAGAAAAGGGGTAGATTTTTCTTCCTGGTCGGTAGAGGCGCGTAAGGCCTTTTCTGATATCAAGGAGAGTTTTGCTTCCGCTCCCATCCTAGTACAACCTGATGTTTCCTTACCCTTCATAGTTGAGGTTGATGCTTCTGAGGTGGGGGTGGGGGCGGTCTTGTCTCAGGGTTCCTCTCCTGCCAAATGGCAACCGTGTGCCTTTTTCTCAAAGAAGCTCTCCTCCGCAGAGAGAAATTATGATGTGGGAGATAGGGAATTGTTGGCCATCAAGTTGGCTTTTGAGGAATGGCGCCATTGGCTAGAGGGAGCCAGACACCCTATTACCGTGTTTACTGACCATAAAAATCTGGCCTACTTGGAGTCAGCCAAGCGTCTGAACCCGAGACAGGCCAGATGGTCTTTGTTCTTTTCAAGGTTTAATTTTGTTGTTACGTTCCGCCCTGGGGTTAAGAATGTGAAGGCAGATGCCCTGTCACGTTGTTTCCCGGGAGGTGGGAATTTTGAAGACCCGGGTCCCATTTTAGCTGAAGGTGTGGTGGTCTCTGCTCTTTTTCCTGAATTGGAGGCAGAGGTGCAGGCAGCCCAGTCAGAAGCTCCTGATCTTTGTCCTCCTGGGAGGTTGTTTGTGCCTCTCGCTTTGAGACACAAGATTTTTAAAGAACACCATGATACGGTCCTTGCTGGGCACCCGGGGACAAGAGCCACACTGGATCTCATTGCTCGGAGATTCTGGTGGCCTGCGCTTCGTAAGTCAGTTGAGGGTTTTGTGGCAGCTTGCGAGACTTGCGCTCGTGCCAAGGTCCCTCACTCACGGCCATCAGGTCCTCTCCTTCCTTTGCCCATTCCTTCCCGTCCTTGGACACATCTGTCCATGGACTTCATAACGGACTTGCCTCGTTCCTCGGGGAAGTCTGTGATTCTGGTGGTGGTGGACCGTTTTAGCAAAATGGTGCACTTTATCCCTTTTCCAGGTTTGCCCAATGCTAAGACGCTGGCGCAGGCATTTGTTGACCACATTGTCAAATTGCATGGGATTCCTTCTGACATAGTCTCTGATAGGGGCACGCAGTTTGTTTCCAGATTCTGGAAGGCTTTCTGTTCTCGCTTGGGGGTTCGCTTGTCATTCTCTTCTGCTTTCCATCCGCAGTCGAATGGCCAGACAGAGCGTGTCAATCAGAATCTGGAGACATATCTGCGCTGTTTTGTGGCGGAGAATCAGGAGGATTGGTGTTCGTTTTTGTCCCTTGCTGAGTTTGCTTTAAATAACCGTCGTCAGGAGTCCTCTGATAAGTCACCATTTTTTGGTGCATATGGGTTTCATCCGCAGTTTGGGACTTTCTCTGGAGAGGGCTCTTCTGGTTTGCCTGATGAGGACAGATTCTCCTCGTCTTTGTCATCTATTTGGCAAAATATTCAGGATAATCTAAAGAATATGAGTGAGAGATATAAGCGTGTGGCGGATAAGAGACGTATGCCTGGTCCGGACCTGAATGTTGGTGATTTGGTGTGGCTGTCTACCAAGAATATCAAATTGAAGGTTCCCTCCTGGAAGTTGGGTCCTAGGTTTATTGGGCCTTACAAGATCCTGTCTGTCATCAATCCTGTTGCCTACCGTCTTGATCTTCCTCAGACTTGGAAGATCCATAATGTTTTCCATAAGTCCTTATTGAAACCTTATGTTCAACCTATTGTACCTTCTCCTTTGCCTCCTCCTCCGATTATGGTTGATGGGAATCTTGAATTTCAGGTCTCTAGGATTGTGGATTCTCGTCTTGTCCGCGGTTCCCTCCAGTACCTCGTTCATTGGGAGGGTTATGGTCCTGAGGAGAGGATGTGGCTCCCAGTGACGGACATTAAGGCCTCTCGCCTCATCAGGGCTTTCCATAGGTCCCATCCTGAGAAGGTGGGCCCTGAGTGTCCGGAGTCCACTCCTAGAGGGAGGGGTACTGTCACAAGCAGACAGCTGAGAGGCTCTGACAGGAGCCGTTCAGATCCTCCCCCTTGAGTTTCTTTGTTTTGGTTTCTGTTCCTCACCTCGTTAGGCTATCTCAGCTGTCATGCAGTCAGACTCATTACCTCCCTTTATATTCTCCCCCATAAGGTAGTTGGGTGTGGCTGATACTACTTCCTGGAATGAGTGTGCATGCTGACTTCAGCTCCCAGCTCCCAGTTCTCAGTTCACAGTCGTCTTCAGATAAGTGCTGTTTTGTATTTATGATTTTCTGTTGTCTGGATCCAGGTGACCCTGACTCCCTCCGTGTCTGTGTAGGGAGCCGGTGGTCGTGTCTCCTCACTATTGTAGGGCCTTCAGGTTAAGATAGCCGAGGTACGTGGATATGCGCCCATTCACCTTTAGAGTGGTCGCATAGGCTGAGCATTAAGGGAGAGCGGCAGGTCGATTGCAGGGGTCTCCCTTTATGTTCCTTAGTTGTGGATCCAGTGAGTCATCATTTGTTATTTGTATCATCTTGTTTCCTGTACACCATCCGTGACAGGTGGGGTTTTGTCTTCCCTTACAGAGGACATTGCTATGGTGGATACCTGGAGGATGTCACACCCGGATGAGAGGGACTTTACCCACTTCTCCCATGCGCAAAACTCGTGGTCCCGTATAGACTACTGGTTGGCTAAGCCAGAACTCTTATCCAGAGTTAGCGAGGTAGTTATTGAAAACCTGGTGATCTCAGATCATTCGCCAGTGGTTCTGTCTCTGGCGGATATGGAACCGAGAGGGACAGAATACATTTGGAAATTCCCGTCTTTCCTATCTGAGGATGAGACCTTTATAGAATTACTACGGGGTTGGTGGCTGGAATACAGCACTACTAATCAGGAGCATGAATCTGACCCTTTTCTTTTCTGGGAAGCAGGCAAATCAGTTATACGGGGCAGCATATATAACAGGCCTCAAGAAAGCTACAAAGGCACAATTTATTAAGTGTAGCCGGACAGTCCAGGGTTGTTATAGGATTTTTGTGCAATCTCCTTCGCCAGAGAACAAGGAAAAGTGGAGTGCAGCAAGAGAGGAGTTCGAGATTTGGGCAAAGAGAAAGGAAAGCTTTCACACAGCTAGATGGGAACTGGAGCTGCACAAGTTCGGTAATAAGGCAGGCAAACTCCTGGCAAATCTGGCTAAGGGGCGTAGACAAACAATCCCTATCACCCATCTACGTGACTCAGCAGGGAAAGTTAGGTCCCAACCCCCCGACATCCTAAAAATCTTTAGGAGTTACTATTCTGACCTATATAGTAGGCCTCCTGACAATGTAGGCTTGGGCCCTAGTATCTTGGAAGGCTTAAATCTCCCAGTGATAGCGCAGGAGAAACTAGACCAGCTTAATAGGCCCATCACGGAAGAGGAAATCTTGAAAACGATAGCACTGTTACCTGGGAATAAGGCACCGGGTCCGGATGGATACTCGGGTGACTTCTATAAAGCCCTTAAAGCACAAATATCACCGATACTATCTAAACTGGGAAATGTCCTCTTGCAGGGGGGGAGGTTATCTGCTCAAATGAATATGGCGCACATACGCATGCTCCCCAAGGAGGGTAAACCAGCAGAGGACCCTGCGTCGTACAGACCTATATCCCTCATTAATCAGGATGTTAAAATCCTCTCGAAAACTTATGGCCAATAGATTAGCAAGCATCCTCCCGAGCCTGATCAGTCCATCACAGGTTGGTTTCGTTAGAAACCGGTCAGCAGTTACCAACATCCGTCGAGTCCTGGCGGTCTTGGATGAGGTGGGTCGGGGGAGAAGAGGTGTTTCGGCGTCCTCCATAGTCACTCTTGACGCTGAAAAAGCTTTTGATAAAGTACATTGGGAGTGGCTATGGAGGGTGTTGGATAAATTTGGGGTGAGAGGCTCTTTTAGGGAATACCTTACTCAGCTTTACACAACTCCTATGGCCAGAATAGGCATGCAAGGCTTTCTCTCTGACCCTTTTAGCTTACATAGGGGTACAAGGCAGGGCTGTCCTTTATCCCCCCTGTTGTTCGACCTGGCGGTAGAGCCTCTGGTTCATCTTCTAAACTCGGGCGGGATTTTCGAGGGTATTAAAATAGGGAACTCTGAACTGAAAGCTATCTTCTTTGCAGACGACATACTCTTATTTATGGGCAACCCTGTGACAGATCTACAGGCAGTACTGAGCAGCATTGCAAAATTTGGTCAGTTTTCAGGATTCACGTTAAATATAGCCAAGTGTGCTCTTCTACAGCTTGGGAGAGGGGAAACTATATTAAAGCCTGGGAGTACTTTAGAGGGGATACCGGTGGCTAAAGGTCACATTACATATTTAGGTATCAAGATAGGTCCTAGGGCAGAATCATTATACGGTCTGAATTATACCCCCTTATTAAGTAAAGTGACTAGGGAGCTGCGAGGATGGCAGAACCTGCCCCTGCCCCTACTAGGCAGAATTCATTTAGTCAAAATGATCAGCTTCTCCAGACTCCTTTATCCTCTCCAGACATTGCCCTTGCTGGTTAAGCATGTGGACGTCAGTAGACTCCATGGTGAGGTGACACGCTTTATCTGGAAGGTAAAGAGACCACGTATAGGTCTGAGGAAGCTGATGGCCCTTAAACTGAAAGGGGGAATGAACATGCCAGATGTCAGGATGTATAACCAGGCATGTCTTCTTAGACACATTATTGACTGGCTGCGCCACACAAGTTTCCATTCTGATTATTCTTTGGAGAGGGAACTTTGCGCACCTTGGGATCCCTGCACCCTGTTACACACGGCCTTGAGAGCCCTGCCCATGCATCTGCGGAATTCGATTATCTTCCGCTACACATGGGCAGCATGGAGAATTATTAGGAAGAGTCTACGACTGTGTCAGGGAGTCTCGAAATTCTTACCTCTGTGGGGGCATCCGGAATTTGAACAGGGAAGAAGGAATGCTCTGTTTAAGGAATGGAAGCAGAAAGGAATACTGACGGCCCAGCAGTTGTTACACAAGAATGAGAATAGATGGTTATCATGTCAGGAGGTTAGGGACGTTTATCACCTGAGTCCTTTTCAAACTATTCAATACTCCCAGGTTAATAAATTCTTAACCGATAGGCTGAGGGATGTATCTAAGGAAATTGCGACGAATGACTTTGATAAGATAGTAATGAAGGGTACAGGCCCGCAATCCATTTCTCTATTGTACTCCCAATTAAGGGTGATTTTGGGGGATGGCCTGCCACATCTAGCTTTTCGCCCATGGGCTCGTATATTAGAGGACAACGAGGCAGGAGAGAAGATTCTAAAGGGCTGGTGGGCCATGAGGAATTCAGTCATAAATGAAGTTTGGAATGACACACATTTCAGGATAATGCATAATGCTATTTATGCTTTTAACCTCCCGGCAGGCCCCAACAGGTTGGACAGGATTACTAGTTGTCCTAAGTGTAAGGTCATGCACACTGTTCTATTTCATGGTCTTTGGTCATGCCCCCGCATACAGGATCTATGGAATCAGGTGGCCCAAATATCTAAGGATAGTTGGAATTTGACGGTCCCGTTGAACCCTATGACCTTTCTCTTTCATTATTGGGAAGAGCTAAAGGATGGGGTCCTTCTGGAGCGGAGACTTTTCCATGCACTCTGTATGGTAACTAAGAGGAGCATTTTACAACATTGGCTCCGGCCTTCGGTCCCCTCAAGGGATGACATATTAACATGCCTTAGAGAACTACTGAATCTGGAGCGAGGGGATGTTATGAAACATAAGGAAGGAAAGGGAGGCAAATTCCTAAAGACCTGGAGAGGCTTTCTGACACAGTTCTTCTCTGACTCTGATATTGAACACATCATGAGACCCTTCACTTTGACAAAGTGGTATCTGGAGGAACAGTTGAAGGGGTCGCTAGGCCGATTGGCACAATAACAGGTTTCTTACAACCACCCACGACGTTACTAATATGATGATATCATTATTCTAGACCATGTCTGTCGAAAGGTATGGCGAATGTTCTGGCAGGACGATAGTTAGTTTCGAATAGGGGTAGGGGGGGGAGGGCAATTGAGTTTTCTCAGATTGGGGGGGGGTTAATTTGAAGGGTTATGAAAATAATTGAAGTAAAGGACAACTTGTTTGGAGTCTCTACGGTATACATAGACATCAATGTCTGTTTTCTGAAAATATTTTGTGACAAACATGCAGTGCTTTTGAATTGTACTTTGTATATGTCCTTTCTTTTGAAAATAAAAAATTTTTCTTGAAAAAAAAAAAAGTATAATAATACAATCTCCTTTTTTTTATATGGAATTCAATAAATATTATATTTATTTACAAAAAAAAAAAAAGAACATAATTAGAAGCCGGATGTTAACAGCTTTAACCCCTTAAGGACTTAGGACGTATCGGTACGGCATGGGTCCCGAGTCCTTAAGGACCCATGACGTACCGGTACGTCATGAGTTTAAAATAGAATTGCGGCGCCCCGGGGGTTAATCCGAACGGGATGCCGGCTGAAATCATTCAGCCGGCATCCCGTAACAACGCAGGGGGGGTCATGTGACCCTTCCCCCCCCGTATCGGCGATCACAGCAAACCACAGGTAAATTCAGACCTGCGGTTTGCTGCGCTTTTAGCCGATTCTGATCCCCGCGGTCTCTGACTGCGGGGATCAAACTTTAAAACACCCGAAATTAAGTTTTATTAACCCCCCTGCACCCCTGAATGATATTATGTGGGCGGGTGGTGCAGGGGGGGTGACGCAGGCGGTGCGGGAGGTGCGGGAGGCAGGCGGTGCGGCAGGCGGGCGCGCGATCCCCCGCCCGCCTCCCCTTGAATAATCGTTGGCTTTTAGTGGTTATACCAGGGTGTCAGCACATTGCTGACACCCTGGTATAAACGGCTGACATCGGTGATGCGATGTCAGCCGTTTAACCCTTTCCATACATCGGTCCGTACGGACCGATGTATGGAAAAGGTTAACAGCTCAGGGAGCTCCCTCCCTCTCCCATCGGGGGGCTGCTGTGCCTTTGCAGCCCCCCGATGGGAGAGGGAGAGAGCCCCCAGACAGCCCCCCGACACCCCCGTCCTTACCCTTCCCCGTCTGCGCAGTTCTGATCACTACTGAGCAGACGGGGAAGGTTCCCATGGCAACAGGACGCCGTCTCAGGCATCCTGCTGTCCATGGTGCTGAACAGATCTGTGCTAAAGGCAGAGATCTGTTCAGACAAAGTGTAAGTAAAATACAGTACAGTACAATATATATTGTACTGTACTGTATTGTACAGACATCAGACCCACTGGATCTTCATGAACCAAGTGGGTCTGGGTCAAAAAAATGTAAAAAAAAGTGAAAAAAGTTAAGATAAAAAAACACATTTATCACTGAATAAAAATAAATACACTATACATATTAGGTATCGCCGTGTCTGTAACGACCTGATCTATAAAACGGTCATGTTACTTTCCCCGCACGGTGAACGCCATAAAAAAATAATTTAAAAAAACTATGAGAAAATTGAAATTTTGCCCACCTTACTTCCCAAAAAAGGTAATAAAAGTGATCAAAAAAGTCGCATGTACGCCAAAATAGTACCAATCAAACCGTCATCTCATCCCGCAAAAATCATACCCTACCCAAGATAATCGCCCAAAAACTGAAAAAACTATGGCTCTTAGACTATGGAAATACTAAATGAAATCATTGTGTAAAACTTAAATAAATAAAAAAAAAGTATACATATTAGGTATCGACGCGTCCATATCGACCGGCTCTATAAAAATATCACATGACCTAACCCCTCAGGTGACCACCGTAAAAAAATAAAAATAAAAACGGTGTAAAAAAAGCCATTTTTTGTCATCTTACGTCACAAAAATTATAATAGCAAGCGATCAAAAAGTCATATGCACCCCAAAATAGTGCCAATCAAACCGTCATCTCATCCCGCAAAAAATGAGACCCTACTTAAGATAATCGCCCAAAAACTGAAAAAACTATGGCTCTTAGACTATGGAGACACTAAAACATTTTTTTTGTTTTAAAAATGAAATCATTGTGTAAAACTTACATAAATAAAAAAAATTGTATACATATTAGGTATTGCCACGTCCGTGACAACCTGCTCTATAAAATTACCACATGATCTAACCTGTCAGATGAATTTTGTAAATAGCAAAAAATAAAAACGTGCCAAAAAATCTATTTCTTGTTACCTTGCCGCACAAAAAAGTGTGATATAGAGCAACCAAAAATCATATGTACCCTAAACTAGTACCAACAAAACTGCCACCCTATCCCGTAGTTTCTAAAATGGGGTCACTTTTTTGGAGTTTCTACTCTAGGGGTGCATCAGGGGGGCTTCAAATGGGACATGGTGTCAAAATAACCAGTCCAGCAAAATCTGCCTTCCAAAAACCGTATGGCATTCCTTTCCTTCTGTGCCCTGCCGTGTGCCCGTACAGCGGTTTACGACCACATATGGGGTGTTTCTGTAAACTACAGAATCAGGGCCATAAATAATGAGTTTTGTTTGGCTGTTAACCCTTGCTTTGTAACTTGAAAAAAAATATTAAAATGGGAAATCTGCCAAAAAAGTGAAATTTTGAAATTGTATCTCTATTTTCCATTAAATCTTGTGCAACACCTAAAGGGTTAACAAAGTTTGTAAAATCCGTTTTGAATACCTTGAGGGGTGTAGTTTCTTAGATGGGGTCACTTTTATGGAGTTTCTACTCTAGGGGTGCATCAGGGGGCTTCAAATGGGACATAGTGTCAAAAAACCAGTTCAGCAAAATCTGGCTTCCAAAAACCATACGGCGCTCCTTTCCCTCTACGCCCCGCTGTGTGGCCGTACAGTAGTTTACGGCCACATATGGGGTGTTTCTGTAAACGGCAGAGTCAGGGCAATAAAGATAAAGTCTTGTTTAGCTGTTAACCCTTGCTTTGTTAGTGGAAAAAATGGGTTAAAATGGAAAATTAGGCAAAAAAATGAAATTCTCAAATTTCATCACCATTTGCCAATAACTCTTGTGCAACACCTAAAGGGTTAACGAAGTTTGTAAAATCAGTTTTGAATACCTTGAGGGGTGTAGTTTATAGAATGGGGTCATTTTTGGGTGGTTTATATTATGTAAGCCTCGCAAAGTGACTTCAGACCTGGAGTGGTCCCTAAAAATTGGGTTTTTGTAAATTTCTGAAAAATTTCAAGATTTGCTTCTAAACTTCTAAGCCTTGTAACATCCCCAAAAAATAAAATATCATTCCCAAAATGCTACAAACATGAAGTAGACATATGGGGAATGTAAAGTAATCACAATTTTTGGGGGTATTACTATGTATTACAGAAGTAGAGAAACTGAAACTTTGAAATTTGCAAATTTTTCAAAATTTTTGTTAAATATGGTATTTTTTTATGCAAAAAAATTAACTTTTTTGACCCAATTTTAGCAGTGTCATGAAGTACAATATGTGACGAAAAAACAATCTCAGAACGGCCTGGATAAGTCAAAGCATTTTAAAGTTATCAGCACTTAAAGTGACACTGGTCAGATTTGCAAAAAATGGCCAAGTCCTTAAGGTGAAATAGGGCTGAGTCCTTAAGGGGTTAAGGTACTGCTGGCGGTTTATGATGCATTTTGGTGCTGACAGGTTCCCTTTAAGGAATATATTGCTTTGGGTTGTCAGGGGTAGAGCTATAGATACCTTTTTTGCTAAACTGGTGGTGTTTTTTTTTCTTTATATTTATTTAGTTTTGAGGTTAATTATTTTTATATTCTATTTGTTTACTATTTTTGTACACCATTCACATGTGGATTCTGCACCAATAAGCTCTTTCACACCTGCGTTATTGTCTTCCGGCATAGAGTTCCGTCGTCGGGGCTCTATGCCGGAAGAATCCTGATCAGTTTTATCCTAATGCATTCTGAATGGAGAGTAATCCGTTCAGGATGCATCAGGATGTCTTCAATTCCGGTACGGAACGTTTGTTGGCCGGAGAAAATACCGCAGCATGCTGCGCTTTTTGCTCCGGCCAAAAATCCGGAACACTTGCCGCAAGGCCGGATCCGGAATTAATGCCCATTGGAAGGCATTGATCCGGATCCGGCCTTAAGCTAAACGTCGTTTCGGCGCATTGCCGGAGCCGACATTTAGCTTTTTCAGAGTGGTTACCATGGCTGCCGGGACGCTAAAGTCCTGGCAGCCATGGTAAAGTGTAGTGGGGAGCGGGGAGCAGTGTACTTACCGTCCGTGCGGCTCCCCGGGCGCTCCAGAGTGACGTCAGGGCGCCCCAAGCGCATGGATCACGTGATCGCATGGATCACGTCATCCATGCGCATGGGGCGCTCTGACGTCATTCTGGAGCGCCCCGGGAGCCGCACGGACTGTAAGTATACCGCTCCCCCGCTCCCCACTACTACTATGGCAACCAGGACTTTAATAGCGTCCTGGGTGCCATAGTAACACTGAAAGCATTTGGAAGACGGTTCCGTCTTCAAATGCTTTCAGTACACTTGCGTTTTTCCGGATCCGGAGTGTAATTCCGGCAAGTGGAGTACATGCCGGATCCGGACAACGCAAGTGTGAAAGAGCCCTTAAGCTGTCTAGTGGCAGGACAGAAGCCACCTCGGTTTTCAATGGTCATGGTTTACACCCAGGACCCTGAAAAGAAAAACATGTCCTTTCTTGGAACAGTTGCATAAAAAAAATTGCATAAAAGGCAGTACAGCCTACCAATGAAAAAATGTTACAGTACTGCTGCTCACTGTTTTTTGGTGCAAAATCCTCGCCAAATACTCCATCTGAACAGCCATACTTATGTGCCCAAAGAAAATTTTGGCGGACATTTCAACAAATTCAACATGATGTTATATTTCGTGTTACTCTGGTTGACAATTAGCCCGTTACAGAGGGAATGTAGCAGTAAGGGTGCCTCCACATGGAGCGACCATGATCCAGTCGTGCTGTGGTCAAGAACCACGTGGCCAATTAGGCGCAGCTGACTAATGTCGACCGCAATGTATAGTCGGTCTTCATTGTGAATGGCCACACAGTATTGGAGGTGCCGTGCGGTCATTAACAATGGAGACAAACTAAGACCGACTTTATTAGTTAAATAAAAGGAAGCTGCGGGCTAATTGGCAGTGCAGTTCATGACCACAGCATGGCCACAACCCGACTGTATCACGGCTGCTTCGTGTGGCCAAACCCTAAGTGGTGGCTGCATTCTGATCTGTATACACCCTCATTGATCACATCTATACAGCGATCAGGAAGGCAGGGAAAGCAATAAACCATCTCATCCTTCTCTATGGGGTGTACAGCTGGCTCTGTCCTGCAGTTGCATGATTTTGGTGCAGCAGAAAACTCTGCAGCGACATTTAGAAATACTTCTGCAGTCACATGCAGAATAGCCAAACATTTTAAGACATTCCACAGTACAAATGTTTTTTCCTCAAAAAGTTTCTGTACTGAATAAAGAGCATTCATCTTATCATCTATCTGAACCATTCCTACCCCTTCTCTCCAATCCAGTTGGCTGCAGTGTTACGTTTTGGGTAACGGTCATATGACCCATGCTAGTTGCTTCTGCTCATGTGAGGTGGACAGGTGGTGGTCAGCAGCCACTAGTGATGGGACATGATGGTTGCAGACAGACTACCTGACCTCCCGGCTTAAAGGGAACCTGTCACTGGGATTTTGGGTATAGAGCTGAGGACATGGGTTGCTAGATGGCAGCTAGCACATCCGCAATACCCAGTACCCATAGCTCTGTGTGCTTTTATTGTGTAAAAAAAAAGATTTGATACATTTGCAAATTGACCTGAGAGGAGTCAGAGCTTGAAAATATGACTCTTCTCTGGTCACACAAGTAAGATATGACTCTTTTATGTTAATTTGTATTTGTGGTCGTGGCAACCAAGTACGTACCTATCCTACCTAGGATACCCTATCCCTAAGCGGTCAGAGTTGTGCCGTAACCGCGTCGTGGAGGGACGCCTGAAAGAGGGCATCCCCTTTGAGAGTAACAGGAGAAAGGGGTGGGTGGGAGGGAGAACTCTGCACGTCGTACGCATGTGGGAGGGTGCCAGCCGTTGAAGTAGGTGGCCAAGCCCCTCCCACAAATACAGGCCAATGAATCGGCCTTTACACTTGTGGTCGTGGCAACCAAGTACGTACCTATCCTACCTAGGATACCCTATCCCTAAGCGGTCAGAGTTGTGCCGTAACCGCGTCGTGGAGGGACGCCTGAAAGAGGGCAAAAAGACATACTGATAGGCAGAAGTAATTTATTGCAAAGTCGTTACAAAGCCAAAGTTTGAAAGGCTGCCGACATTTCTGTTTCAGGGTGAGGTATGTAACGATTGAAACAAGACGAGTGCCAACGCCCCAGTTTCTGTATGACATGCGCAGGCACTCGGTTTTTGGAGGCCGCGGATGCGGCACCTATACGAAATGAATGACCCGAAATTGTGGCAGGGTCACCGCCCGTGCTGGCCACGAGTGACCTTACATGGGATATGAACTGATGGGTGGTGAGCGGAACCCCCTGAAGGGTAACAATGGACTATTCGGTCCGGCCTCGGACAAGGCAGACCGTAACTGACGAAGTACCGTCACCGGACACCATTGGTGTGCTGTGGGAAAGAAGGATACCGGAACAGGGGGGCCCATCTGGGAGGTCTTGGACGTTTTGAGCAGTAATATGAACCCGTCGGAGTTCTGGACCAGCTGGCTGACCGTGAGGAACTTGCTACTGCCTGGCGCACAGGTGAACTCCCCAGGTCTTAGGAAGCCGTAAAAGGCTAGATAGATGGCGGATTTAAGTACCAAGCTGGCCAAAACCCCGAAAGGATTACCGTCCAAGGCGTCGGACATTTTGCGGAAAAGAGGGCCGGTGACCGCTTGCCTGCGTACTTGGCTTTGAGGCCCGCACTTGCTCAAACCCTTGAGAGCGGCTTTGACAGCATGTATGGTAAACACTGACGCTAGCTCGGGATGGCTAAGAGAGAGGAAGTGTTGCACTCCCGCCAGGTACGACCTCACTGTACCGTGGGAGAGCCTGCGCACGGAGTGGCAGTAACCAATGAACGCCAGGATGTACTCTGGAAAACTGGAGTCCCCTTGAGGACATTCCCCTCGAAACCTGCAGAACGTCTTCCACCCGGTGTTGTATGCCCTGGTTGTGTTAGGTGAGAGGGAATTGCGTATCAGAGCGTGAGCCGTCTCAAGGTGGTTGGTTACATTAGCCTTAAGGACTCGAGAGAAGGGACGGTGGTGCCTGTCGCATCTGCCTCTGGCATGATCTGAAAGAAACGGGAGAAGTTAGCCCTCGACAAGGCGTCAGCAGCCCCGTTTTGCGCACCTGGCACATGCGCACTGAAAACATGAAAGTGGTGACGTAGGGAGAGCTGCACTAACCGTCTGAGAAAACACATGACTTGGCTAGACTTTGACAGCCCACTGTTAAGGATGTCTACCACGGCTGCGTTGTCAGTTACAAACAGAACAGACTGACGCGCCCAGAGACTGCCCCAAATGTGGGCGGCTACCACGATGGGGTACAGCTCGAACAGCGCCGAGGTTTGGAGGAACCCCGGAATTTGTTCCACCTCGGCAGGCCATTCGTCTGCAACCCAGTGGGTGCCAAAAATGGCGGCAAACCCTGAGCCCGCAGCTGCATCCGAAAAGACTGTAGGCGACCGACAAGACAGCTCGGGTACGAAAAATGACACCCCGTTCCACTGGCTCAGAAAATGGTCCCACATGTGGAGATCCGCTAGGGCTTGACTGTCCAGGCACACTGGGCTGTCCTGTTCCGGGGCGGAACTTAAGAGCGACAGTAGGCAGGATATGAACGCTCTGCCCTGCGGGATGATGCGCATGGCGAAGTTCAACATACCCAGTAGAGACTGAAGGTCAGCCTTAGTGACCACGGTTGTGACTGTAAACCTGTGGATGACTTCTCTAATCCTTGTTAACTTATCCGCAGGCAACCTAGCTAACATGTGCTGGGAGTCTAACTCAATGCCCAGAAAGGTGATGACTGTGGCCGGGCCTTCTACTTTCTTGGGGGAAACCGGGACACCTAACTGGGAAAAACACCTCAGCAATTTTCCCAGCCCTAGGGGAACTGCCCCTGGCCTCTCAATCAGCAGGAAGTCATCCAAGTAGTGGATGACAAACTCACAGAGGACCTTGTGTACCAAGACCCAGTGGAGCGCCTGAGCCAACTGATCGAAAAGCCAGGGGCTGCTCTTGGAACCGAAGGTGAGCTTGGTGGAGAAATAATACAGGCCTCTCCACTTGATGCCGTGCCACTGCCAGAGGGCTGGCATGATGGGAAGCAACTTAAAGGCATCCGATATGTCGGCTTTGGACAACATGGACCCTGGGCCCGTTTTCATGACGATGGCGATAGCCTGATCGATCGAAGCATATCTCATGCTCACTTCCTCCGAAGGAATGAGGGAGTTAAGGCTGGGGACCTGGGAGCCGTGTGGGGCCGATAAGTCAATAATGAGTCTCTCCTTTTTACTGAACTTGCCTGTAACTACCCCCACGGGACTGACTCTCCAGCGTTGAAAGGGGGCACACTAAAGGGACCGATCAAGAACCCTTTGCTTAACTCGGCCTCTATTAGTGTGTCTACCGAAGCGGGATTTCTTTCGGCTGACTGAAGGTTCCTGCATTCGTGTGTGAACTCTGGAGTCGTGATAAAGCCCGTATGGAAACCCTCGTGAAATCCTGACACCAGGAACTGTACGAACCCTGGATTGTGATGACCTCGCAAGTACTCTTGTAGATGGCTAATATTGACCACACTCATATAATTTTTCACCGACTTTAATGAGCACGCTACTCGGGGGTGGGCCCTAAAACAGTTGGTACAGATATGTAACAGACGGCATTGACCGAAATTACAAGACGCGTAATTGAAATTGTTACATATCTGTGCCCTCCCTAGCTGAACGATGGGTCGGCCCAGCTTGTCTACTGAGTTGGGGGGTCTGAAGACGTCGAGTGGACCAGCTGTAGAGCTGGAGGGGTAGGATGCCGTGCTGACGGCGGACTTATCGCACCACTCGACAGAGTGAAAGATAGACTGGCAGGCGGAACAGGAGGGAGCCTTCAGACCTGCAAAATGCCTGCAGAAAAGCTCAGTGTCCAGGTTGGACCAGTCAGTAACGTGTTGGAACTGGGAGAGAGCCGCTGCCGCCTTAGCTGAAAACGAACAGTGGTAGTCATAGAATGCGCTCCCTCCATACCTGTGACCCAACTCTGTGACCCTAAAGAGATACAGGTCTAGTTCCTCCCTCCTGTCCGGCCTGGCAGTGCAAATCACATCCCTGAAAAGGCTGAACGCCATGACGAATTCCGGTATGGACAATTTGCGGTTGAGCCGGTGGTCGCGGCTTCTCAGTACCACTGACACTTCCCCGCAAGCTATGACCTTGTTGTCAGATAGGTCCCTGGAGGCTATCAATAGAGACGCAAGATTGACATCCCTACCCTCCAGGATGTCCTTCCTGATGTTGATCGGGACAAAGTGGGAGGGAGTCACGTTGGGGACGGACTGGACAGAGCGAATGTCTGCGGCGGCAGAGGTGGAGGCGACCGCAACCTCGAGGGAGGAAACTGGTAGGACTGCGCTGCGAGCCTCGATAGACTCCAACCTCGCCTGCATGGACGTGACGGCAGACGTCAGACTGTTTAGCATGACATGTATCTGAGTCAGCAAAGTTTGCATCGTGGCCGCAGGGGGATCATTGGTACTGGGTACCAGGGAGTCCTTCCATAGGCGATACAGTTCCGCTTTTCTGGCAGATGCCGGGAAAGGGACGCCCTGCTTTGTCAGCGCCGCCATAAGCCTGGGGATGGTCCAAGCACGTAGGGACGGTATACTGCCCCCTTCGGAAGTCTCTGCTACGACCTCATCCACTGACGCCTCGACGATGTCTGACGCGTGTGACATCGTGGCAACTGAGAAGCCCTATGCTCTGACTTTCGCGTAAGTATCAATGAACACAGAACAACCTTGGTTGATAAGGAAAATCAACTGAGGTCCAAACCAACTTCTCTCTGACTAATAACTGCTTTGAACCTGGAAAACAAACAACGGAACAACGAAAGAACCAGTCAATGCGTAAGGCTCAATTGTAGAACGTGGGTTGTGAGTAGAAGGTATGGTCGGCTAACGAGAGTAGGTGTACTGATCTACATTGACCACTACCCGACGTTGGCGGTGAAAACCCCTACCTGTCTAAGCGGCACAGCGGCCTGTGCCAGACTTTGGTGTGGGCGAGGAGCGGGGCCGCTGCGAGCCCCACCGTGCTTCACGGTAACCACGTGGGGAGCGCAGGGCTCCCTGGCACCGTGAACCAAGCGGGGGTGGTCCTCTGGGCAACGGCCGACACCCCACGCCAACATGTCTCAGGTGCCACGTGGAGAGCCAGCGCGTGTCCCTGACAGGGTGCTCAGTGCGGGGCCCCCCGCCGTCCCGGGGCTGGGCCGCCCGCCGGCTGAGCACTACTGCCGCGTGGGGAGCAGCGCAGCCCTCTGGCATGAAGTTGACACAGGGGGGGCCCCCGGCGTCGAGGGCCTCACCTAGCCAAAACTAGAAATGCCGCGTGGGGGGCCTCACCGGTCCCTGATGGAGAGCTCAGTGCGGGGGAGCCCTCCTACCTCTGAGGGCCAACCCACCGCCGGCTGGGCATCTCCACCACGTGGGGAAACGGTGCTGCCCCCTGGCATGGGGGGAGGCCTTATCAGACACAGCCTCCCCGCTTCTTATGTGAGGGCGTGCCACGTGGGGGGCCCACCGCTCCCTGATGGGGTGCCCAGTGCGGGGGTGCCCCCCTACTCCATGAGGGGCCGACCCACCGCCGGCTGGGCCCCTCACCACGTGGGGAAACGGTGCTGCCCCCTGGCATGGGGGGAGGCCTTATCAGACACAGCCTCCCCCCTTCTTATGTGAGGGCGTGCCACGTGGGGGGCCCACCGCTCCCTGATGGGGTGCCCAGTGCGGGGGTGCCCCCCTACTCCATGAGGGGCCGACCCACCGACGGCTGGGCCCCTCCACCACGTGGGGAGAATGGTGGTGCCCCCTGGCAGACTTGGGGTAAAGGGGGAGCTTGTGTGGCTCATCCCCAACTCCGTGTCGTGATGGGCGGAGCCACGTGGTGCCGCCCCGCTCCCCGGCAGGGCGCTCGTCGCAGGGGTGCCTCCCCTAGCTAGGGGGCCAGCCCACCGCAGACTGCGTATGCCCAAAACGTGAGGGAGCGGGGTAGCACTGGCAGTGTGTGCGGGGTGGAAGGCCGGAAGCGGCCGGGGAGGCGGAAGTGGCCGGGGAGGCGGGCGGGGGGAGGTCCTCTCGTGACCACGAGCCCCGCCCCCCCGCCGGAGAGTGAAGCCGTGACCGGACCTGGGCGGCGGAGGAGAGAGGTGCGTCTCAGTAGGCTCGGACCCCCACCCCCGCCGGCGGCTAAGAAGTACCGCCGTTTTGCAACGGGCAGGAGGGGCCCCCCGTAGTGCCGAGGCCCCTCCCCCCGCTGTCTACAGTTAGGCACACAGTGGCCCGGCGCATGGCGGCCCTTACTTACCCAAGGGATGAACCACCGCACGGACGTCCACTCACCTAAACTTCCGACCAAGGACTGCCAGGTACGAGCGCACGCAGAACTCTGCACGTCGTACGCATGTGGGAGGGTGCCAGCCGTTGAAGTAAGTGGCCAAGCCCCTCCCACAAATACAGGCCAATGAATCGGCCTTTACACATGTATCAAATCTTTTTTTTTACACAATAAAAACACAGAGCTATGGGGACTGGGTAATGCGGATGTGCTAGCGGCCATCTAACAACCCATTTCCTCAGTAGAGATGTCCCGAACTATTCGCCGGCGATGTTCGGTCCGCCCCCTATACATCATCATTGAGCAAACTTTGACCCTGTACCTCACAGTCAGCAGACACATTCCAGCCAATCAGCATACCCTCCCTCCCAGACCCTCCCACCTCCTATCAAAAAGCAAGGACAGCATCCATCTTAGATTCATTCTGAAGCTGCAGTGTAACAAATTTGACTAAGTTGTAATCGCAATGCGATTAATACAGGTTATATTAATCGCATTGCGAATTCAACTTAGAGCTGGGTTCCTAATGGTTGTATTGCTAGAATATAACGAAGATTGAGAATATAGTGCTATATTTGTTATATTCGTCAATTCTAGCAATACAACCATTAGGAACTCAGATCTAAGTTGTAATCGCAATCCCCCCCCAGATCTAAGTTGTAATCGCAAAAGAAGTCACTAAGTCAGCTCCAATCAGATATTTTCATAGACCCAGAGTCTTGGTCTATGTGCAGATATCTGATTGGAGCTGACTTCTTATTTTCTCTTTTGCACATAAACGTTTAAACTATATTCCTTAGTAAAAATGACCAGTCCACACCATGTGGGTCTATATTTATGAGGGCCCCCCTGAGCAAAGATTAGTAAATGTGGCCGGGTGGCCCCAGCCCACAGTTCAACCCAACCCCTTATGTCTCCTGGCCTGGGGCCGTCTCTATAATAATCCACCAGTAATTTATGAATGGGGTTAGGTTATTAACTTATTATTATTGGGGTATTATTAAAATAATTTGGTTATAAAGTCAGAGTCGCTCTACCTACCTCCTCCTCCCGGCACCGGAGACTCCTGCAGGGCAGCTGCCGTGGCGCCCCACCACTCACCAGGCTGCAGCGAGTCACACCCCCGTCCCCCTTTACCACGTGATGGCGCGACGTGCTTGCTTGCTTGCGAAGTTTAGAAGTTGAACTTGTGAGTGAGAACTCCTGCGCCGGTGGGCCGCAGGTGACACCCCATCAGACTGGTGCCACCCGGTGCGGCCCGTACCCACCGCACCCCCCTCGCAACGCCACTGGATCTAAGTTGTAATCGCATTGCGATTACAACGTAGATCTGAGTTCCTAATGGTTGTATTGCTAGAATTGACGAATATAGCACTATTTTCTCAATCTTCGTTATATTCTAGCAATACAACCATTAGGAACTCAGATCTAAGTTGTAATCGCAATGCGATTAATACAGGTTATATTAATCGCAGGACAATTGCCCTGCAAACAAATATGGATAGGGAAATGACTTAACATAGAAAATTAAAAAATAATAATCTCGAACTAGAAGGTCGGAGGTCAAAGTGGAGTAGGAGGTTGAGGAGGTGGTGGACGTGTCGGTGTAGGTGGAAGTGGCGGTGGAGGAGATAGCCAAGACTGTTTTTGTTTTTTTGTTTTATCCTTTATTTATTTATTTTTTATAAATTTGGGAAGACCCCAAAACATTGGGAAATGGAAAAGAGAATGCAAAGAGAAAGTGCGCTAAAGTATAACAATGGCTGGGTGCAGCCGGTACACTTGTCTACTCAGCACTCATTGGCTGTGGACAGGCGGCTGCGCTTGTCTGTGATGACGCCCCCTGCCATGCTAAACACACGTTCAGATAATACACTGGCTGCAGGGAGGCCAGCACCTCCAAGGCGTAAAGGGCAAGCTCAGGCCATGTGCCCAATTTGGAGACCCAGAAGTTGAATGGGGCAAACCCATCATTCAGTACGTGTAGTCATGTGCACACATACTGCTCCACCATGTTGCTGAAATGCTGCCTCCTGCTAAGACGTTCCATATCAGCTGGTGGTGCTGGTTGTTGTGGCGTGCTGACAAAGCTTTTCCACATTTCGGCCATGCTAACCCTGCCTTCTGAGGTGCTGGTGGTGCCCCAGCTGCGTTGGCGACCTCTTCCTCCTCCTCTGCCTTCGCCTTGTGCTTCAACTGTGCCCCTGCTGTCAGGTGGGAATGCTATCAGCAGCGTGTCTACCAGCGTGTGCTTGTACTTGCGCATCTTCCGATCACGCTCCAGTGACTGAATTAAGGACGGTACGTTGTCCTTGTAGTGGGGATCCAGCAGAGTGGCCACCCACTAATCAGTAGTGTAGGGCGCGAATATTCGAATCGCGAATACTAATCGCGAATATCGGCACTTAGAGAATTCACGAATATTTAGAATACAGTGATATATATTCGTAATTTAGAATATTCTAGATTTTTTTTCATCAGTAACCTCCCTTCTTGCTTGTGGGCCAATGAGAAGGCTGCAATGTCTTTGTCTGAGCTTAGCAACATCCCTAGCAACCAATAGGAAAGTTGCCTACCCCTTACTACACTGCTCCAAAAAATAATGGGAACACAAAAATAACACATCCTAGATCTGAATTAATTAAATATTCTTCTGAAATACTTTTTTCTTTACATAATTGAATGTGCTGACAACAAAATCACACAAAAATAAAAAAAGGGAAATAAAATTTTTCAACCCATGGAGGTCTGGATTTGGAGCCCCCCTCAAAATTAAAGTGGAAAAACACACTACAGGCTGATCCAACTTTGATGTAATGTCCTTAAAACAAGTCAAAATGAGGCTCAGTAGTGTGTGTGGCCTCCACGTGCCTGTATGACCTCCCTACAACGCCTGTGCATGCTCCTGATGAGGTGGCGGACGGTCTCCTGAGGGATCTCCTCCCAGACCTGGACTAAAGCATCTGCCAACTCCTGGACAGTCTGTGGTGCAACGTGACGTTGGTGGATAGAGCGAGACATGATGTCCCAGATGTGCTCAATTGGATTCAGGTCTGGGGAACGGGCGGGCCAGTCCATAGCATCAATGCCTTCATCTTGCAGGAACTGCTGACACACTCCAGCCACATGAGGTCTAGCATTGTCTTGCATTAGGAGGAACCCAGGGCCAACCGCACCAGCATATCGTCTCACAAGGGGTCTGAGGATCTCATCTCGGTACCTAATGGCAGTCAGGCTACCTCTGGCGAGCACATGGAGGGCTGTGCGGCCCTCCAAAGAAATGCCACCCCACACCATTACTGACCCAATGCCAAACCGGTCATGCTGGAGGATGTTGCAGGCAGCAGAACGTTCTCCACGGCGTCTCAAGACTCTGTCACGTCTGTCACATGTGCTCAGTGTGAACCTGCTTTCATCTGTGAAGAGCACAGGGCGCCAGTGGCGAATTTGCCAATCTTGGTGTTCTCTGGAAAATGCCAAACGTCCTGCACGGTGTTGGGCTGTAAGCACAACCCCCACCTGTGGACGTCGGGCCTCATATCACCCTCAAGGAGTCTGTTTCTGACCGTTTGAGCAGACACATGCACATTTGTGGCCTGCTGGAAGACATTTTGCAGGGCTCTGGCAGTGCTCCTCTTGTTCCTCCTTGCACAAAGGCGGAGGTAGCGGTCCTGCTGCTGGGTTGTTGCCCTCCGACGGCCTCCTCCACGTCTCCTGATGTACTGGCCTGTCGCCTGGTAGCGCCTCCATGCTCTGGACACTACGCTGACAGACACAGCAAACCTTCTTGCCACAGCTCGCATTGATGTGCCATCCTGGATAAGCTGCACTACCTGAGCCACTTGTGTGAGTTGTAGACTCCGTCTCATGCTACCACTAGAGTGAAAGCACCGCCAGCATTCAAAAGTGACCAAAACATCAGCCAGGAAGCATAGGAACTGAGAATTGGTCTGTGGTCACCACCTGCAGAACCACTCCTTTATTGGGGGTGTCTTGCTAATTGCCTATAATTTCCACCTATTGTCTATCCCATTTGCACAACAGCATATGAAATTGATTGTCACTCAGTGTTGCTTCCTAAGTGGACAGTTTGATTTCACAGAAGTGTGATTGACTTGGAGTTACATTGTGTTGTTTAAGTGTTCCCTTTATTTTTTTGAGCAGTGTATATGAGAATCTCCCCAGCAGACATTCTTTAAAGTTCTGAGAGAGACAGCAGTGTCATTGCTGTGCTCTGTGCTTTCCACACTACATTAGATAGATAGTTATTTAGCTTATATATATAATACAGATAGTTAGTGGGAGATAGTCAGTGTAGGTTATATCCTGATATAGTGTAGCTGTTGCAGTGCAGTGTGTTAGGTAGTGTGATAGGTTCTGCTGTCCATACATACAGTTGCAAGAAAAAGTATGTGAACCCTTTGGAATGATATGGATTTCTGTACAAATTGGTCATAAAATGTGATCTGATCTTCATCTAAGTCACAACAATAGACAATCACAGTCTGCTTAAAATAATAACACACAAAGAATTAAATGTTACCATGTTTTTATTGAACACACCATGTAAACTTTCACAGTGCAGGTGGAAAAAGTATGTGAACCCTTGGATTTAATAACTGGTTGAACCCCCTTTGGCAGCAATAACTTCAACCAAACGTTTCCTGCAGTTGCAGATCAGCTGTGCACAACGGTCAGGAGTCATTCTTGACCATTCCTCTTTACAGAACTGTTTCAGTTCAGCAATATTCTTGGGATGTATGGTGTGAATCGCTTTCTTGAGGTCATGCCACAGCATCTCCATAGGGTTGAGGTCAGGACTCTGACTGGGCCACTCCAGAAGGTGTATTTTCTTCTGTTTAAGCCATTCTGTTGTTGATTTACTTCTATGCTTTGGGTCGTTGTCCTGTTGCAACACCTATCTTCTGTTGAGCTTCAGCTGGTGAACAGATGGCCTTAAGTTCTCCTGCAAAATGTCTTGATAAACTTGAGAATTCATTTTTCCTTCGATGATAGCAATCCGTCCAGACCCTGACACAGCAAAGCAGCCCTAAACCATGATGCCCCCACCACCATACTTCACAGTTGGGATGAGGTTTTGATGTTGGTGTGCTGTGCCTCTCTTTCTCCACACATAGTGTTTTGTGTTTCTTTCAAACAACTCAACTTTGGTGTCATCTGTCCACAGAATATTTTCCAGTACTGCTGTGGAACATCCAGGTTCACTTGTGCAAACTGTAAACGTGCAGCAATGTTTTTTTTGGACAGCAGTGGCTTCCTTTGTGTTATCCTCCCATGAAATCCATTCTTGTTTAGTGTTTTACGTACCGTAGATTCGCTAACAGGGATGTTAGTATATGCCAGAGACTTTTGTAAGTCTTTAGCTGACATTTTAGAATTCTTATATGCTATAGTTACACAGGCGCTTTTACACTTTCTAAAATACTAACGCTGCGGTACTGCAGCGGTATCACCACCGCTGCTATTTCACAAGTGACCAGTATATTTTATGTTAAAGTACTGCGCGATGATCTCCTACTTCCCTCCTGAGTGGCAGGTGCCAGAAGAAGACAACAACAGGTACGCTTTAGCTATGCAAGTTACGGATTTGTATTTACCTTTTCCTGAATTCTTGTCTATTTGCCTGTGTGCCGATGGTGTCCTCTTGAGTAGGGTTATTGGCTACGCTCGGGTCCACTACCCCATCATTTAGCTAACTAACCTTCCCCATTTCCTCTCCCAATAACCACACACAGCCACTGTTTGGATTAAATCGGCCACAGCAGCCGTCTTTTATTAAATAATATAAATAACATGAATAAACATAACACTTGATATAACAATGACATATATATATAAATATATACATGTCTAAATGACGAGGGGGGTCCTAGAAGCCGCCTAACTGCACCTTAAACGACCACAAACCACCACGGCAATTCCATCTTGCCCCCAGCCGCGTACCACAAGCTCGGGGACACCAACTGACGGACGCCATACCAAGCCAACCAGGTGCCCCAACTCTGAGAGTCCAGCCCCACCATTGAGGCCCTCTCATTCACCGTTACCATCCAGTAGCCCCAGCTTCTATGACCTCCCCCCGCCACGACTGCTGCGACAAACGCAACACTTAAAGACACACTCCGTCCACCACCCCCTTGTCCATTTTTTTTTTTAATACATTTATTTATTTATAAAATACACATTTTTTTTTTTTTTTTTATATATGCATCCCCTCTATAATATACCGTTGCCGCCCTGAAACATCCAAGTACACACTACGGGAGGGAGGGAGATGCTGGCTCTCTGCTCCTAAAATGGCGGGCGCTGACCTGCCTCACCACTACTTCAGCCTGCCGCTCCCCGCCCCTTTCTAGCTCCTCCCCCCTTTTCCTGCACTCATCCACTTAACCCTTACCTTCCCTGACCCTTGCTCACAAAACCCCTCATGCCGGCCTCCCCTGAAGCGTGCCGCTTCGTCCGGCCTCACTTGAGTAGGGTTATTGGCTACGCTCGGGTCCACTACCCCATCATTTAGCTAACTAACCTTCCCCATTTCCTCTCCCAATAACCACACACAGCCACTGTTTGGATTAAATCGGCCACAGCAGCCGTCTTTTATTAAATAATATAAATAACATGAATAAACATAACACTTGATATAACAATGACATATATATATAAATATATACATGTCTAACTGACGAGGGGGGTCCTAGAAGCCGCCTAACTGCACCTTAAACGACCACAAACCACCACGGCAATTCCATCTTGCCCCCAGCCGCGTACCACAAGCTCGGGGACACCAACTGACGGACGCCATACCAAGCCAACCAGGTGCCCCAACTCTGAGAGTCCAGCCCCACCATTGAGGCCCTCTCATTCACCGTTACCATCCAGTAGCCCCAGCTTCTATGACCTCCCCCCGCCAACAACGCGCAGCTTGACAGCCCTTAAGCTCGCGCGTTCCGCCACACCCGGAGGGCTGTTTCAATACCTCCCTGCAAGTCCAGTGACCACAAATCAATGCCCACCGCATTGAGGTGGACTCCATCCTGTCTCCAAAAGCCTCCTGTTCCTGCTTCCAACTCGGGGTGCCTCACCACCACCGCCCCATGTTTGGCACAGAACCGCCCAATCACCCTGTTCAGCTTAATCCTAGCCTTATTCAGCCTTTCAACCAATCTCGCCTCCCTCCAGACCTTCCTGGGGACAATGTCCGACCACACAGTGACAACTGACGGGAAGAGGGACCACAAACGCAAAAAATCAAAACGTATATCCCTGATCAACTCTCTGCAAGGTCGGACCCCTAGGTCATTTCCCCCAACATGCAACACCAAGATATCTGGGACTCTATCTAACCTGGCTTGCCGATGAACCTCCTGCAAAACACTACCCCACACCATACCTCTGCGTCCGATCCATCTTACTATGGCTGTCCCCCGATCAAACCCCAGCTGCCGCCCATTCTGCCGAACATCCGCTCGTAATGCCCCCCAGAACACGAACGAATGGCCCAGGATCCAAACTAATAACGGGGCATCACCTGAAAAAAGAACGAGACAAACATGGTTAGACACAGCCTTAAACTGCCCCTAAACGCACATACAGCCGAAAACGCTCCGACTCCCACCTCCCAATACGCTTAATCACTTCATCTCGCACCCCCAAGCGAGCAGCCTCCGTGGCAGCACCTATCCTGAAGGAATGACCCGTAAACTTGCCAGAGTCCATTCCTAGATTACGCAAACATTTCTTGAATACCGCTATAAATTGAAATCGTGATAAAAAGGAGCCATCCTCGTGTCTGAGAATCGGTCCTGCCGCGACCCCTGCCCTTCCTTGAAAATCCCGCAAACACCGTACTGGACACAATAGACATCCCGGCACCTCAAACAATGAGACTAAATGACCCCTCCCCTCCTGATCCGTCTTTGAAAATCTCAGATAAATCAGCACCCTGTCGTCATATAACGTTACATCCTCACTCCTCAGACCCCCTTCCCGCTGCACACTTGCACACACTAACTCCCCTAAACGAAAGGCTCCGAAAAAAGCCAGAGCAAAGGCTAGTCTAAATAAGCTCACCTCCCAAGCCGAGCGACACACTCCAGCTACCTGCTCCCCTAACTGTAACAATAACGAAAAGGACACCGGTAGGCGGGAATCTTTGACACGCTGAAACCTTCTATAACCCTTCAAAATTTGTCGGACCAAAAAGGACTTAGTAATGTCCGGGGAATTCCGCAACTTGAATCCGAAAGCCAAGCCCGCCATGCAACCATTGATCTTGGCAACCGACCAACCTTGATCCTTCACGTGGCCAATGAACAGTAACAACGGAATTTCCCCGTCCAGTACCTCGACCCCTAGGTCATTACACCACTGCTGCCACCTACTCCAAGCCCTATCGTACATCCTCCACGTGCCTTCACTCAATGATGCCTGCAACAGACAAGCTACGGTACCTCCAGGATCTCCCACAACGACTCTGGACACACCAATCCGACCTGACTCGCCTCCGGGGCCAGCTGGCGAAACCGCTCCCACTGAAAACGAGAAAGTGCGTCAGCTATACAGTTAGAGGAACCAGGCACATGCACCGCAAACACCCAAGCATTAAGGGACAAACACCGGAGAACCAACTGCTGCAATAGGCAAATAACTGGGGGGGAAGAAGCCGTTACCCTGTTGATGGCTTGCACAACTCCCAAGTTGTCACAATGGAAACGAACCTTCTTGTGCCGAAACTTCTCCCCCCAGAGCGTGACTGCCAACACAATGGGGAAGAGTTCCAACAATGCCACGTTTTTTACCCACCCTTTTCGTACCCAGGACTCAGGCCACCGACCCGCACACCACTGCCCTTCACAGTACGCCCCAAAACCCGCTCCACCCGCAGCATCCGTAAACAATTCGAAATCAAACGCATCAACCACCCCCCCCCATAACTAATGCTCTGCCATTAAACTGTTTTAAAAAGGAATCCCAAACTTTCAAATCCCCTTTCAACTCACTGCCTAGTCTAATAAAATGGTGGGGAGACACCACCCCTCCTGTCGCTGAAGCCAACCTCCTACTAAAAATGCGGCCCATAGGTAGGATTCTGCATGCAAAATTTAATTTGCCCAACAAAGACTGCAGGTCCCGCAGACGAATCTTTTTTGCTGTCAATGCCGCCGCCACCTCTGTTCTTAAATCTGACACTTTGTCTACTGGTAGCCTACACTCCATCCGCTGTGTATCTATGACAATACCCAAAAAACTTAGCTCAGTAGCCGGCCCCACCGTTTTGTCCACCGCTAACGGGACTCCAAAACACTCAAAAACAGACTGTAATGTGGATAACAACAACGAACAAACCCTGGATCCCCCCGGCCCCAAACACAGGAAATCATCCAAATAATGAATGACAGAGTGACAACCTGATTCCTGAACCACCACCCACTCCAGAAAAGAACTGAAACGCTCAAAATATGCACACGATATTGAACAGCCCATTGGCAAACACCTATCCACAAAATAAGCGCCATTCCAAAAACAACCCAGTAAATACAAACTATCCGGGTGAACTGGCAACAACCTAAATGCCGCTTCAATATCACATTTTGCCAACAGGGTACCCGGACCCAGCTTCCTTACCCATTCCACAGCCGCATCAAAGGAAGCATAAACCACAGAACAAAGTTCCAGGTCAATGCCCTCATTGACCGACGCACCCTTAGGGAATGATAAATGGTGGATGAGCCTAAATTTATTAGGCTCCTTCTTAGGGATCAAACCCAAAGGGGAAACTCGCAAGTTACTGATGGGTGATGTAACCAACGGACCATCCATCCTCCCTAGGGAAACCTCTTTAGCTAACTTTCCTGTCACTATGTCCGGGAACTGCAATGCCGAGCGCAAATTCTTCCGCTTCTCTAAGACTGGTAACGGGTGTGAAGGTATATGAAAACCGAACTTAAACCCTGAATACAAAAATTCAGCTAACTCCTGGTTCGGATATCTATTTAGATGCCCCACCATCCTTTCCACTCGCACTGGGGTCTGCCCCTTTTGCAAAACTATCCCCCCCCCTTTGTCTACCCCCTCTAAAACATCTGCTAGCCCCATGGCCCCCGCCACACACGGAACATTCATGCCTAAATTTGCATTTTTGGCCGAATTTGCAACTTCCCTCATTGAAAAGGAAGCAGTATCCTCTTCCAACTGGGGGCGTCCCTGTACCTTGCTGTACCCCAACCCCTGACTCACTCCGAAAGGACTGACCACTCCTACCTGGCGCTGTCACCCTCATCCATAACGCAATGTCCTTATGGTCCCATCTCATATTAGGACGGACCGCTTTCCTCTGACGAAACTGCTCGTCATACCGTAACCACCCGGAACCCCCATACACTCTATAGGCTTCCCCAATAGCATCCAGATAGCAAAATAAAGGGGAACAGCATTCCGGACTCTTCTCCCCAATCACACTTGCCAAAATAGCAAAGGCCTGTAGCCAATTACTAAATGACCTAGGGATAAGGCGATAGCGACGCTTATCATCATCCTCCTTTCTTACTCCATCCTTTTTTACCACATCAAGGTTGAACCGCTCCAACGGAAGCAGCGAAAAAATTTCTATATACTCTCCCTTCCAAATTTTCTCACGCACCTCCGTTTTAAAATGCGCTCCCAGGGGACCCTCAAAGCAAACATACACCTCCCCTTTTGCGGCGTCATCTAATCTGGGCCTATCCTCCTCACCTCCCGCCTGCGTCTGCACTGACACTGATTCGGCTACACTTGTGCTATTGGCCACTGCTACATTACTATTGTTAGCGGTCGCCGGTACATCGCTATTTTCTGCCCCCAACCCCCATGCTGCTAAGGGGGTAGCCCCCGTTGCCCCCCTATCCTGACTAACCCCAGCTAAACCACACAGCAAGCGCCCCAAACCACCGATAATAGCACTATTGCTCCCCCCCGCCCAAGGCGCCACATTAAATATAGATAACAGTGTTCCCAGTGATGTCTCACCTAGCTGCCCGGGTGCTGTGAACCCGGCAGCCGCAGGTCCTGCTTCCTGACGGACGACTCCTGGATCCACGACATTCCTTTGATGGGTACTTGCGCTGTTCGCCGGCAGCACCCCAGCCGGATCACTGCTGGGTGCGTTAGGAATGGCTCTGGGACGCCCTCTGTCTTCCACGGTGTCAGGACCAGTAGCAAACTGTCCGCCCTCAGGAAATGGCCTGCGCAACTCCCTGTCCTCCATATAAGCATCTGCACGCCTGTCTTCATGCCCAAGAGGCCTGCTCTGGGGCGGGGAGCCGTCCAGAACAGCCTCGTCCTCCTCCTCTGTAAGAAGCGCATCATGGCAAGGCCTGCGCCCGTCCCTGGCACCTACAGGCGCAGCCTCGTGTGCCACTGAAAGGGGCTCATCCTGTAAGGGCCTGCGCCGGGCCGCCCTGGCCGACCGCGCAGCCCCGCTGCTGCCTCTGCTGCCACTACCTCTCCCACGCTGAGCAGGCCTCCGACTCCTGGGGACAGGAGGGGATCCTGCAGAACCAGGTCCTGACTCCCCTGTTGCTGGCGCGATGGGCTGAGGGGAAGGCCCCACAGCCTCTGGAGGGTCCCGCCGGACATATGGATTCCTCCCACGCCGGGAGGCCGCAGTAGCCTTAGAATGCTCCCGGCGTGGAGGGTCCCTTGTGGGGCTCCTGACACGGCGCCGGACCCGGGGGGGTAAATCAGGGCTCAGGCGCGCCGGCGGCCGTACCCGCCGCGGCCGTGTAGCTGCTGGAGTAGGGCTAGACGTACCCACCTCCGCCCCCCCTAGCAATGCGGTCACCTGCTGCTCCAGCCAGTCGCTGCCCCTGGTGTCCGCCGCTTCCCTCAAGCGCCGCAGCATCACCTCCACTGCTTCTGCCATTGCTGAATCCGATGCTGCAGTTCAGAAGATGTTGGCTCTCTGCCAGATGCTGGCTCTCTGCTCCTAAAATGGCGGGCGCTGACCTGCCTCACCACTACTTCAGCCTGCCGCTCCCCGCCCCTTTCTAGCTCCTCCCCCCTTTTCCTGCACTCATCCACTTAACCCTTACCTTCCCTGACCCTTGCTCACAAAACCCCTCATGCCGGCCTCCCCTGAAGCGTGCCGCTTCGTCCGGCCTCACTTTCTTTCTGCTCCTGCGTCCAAGGTGAAGGGATATTGGGAGGCTGGACCCTATTATGATAGTTTTTATGTTGAGCCTGCCCTGGCCGGCGGCAGTACTCAGTTTCAAACTCAGCTTGATCGCGCTCGCACGGAGCGCTCGTGTAAAGTCACAGTCAGAGCTATGGATCGCTAGGAGGACCAAAAAGTGCTCCACCGCGTTTCGAATAAGACGTTATTCTTCCTCAGGGATACAGGTATGGACTCCTAGTGTTGTTTATATAGGTCCATGTCTCCTCCTTCATTTAACCCCCTCATGTCCTCTACGCTTTATAGTATGTTCACTCAAAGGCAAATAGCTCTATTTCTGAATTCAGTCCTGCAGGCGCCAGTGTGTTTAAATTGAAAATCCAGCGGGTCTCTGCTCTGGACATTTTTTTGATGACGTCCCCCCCTCTTTTATCTTTCTTCACTATCTCTATTCCACTGAATATGGTGCTATCACTAATGCCCCCATGTTTATCTTTGTAATAGCTTGAAAGAGGGTGACCTTAATATTTCCTCCTGATGTTATAAATATGTTCACCTATCCTCTTGCTTAAGGTTCTTTTAGTGCGACCCACATATAGTTTCTTACAGGGACATATTATTACATATACAGTGGGATGCGAAAGTTTGGGCAACCTTGTTAATCGTCATGATTTTCCTGTATAAATCGTTGGTTGTTACGATAAAAAATGTCAGTTAAATATATCATATAGGAGACACACACAGTGATATTTGAGAAGTGAAATGAAGTTTATTGGATTTACAGAAAGTGTGCTATAATTGTTTAAACAAAATTAGGCAGGTGCATAAATTTGGGCACTGTTGTCATTTTATTGATTCCAAAACCTTTAGAACTAATTATTAGAACTCAAATTGGCTTGGTAAGCTCAGTGACCCCTGACCTACATACACAGGTGAATCCAATTATGAGAAAGAGTATTTAAGGGGGTCAATTGTAAGTTTCTCTCCTCTTTTAATTTTCTCTGAAGAGTAGCAACATGGGGGTCTCAAAACAGCTCTCAAATGACCTGAAGACAAAGATTGTTCACCATCATGGTTTAGGGGAAGGATACAGAAAGCTGTCTCAGAGATTTCAGCTGTCTGTTTCCACAGTTAGGAACATATTGAGGAAATGGAAGACCACAGGCTCAGTTCAAGTTAAGGCTCGAAGTGGCAGACCAAGAAAAATCTTGGATAGACAGAAGCAACGAATGGTGAGAACAGTCAGAGTCAACCCACAGACCAGCACCAAAGACCTACAACATCATCTTGCTGCAGATGGAGTCACTGTGCATCGTTCAACCATTCGGCGCACTTTACACAAGGAGATGCTGTATGCGAGAGTGATGCAGAGGAAGCCTTTTCTCCGCCCACAGCACAAAAAGTGCCGCTTGAGGTGGGCTAAAGCACATTTGGACAAGCCAGCATAATTTTGGAATAAGGTGCTGTGGACTGATGAAACTAAAATTGAGTTATTTGGCCATAACAAGGGGCGTTATGCATGGAGGAAAAAGAACACAGCATTCCAAGAAAAAAACCTGCTACCTACAGTAAAATATGGTGGTGGTTCCATCATGCTGTGGGGCTGTGTGGCCAGTGCAGGGACTGGGAATCTTGTCAAAGTTGAGGGACGCATGGATTCCACTCAGTATCAGCAGATTCTGGAGACCAATGTCCAGGAATCAGTGATAAAGCTGAAGCTGCGCCGGGGCTGGATCTTTCAACAAGACAACGACCCTAAACACTGCTCAAAATCCACTAAGGCATTTATGCAGAGGAACAAGTACAACGTTCTGGAATGGCCATCTCAGTCTCCAGACCTGAATATAATTGAAAATCTGTGGTGTGACTTAAAGAGAGCTGTCCATGCTCGGAAGCCATCAAATCTGAATGAACTAAAGATGTTTTGTAAAGAGGAATGGTCCAAAATACCTTCAACCAGAATCCAGACTCTCATTGGAACCTACAGGAAGTGTTTAGAGGCTGTAATTTCTGCAAAAGGAGGATCTACTAAATATTGATTTCATTTCTTTTTTGTGGTGCCCAAATTTATGCACCTGCCTAATTTTGTTTAAACAATTATTGCACACTTTCTGTAAATCCAATAAACTTCATTTCACTTCTCAAATATTACTGTGTGTGTCTCCTATATGATATATTTAACTGACATTTTTTATTGTAACAACCAACGATTTATACAGGGAAATCATGACGATTAACAAGGTTGCCCAAACTTTCGCATCCCACTGTATGACTCCCTGACTTCTACATGTGATGTGATCTCGTATCTTCTGAGTGGATACCGTGGTTTTTCATTGATTGTTTATTTGCGTATTAATATGTTGTTTTCTGCTTATTTTTAATTTTTTACATGCTCCACATGTGCCGCATGGGAAAAATCCTGCCTCTAGTTTTGTTTTTATACCCCCAATTTTTGTCTGACTCTCATTGCTTTTACTTTTTTTGCTTACACATTTATTAGTAGGGGCTATTATGCTACCCACATTTCTTGCTTTTCTGTATATGAATTTTGGGTTCTTCGGGATAAGGTCTCCCAAAATTTTATCTTCTTTCAATGTTTCTCAGTGCCTCTTAATGATGTTCCTCAGTATTCCTGTCTGCCCATTATACTGTGTTATGATTGATGGCATTTCAAAGGATTTGCCTTCTCCATCCTTTTTTTCCCGTTTTTGGGGTTTTTTGTTGTTCATTAGGTCCTGTCTATTTGCCTTCCCTACCAGTTCTTTTTGATATATTAATTTTTCTTTGTTATAACCTCTCTGTTCAAGTTTCTGTTGCAATTTCTCTGCTTCTGCCTGGTAGTCGTCCTTTTTTGTACAGTTGCGTCTAATCCTCATAAACTGGCTTTTTGGGATGTTTTCTAACCATTGTGGCAGATGACAGCTGTCCCATGAGATGAAGCTATTTGTATCTGTGGGTTTGTTATATGTTCTTGTCTGTATTTTTCAGTTTTCAATATAGATGGTAAGATCCAAGAAATGTATTTCCCTATTGCTGAATATTGGTGTAAATTCTAAATAAAATTAATTTTTATTAATTTCATTAAAAAACCTTTTTAATTCTTCCTCCCCCCCCCCCAAATAAACACCAAGTCGTCTATAAATCTCTTCCATAGGACGAGATTCGCCCGGAGCTCGCCATTAGGGTGGACAACCTGCTGTTCCCACTGCCCCACGTATATATTAGCGAACCCCGGTGCGAATCTCGTCCCCATCGTGGTACCCCACTGCTGTATGTAAAAAGTGTATTCAAATAAAAAAACAAATTTCTTTAAAATAAACATGATACAATCTCCAATAAAATCTATTTGGTTTTGTTCCAATTCTCCCTGATTCTGTAAACATGATTTAACCGCCTCACATCCTTTTGTGTTTTCAATAACAGTGTATAATGATTTGACATCTAATGTACCCAGAATGTAATGCGGTTTCCATACAATTCTATTTAAAATATTTAAAATGTGTTGGGTATCTTTAAGATGTGTTGGTAGTGTTTTTACACAGGGTTGCAAGAAGCAGTCTATATATCTGGATAGGTTGCTTGTTAGATATTCAACTCCCGACACTATAGGTCTTCCTGGTGGTTCTGTTACATTTTTGTGGATTTTTGGGTTGTGATAGAATGCAGCAATTTTTGGTTGTTTTATTTCCACAAACTCTGCCTCTTTTTTATTTAGAATGGCTTCTTCTTTGCCCCTCTTTACCAGTTTTTTTTAGTTCTTTCTTGAATGCTTCTGTGGGGTCATTTTTTTAAATTTTGTAAGTTTTTTGGTCCCCTAGTATTATGTATGCCTCCTTTAGATAGTTTGCCTTGTCCATTATGACAATCCCCCCACCTTTATCAGCTGGTCTTAGGATGATGTCTTCATTCTCCTGCATTTTCATTAATGCCTCTTGCTCTGCTTTAGATATGTTTCCCATATGTTTTATTTTCGATTTTTTTTGGGGCTTTAGATTTTTCATATGTCTTTTATTACCATATTCATGAAGCTGTTCAAAGCCTACGAATACTCCTGAATCGGGTGGTATTTCGATTTTTTTGTTCTTAATTCCGTATGTTTGTATTCATCACTGTCACCTGATCCATTCTTCTTTGTTTTTTATCCTGTTTTTCTTCCTTGTTACTACACCTTTTTTGTTGTTTTTTCATAAAATATTTTTTCAGGGCCAGTCTTCTCTGGCCCATAAATTTCCGAACCCCTATGAAGGCCTCAAATTTATTGAATGGTTTGCTAGGAGCTAATTTTAGCCCCTTTTTCTAGGATTTGTTGTTCTCCTTTAGTTAGTATGTACTTGCTTAAGTTGAAAATCTTCTGTCCTACCCCTAATGCCGCTTCCTTTTGTTTTAATTTTTTCTTTTGGGCGAGTTTCCCTCCTCTACATCCCCTCATGCACTTTTTCTTCTCAAGAAAAAATCCTGTTTCATTGTTTTCTTTATGGTTCCTTTTGTTCCTTTTGTTCATTGTGTCCTCTTTCTTGTTTTTGAGCTATACCTCTTTCTGTGTTGTCTGTTCTTGTTTTTATCCTTTGATTGGATGTACTTGGTTTTTCTTTATTCACATTATTACTATTGTTCATATCCCTCCTTGCTCCCCTCTCTTTGTTTTTCTCTCTGTCCCTTTCTTCCTGTGGACTTTTTTCTCGTTCTCCTTTCTTCTGTATTTTATTCTGTTGGTATGGTGGTTCTTTCTTCATTTTCTATATCACAATCTGCTAATACCTCAAAGCGATTGTTCATTTGTATATCATTGCTGGCAGGATCTAGATCTTGTCCTCTCGCTATATTGGCAGGGGTTGCAGGTTGATTTGCTTCCTCACTCTCTTCTTCCTCCTCATATTCTTCATGTGTTGTTAGGATGGAATTGAGATTTTCAGGTGTCTCTCCCTGACTCTCTCTAAATTCGTCTATTGTTTGAAAAGAACTCTGGGTTGTATATCCTGTGTTTTTTTTTGGGAGAGCATCACGGTTAAATTTCCTACTTTTCTTTTCTCTTATTTCATCCTCTTTTATATGTATTCTTCTTTTTATATTTTCAACTGATTGAAAAATGCTGGCATGATCTTTCCAGGGTCTTAGTCTCTCAAATGTTGCCATGATTAATTTATTTGTTCTTCTTAGCCTTTCTCCTCTTTTATTGATAATGAATTTGATTGCGTTACGGGAAAATTCATGAAACATACAATCCCATTCGTTTGTAATACTGTTTTCTCCCATGTCTCCTGAGAGTGTTTTTTCAACCTTTAGGCCCTTTGGTATGATATCCCATTCCAGGTATTTTTCAAGTGAGGTGATCTCCCACAGGTCTTTCATCTATAGGATCAGGAGTTGTTCCAGGTCCCTCAGTAAGTCCTTGACTTGTGTGAATTGTATGCCGTTATCTGTGTTGAATACTTCTGATTGTCTTTTATATGATCCAAAAAAGGTTTGTACCTTTTGAATCCTTTCTTTTCTGTCCCACCATAGTGCTGACATCTTATTTGTTTATTTTTATTTTTATTTTGGTTTTTTCGGGTTTGGTTTGTTATGCTGCTTTACTTGTTCAGTATATGTATTTATATTCTGGTGTGTGCAGATTATTAGTATATGGGGTTTATTAATATATGAAGGATTTAGAGAATTGTTGGTTTTCTTTCTATTATTCCTATTTGCCTTATGTAAAGCTGCCGTTATGTATTGCGATTAAATTGGTTAGTGAATCACTATATGCTATATTTTAAATAGACAAGACGTGGCACTCTTATTTATTGTGGACTGTGGTGCTTGTTGTGCTGGCTTCCCAGCCAGAATCATACATTGAAGAAATAAACAACAGCACTCAATAAAGAACTATGTTCTGGTTATTTATTGGCAACTTCACCAAATTGTGACGTTTCGGTCGTAGGACCTTTATCAAACACAAGTTGCCGTTGAGAAAATGTGTGAAGAGTAGATTGAGCTGATGGTGTATCCACACCCATATAGACGCGTCTATATGGGTGTGGATACACCATCAGCTCAATCTACTCTTCACACATTTTCTCAACGGCAACTTGTGTTTGATAAAGGTCCTACGACCGAAACGTCACAATTTGGTGAAGTTGCCAATAAATAACCAGAACATAGTTCTTTATTGAGTGCTGTTGTTTATTTCTTCAATGTCACTATATGCTATAGTTACACAGGCGCTTTTACACTTTCTAAAATACTAACGCTGCGGATATATAGAGTGCTTCTTGCAACCCTGTGTAAAAACACTACCAACACATCTTAAAGATACCCAACACATTTTAAATATTTTAAATAGAATTGTATGGAAACCGCATTACATTCTGGGTACATTAGATGTCAAATCATTATACACTGTTATTGAAAACACAAAAGGATGTGAGGCGGTTAAATCATGTTTACAGAATCAGGGAGAATTGGAACAAAACCAAATTGATTTTACTGGAGATTGTATCATGTTTATTTTAAAGAATTTTTTTATTTTATTTGAAGACACTTTTTACATACAGCAGTAGGGTACCGCGATGGGGACGAGATTCGCAACGGGGTTTGCTAATATATACGTGGGGCAGTGGGAACAGCAGGTTGTCCACCCTAATGGCGAGCTCCGGGCGAATCTCGTCCTATGGAAGAGATTTTTAGACGACGTGGTGTTTATTTGGGGAGGGGGGGAGGAAGAATTAAAAAGGTTTTTTAATGAAATTAATAAAAATTAATTTTATTTAGAATTTACACCAATATTCAGCAATAGGGAAATACATTTCTTGGATCTTACCATCTATATTGAAGACGGAAAAATACAGACAAGAACATATAACAAACCCACAGATACAAACAGCTTCATCTCATGGGACAGCTGTCATCTGCCACAATGGTTAGAAAACATCCCAAAAAGCCAGTTTATGAGGATTAGACGCAACTGTACAAAAAAGGACGACTACCAGGCAGGAGCAGAGAAATTGCAACAGAAACTTGAACAGAGAGGTTATAACAAAGAAAAATTTATATATCAAAAAGAACTGGTAGGGAAGGCAAATAGACAGGACCTAATGAACAAAAAAAAAAAAAAAAACGGGAAAAAAAGGATGGAGAAGGTGAATCCTTTGAAATCCCATCAATCATAACACAGTATAATGGGCAGACAGGAATACTGAGGAACATCATTAAGAGGCACTGGGAAACATTGAAAGAAGATACAATTTTGGGAGACCTTATCCCGAAGAACCCAAAATTCATATACAGAAAAGCAAGAAATGTGGGTAGCATAATAGCCCCTACTAATAAATGTGTAAGCAAAAAAAGTAAAAGCAATGAGAGTCAGACAAAAATTGGGGGTATAAAAACAAAACTAGAGGCAGGTTTTTTCCCATGCGGCACATGTGGAGCATGTAAAAAATTTAAAATAAGCAGAAAACAACATATTAATACGCAAATAAACAATCAATGGAAAACCACGGTATCCACTCAGAAAATACGAGATCACAACACATGTAGAAGTCAGGGAGTCATATATGTAATAATATGTCCCTGTAAGAAACTATATGTGGGTCGCACTAAAAGAACCTTAAGCAAGAGGATAGGAGAACATATTTATGACATCAGGAGGAAATATGAAGGTCATCCCCTTTCAAGACATTACAAAGATAAACATGGGGGCATTAGTGATGGCACCATATTCAGTGGAATAGAGATAGTGAAGAAAGATAAAAGGGGGGGGGGGGGACTTCATCAAAAAAATGTCCAGAGCAGAGACCCGCTGGATTTTCAATTTAAACACACTGGCGCCAGCAGGACTGATCTCAGAAAAAGAGCTATTTGCCTTTGAGTGAACATACTATAAAGCGTAGAGGACATGAAGGGGTTAAATGAAGGAGGAGACATGGACCTATATAAACAACACTAGGAGTCCATACCTGTATCCCTGAGGAAGAATAACATCTTATTCGAAACGTGTTGGAGCACTTTTTGGTCCTCCTAGCGATCCATAGCTCTGACTGTGACGTCACACGAGTGCTCCGTGAGAGCGCGAGCAAGCTGAGTTTGAAACCGAGTACTGCCGCCGGCCGGGGCAGGCTCAACATAAAAACTATCATAATAGGGTCCAGCCTCCCAATATCCCCTTCACCTTGGATGCAGGAACAGAAAGAAAGAGGACACCATCGGCACACAGGTAAATAGACAAGAATTCAGGAAAAGGTAAATACCAATCCGTAACTTGCATAGCCAAAGCGTACCTGTTGTTGTTTTCTTCTGGCACCTGCCACTCAGGAGGGAAATAGGAGGTCATCGCGCAGTACTTTAACATAAAATACTCTAGAATTCTTCTTCACCTCATTGAGCAGTCTGCGCTGTGCTCTTGCAGTCATCTTTACAGGACGGCCACTCCTAGGGAGAGTAGCAGCAGTGCTGAACTTTCTCCATTTATCGACATTTGTCTTACCGTGGACTGATAAACACCAAGGCTTTTGGAGATACTTTTATAACCCTTTCCAGCTTTATGCAAGTCAACAATTCTTAATCGTAGGTCTTCTGAGAGCTCTTTTGTGCGAGGCATCATTCACATCAGGCAATGCTTCTTGTGAAAAGCAAACCCAGAACTGGTGTGTGTTTTTTATAGGGCAAGGCAGCTGTAACCAACACCTCCAATCTCATCTCATTGATTGGACTCCGGTTGGCTGACACCTCACTTCAATTAGCTCTTGGAGATGTCATTAGTCTAGGGGTTCACAAACTTTTTCCACCTGCACTGTGAATGTTTACATGGTGTGTTCAATAAAAACATGGCAACATTGAATTCTTTGTGTGTTATTAGTTTAAGCAGACAGTGATTGCCTATTGTTGTGACTTAGATGAAGATCAGATCACATTTTATGATCAATTTGTGCAGATATCCATATCATTCCAAAGAGTTCACACACTTTTTCTTGCAACTGTACATGCAGACCTGCTAAAATGTGAATTTTCATGTATTGCGCCAAAATATTTGCATCATTATTGCCGATTAGCACAATCGCACAATCGCAAATATATTAGAGCACTCTATCTGTGTAACACCCCAGAGTTGTGTTACAAAACTCTTTCACCCCGCTACAACCTGTTGAGAGTATTTGCCTTGTCATCTTGTGTAATTTCACATAATATTCTCACAAATGTGCATTGTAAGCCTTGTTACATGTATACTGCTGTAATTTCTATGTTCACCAGCAGGTCGCAGCAATGCGTTAACAAGGACTTAAATCAGTTTAGTGTTTCTAGGCTGGAATAGTACAGGGGTAGGGTGTGCATGCGAGGAGCTCCCAGATATAGGGATCCAAGCTAGGATCTTGTCTCGGCTGAGACAATTACCATCATCCCCAGCAAACAACTTGAGTTCCAGGAAGAAGCATACCCTGAGACAATAGCTATGAGTACCGTCCAGAGACCCAGGAGAAGCCATATTCCTCCTCAGCTAGTCAGTCCCCAGACAGCAGAAGATAGAGTGCAGAAGCCAAATTCCTGACACAGTTTTGAACTACAAAGCAGACGTCCTTTCCTGCAAAGCTCCAGGTACATGATAGAGCAGAAGATATATTCCTGCCACACATTGCCAATACCTGCTGGGACCAAAGACTAATGCTGTACCTTTCTTGGATGAAAGCTACAACCAGTAAAGACAAGTTTGAACTTTACCCAAGGTCTGGATCTCAATTACTGCTGCAAATTCCTCTATTACTCCTACTAGCACCACACTCAATTTATTGCAAGTAAGCCAGGATCCAGGAGTCCAGCCGTACCCAGGTAGGAGACACCATTGACACTATTACCACTACCATACAGAGACATTACACCACTCTGGCATTCCTAACCTGGTACATGAGTTACAACACCCTAAAGGGCCCTGTGTTAGTACCCTGCACACGCTGCAATTGACATCACGAACAAACTATAGACTATTATACCCATATCCTGACCCACTGCATAATTTAGAGTCCTTGTAACTGTACCGACGGTTCTGCTCATTGCAAAAGTGGCATCACTGGAACAGGATACGAACCAAATTGTGTGCCTATCCCTGCCTAGCAGGATCGGATTGAGTTGTGTGCCTATCCCTGCCAACAGAACCGGATCCAATTGTGTGCCTTAGCAGGATCAAATTGCATGTTTCACAGTACTGCAAGATCTGAGGATTGTGCCAAAACCCTGAAAATTGTCTTTATTTCTGTGCCAGAAAGCGCTATACAGTGCGCACCAGCACAGGGAGAACTCGTCTACGAGGCTACCGTACCTGAGATCCGGGTCTCCCAGCTCGTGAAAAGAGCTGGCCCGTGCACGTTTGGAGTGTCCCTAAAGCCTGCGCATGCCGCGACTGGTAGAGAGACAGCCGCCGACGACCAGACATCCCCTAAGATGGCCACCGACGCTAAGATACCCTATACAAGGAAATCGCCTAAAAACTGAAAAAAATATGGCTCTCAGACTATGGAAACACTAAAACATGATTGTTTTGCTTCAAAAAAGAAATCATTGTGTAAAACTTACATAAATTAAAAAAAAGTATACATATTAGGTATCGCCGCATCCGTGACAACCTGGTCTATAAAAATATCACATGATCTAACCTGTCAGATGAATGTTGTAAATAACAAAAAAAGAAAACGGTGCCAAAACAGCTATTTCTTGTTATCTTGCCTCACAAAAAGTGTAATATAGAGCAACCAAAAATCATATGTACCCTAAACTAGTACCAACAATACTGCCACCCTATCCAGTAGTTTCTAAAATGGGGCAATATTTTTGGAGTTTCTACTCTAGGGGGGCATCAGGGGGGCTTCAAATGTGACATGGTGTCAAAAAAACCAGTCCAGCAAAATCTGCCTTCCAAAAACCGTATGGCATTCCTTTCCTTCTGCGCCCTGCCGTGTGCCCGTACAGTAGTTTACGACCACATATGGGGTGTTTCTGTAAACTACAGAATAAGGGCCATAAATATTGAGTTTGGTTTGGCTGTTAACCCTTGCTTTGTAACTGGAAAAAAATTATTAAAATGGAAAATCTGCCAAAAAAGTGAAATTTTGAAATTGTATCTCTATTTTCCATTAATTCTTGTGGAACACCTAAAGGGTTAACGACGTTTGTAAAATCAGTTTTGAATACCTTGAGGGGTGTAGTTTCTTAGATGGGGTCACTTTTATGGAGTTTCTACTCTAGGGGTGCATCAGGGGGGCTTCAAATGGGACATGGTGTAAAAAAAAACAGTCCTGCAAAATCTGCCTTCCAAAAACCGAATGGCATTCCTTTCCTTCTGCTCCCTGCCGTGTGCCCGTTCAGTAGTTTAGGACCACATATGGGGTGTTTCTGTAAACTACAGAATCAGGGCCATAAATATTGAGTTTGGTTTGACTGTTAACCCTTGCTTTGTAACTGGGAAAAAAATTATTAAAATGGAAAATCTGCCAAAAAAGTGAAATTTTTAAATTGTATCTCTATTTTCCATTAATTCTTGTGGAACACCTAAAGGGTTAACAAAATTAGTAAAATCTGTTTTAACCACCTCAGCCCCCAGTGCTTAAACACCCTGAAAGACCAGGCCACTTTTTACACTTCTGACCTACACTACTTTCACCGTTTATTGCTCGGTCATGCAACTTACCACCCAAATGAATTTTACCTCCTTTTCTTCTCACTAATAGAGCTTTCATTTGGTGGTATTTCATTGCTGCTGACATTTTTACTTTTTTTGTTATTAATCGAAATTTAAAGATTTTTTTGCAAAAAAATGACATTTTTCACTTTCAGTTGTAAAATTTTGCAAAAAAAACGAGATCCATATAGAAATTTTGCTCTAAATTTATAGTTCTACATGTCTTTGATAAAAAAAAAATGTTTGGGTAAAAAAAAAATGGTTTGGGTAAAAGTTATAGCGTTTACAAACTATGGTACAAAAATGTGAATTTCCGCTTTTTGAAGCAGCTCTGACTTTCTGAGCACCTGTCATGTTTCCTGAGGTTCTACAATGGCCAGACAGTACAAACACCCCACAAATGACCCCATTTCTGAAAGTACACACCCTAAGGTATTCGCTGATGGGCATAGTGAGTTCATAGAACTTTTTATTTTTTGTCACAAGTTAGCGGAAAATGATGATTTTTTTTTTTATTTTTTTTTTTCTTACAAAGTCTCATATTCCACTAACTTGTGACAAAAAATAAAAAGTTCTATGAACTCACTATGCCCATCAGCGAATACCTTGGGGTCTCTTCTTTCCAAAATGGGGTCACTTGTGGGGTAGTTATACTGCCCTGGCATTCTAGGGGCCCAAATGTGTGGTAAGGAGTTTGAAATCAAATTCAGTAAAAAATGACCTGTGAAATCCGAAAGGTGCTCTTTGGAATATGGGCCCCTTTGCCCACCTAGGCTACAAAAAAGTGTCACACATCTGGTATCTCCGTACTCAGGAGAAGGTGGGGAATGTGTTTTGGGGTGTCATTTTATATATACCCATGCTGGGTGAGAGAAATATCTTGGCAAAAGACAACTTTTCCCATTTTTTTATACAAAGTTGTCATTTGACCAAGATATTTATCTCACCCAGCATGGGTATATGTAAAAAGACACCCCAAAACACATTCCTCACCTTCTCCTGAGTACGGGGATACCAGATGTGTGACGCTTTTTTGCAGCCTAGGTGGGCAAAGGGGCCCATATTCCAAAGAGCACCTTTCGGATTTCACTCCTCATTTTTTCCTGAATTTGATTTCAAACTCCTTACCACACATTTGGGCCCCTAGAATACCAGGGCAGTATAACTACCCCACAAGTGACCCCATTTTGGAAAGAAGACACCCCAAGGTATTCCGTGAGGGGCATGGCGAGTTCCTAGAATTTTTTATTTTTTGTCACAAGTTAGTGGAAAATGATGATTTTTTTTTTTTTTTTCATACAAAGTCTCATATTCCACAAACTTCTGACAAAAAATAAAAACTTCCATGAACTCACTATGCCCATCAGCGAATACCTTGGGGTCTCTTCTTTCCAAAATGGGGTCACTTGTGGGGTAGTTATACTGCCCTGGCATTCTAGGGGCCCAAATGTGTGGTAAGTAGGTAAATGACCTGTGAAATCCGAAAGGTGCTCTTTGGAATGTGGGCCCCTTTGCCCACCTAGGCTGCAAAAAAGTGTCACACATCTGGTATCTCCGTACTCAGGAGAAGTTGAGGAATGTGTTTTGGGGTGTCTTTTTACATATACCCATGCTGGGTGAGATAAATATCTTGGTCAAATGCCAACTTTGTATAAAAAAATGGGAAAAGTTGTCTTTTGCCAAGATATTTCTCTCACCCAGCATGGGTATATGTAAAATGACACCCCAAAACACATTCCCCAACTTCTCCCGATTACGGAGATACCAGATGTGTGACACTTTTTTGCAGCCTAGGTGGGCAAAGGGGCCCATATACAAAAGAGCACCTTTCGGATTTCACAGGTCATTTTTTACAGAATTTGATTTCAAACTCCTTACCACACATTTGGGCCCCTAGAATGCCAGGGCAGTATAACTACCCCACAAGTGACCCCATTTTGGAAAGAAGAGACCCCAAGGTATTCGCTGATGGGCATAGTGAGTTCATGGAACTTTTTATTTTTTGTCACAAGTTAGTGGAATATGAGACTTTGTATGAAAAAAAAAAAAAAAAAAATCATCATTTTCCACTAACTTGTGACAAAAAATAAAAAATTCTAGGAACTCGCCATGCCCCTCACGGAATACCTTGGGGTGTCTTCTTTCCAAAATGGGGTCACTTGTGGGGTAGTTATACTGCCCTGGCATTTTCCAGGGGCCCTAATGTGTGGTAAGTAGGTAAATGACCTGTGAAATCCTAAAGGTGCTCTTTGGAATATGGGCCCCTTTGCCCACCTAGGCTGCAAAAAAGTGTCACACATGTGGTATCGCCGTATTCAGGAGACGTTGGGGAATGTGTTTTGGGGTGTCATTTTACATATACCCATGCTGGGTGAGAGAAATATCTTGGCAAAAGACAACTTTTCCCATTTTTTTATACAAAGTTGGCATTTGACCAAGATATTTCTCTCACCCAGCATGGGTATATGTAAAATGACACCCCAAAACACATTCCCCAACTTCTCCTGAGTACGGCGATACCAGATGTGTGACACTTTTTTGCAGCCTAGATGCGCAAAGGTGCCCAAATTCCTTTTAGGAGGGCATTTTTAGACATTTGGATACCAGACTTCTTCTCACGCTTTGGGGCCCCTAGAATGCCAGGGCAGTATAAATACCCCACATGTGACCCCATTTTGGAAAGAAGACACCCCAAGGTATTCAATGAGGGGCATGGCGAGTTCATAGAAATTTTTTTTTTTTGGCACAAGTTAGCGGAAATTGATATTTTTTATTTTTTTCTCACAAAGTCTCCCGTTCCGCTAACTTGGGACAAAAATTTCAATCTTTCATGGACTCAATATGCCCCTCACGGAATACCTGGGGGTGTCTTCTTTCCGAAATGGGGTCACATGTGGGGTATTTATACTGCCCTGGCATTCTAGGGGCCCTAAAGCGTGAGAAGAAGTCTGGAATATAAATGTCTAAAAAATTTTACGCATTTGGATTCCGTGAGGGGTATGGGGAGTTCATGTGAGATTTTATTTTTTGACACAAGTTAGTGGAATATGAGACTTTGTAAGAAAAAAAAAAAAAAATTCCGCTAACTTGGGCCAAAAAAATATCTGAATGGAGCCTTACAGAGGGGTGATCAATGACAGGGGGGGTGATCAATGACAGGGGGGTTGATCAATGACAGGGGGGTTGATCATCGACAGGGGGGTGATCAATGACAGGGGGGTGATCAGGGAGTCTATATGGGGTGATAACCACAGTCATTGATCACGCCCGTGTAAGGCTTCATTCAGACGTCCGGATGCGTTTTGCGGATCCGATCCATCTATCAGTGCATCCGTAAAAATCATGCGGACATCTGAATGGAGCTTTACAGGGGGGTAATCAATGACAGGGGGGTAATCAATGACAGGGGGGTGATCAGGGAGTCTATATGGGGTGATCACCACAGTCATTGATCATGCCCCTGTAAGGCTTCATTCAGACGTCCGGATGCGTTTTGCGGATCCGATCCATCTATCAGTGCATCCGTAAAAATCATGCGGACGTCTGAATGGAGCTTTACAGGGGGGTAATCAATGACAGGGGTGTAATCAATGACAGGGGGGTGATCAGGGAGTCTATATGGGGTGATCACCACAGTCATTGATCACGCCCCTGTAAGGCTTCATTCAGACGTCCGGATGCGTTTTGCGGATCCGATCCATCTATCAGTGCATCCGTAAAAATCATGCGGACGTCTGAATGGAGCTTTACAGGGGGGTAATCAATGACAGGGGGGTAATCAATGACAGGGGGGTGATCAGGGAGTCTATATGGGGTGATCACCACAGTCATTGATCATGCCCCTGTAAGGCTTCATTCAGACGTCCGGATGCGTTTTGCGGATCCGATCCATCTATCAGTGCATCCGTAAAAATCATGCGGACATCTGAATGGAGCTTTACAGGGGGGTAATCAATGACAGGGGGGTGATCACCACAGTCATTGATCATGCCCCTGTAAGGCTTCATTCAGACGACCGGATGCGTTTTGCGGATCCGATCCATGTATCAGTGCATCCGTAAAAATCATGCGGACATCTGAATGGAGCTTTACAGGGGGGTGATCAGGGAGTCTATATTGGGTGATCACCACAGTCATTGATCATGCCCCTGTAAGGCTTCATTCAGACGTCCGGATGCGTTTTGCGGATCCGATCCATCTATCAGTGGATCCGTAAAAATCATGCGGACGTCTGAATGGAGCTTTACAGGGGGGTAATCAATGACAGGGGGGTAATCAATGACAGGGGGGTGATCAGGGAGTCTATATGGGGTGATCACCACAGTCATTGATCACGCCCCTGTAAGGCTTCATTCAGACGTCCGGATGCGTTTTGCGGATCCGATCCATCTATCAGTGGATCCGTAAAAATCATGCGGACGTCTGAATGGAGCTTTACAGGGGGTTGATCAATGACAGGGGGGTAATCAATGACAGGGGGGTGATCAGGGAGTCTATATGGGGTGATCAGGGGTGATTAGGGGTGATCAGGGGCTAATAAGGGGTTAATAAGTGACGGGGGGGGGGGGGTGTAGTGTAGTGTAGTGGTGCTTGGTGCTACTTTACTGAGCTACCTGTGTCCTCTGGTGGTCGATCCAAACAAAGGGGACCACCAGAGGACCAGGTAGCAGGTATATTAGACGCTGTTATCAAAACAGCGTCTAATATACCTGTTAGGGGTTAAAAAAAACACATCTCCAGCCTGCCAGCGAACGATCGCCGCTGGCAGGCTGGAGATCAACTCTCTTACCTTCCGTTCCTGTGAGCGCGCGCGCCTGTGTGCGCGCGTTCACAGGAAGTCTCGCGAGATGACGCGTATATGCGTGACTGTGCGCAGGGCTGCCACCTCCGGAACGCGATCCTGCGTTAGGCGGTCCGGAGGTGGTTAAATACCTTGAGGGGTGTAGTTTATAGAATGGGGTCATTTTTGGGTGGTTTCTATTATGTAAGCCTCGCAAAGTGACTTCAGACCTGAACTGGTCCCTAGAAATTGGATTTTTAAAAAATATATAATCTTTATTAGCTTTTGTCATTTTTCATTCCAATAACATGTCACAATAGTATGACAAATTGACAGGGCTTGACATATAAGACACAGTACATCTGATACATGTTGAACAATCCCTTACATGCATAAAGCTGATCTCCAGCTGTCACTACTTACACAGTATTACATTGACTGCTCGTCCAATTTCCTGATCTTTAAAGCTAATCTACTAGCCCCTAACTAACAGAGGTTAACCCCTGCCCCCCCCCCCCTTGCCCCCTCCCTCCCCGAACGTTTCCCTCCAGTATACCGGATCCTAATATGTATTATACTTTAATCAGACAGTAATCTCCCCAGGGTCCCTGCAATTTTACGTTTCAAATACCACTCCGAGGATAGAAAGGGCGTCATTAAACTCTTCAATTCCAGATCTGAGTATACTACTATCATAAAATCCTCCCATCGTTTGAAGAAATTTTCGATACGCTTTCCTCTGAAGGAGTTTGCTTCTATTCTCTCCAAATCAAAGCATTTTTTGACATGTTCCAATACCTCATTCATTGAAGGTACATGTGGCCGAAGCCAGCTGTTTAGTAGACACCGCTTGGCCGCCAGAATAATAATATGGATAATTGGTTGTATATGTCTATGCTCTGGGAAAGCATGAAAAAGAATACACAGGAGTGTTGGGGATGTTGACATCTAGATGTCTTTTAATTTGCTGTTTTACTAATTCCCAAAATTTTGACGTATCTGGGCATGACCAAATCCCGTGCAACATATTTGATCCGTTTAGGTGACATTTTGGACAGCATGTCAGTCTGTTCTGCCTTTGAGACTGAGAAGAGAAGCGAAACCCGTAAATTGCCTTGTGCATTAGGCGAAACTGTGTTTCCCTCCATCCCTCGTTAAAAACTACTCTCCCAATCTTTTCCCAACCCTGTTGTATTATCTGTTGTATATCAACATCCGGGAAGTCTTTCCTCCAGGATGAAAAGAGAGTCTCCGCAAGAGGTTTATGTCTGGTTTCACTAATTCCCTGGTATAGTTCAGATAATGATTTTTTTAGTTGTTCCCTGTCCTATCATACTGTCAAAGCCACTCACAGAAAACACTGCTCTAGGTTCATGAATCCTAGTATGTAGGAAGCTTTTGACTTGAAGAAAAGCAAAAACATGTTGTGGACGTCCTAAGGGAAACTTCTCTTTTAGCTCTGCATATATATAGAAACGATGGTCTTGTGAATGCCATAAGTCTGAAGCTTTTGTGATGCCCGCCTCCCTCCAGGCATATGTTTAGAAAGGGAAAAGGGCAACTTAAAAAATTTACGGATTTCTTTCCATGTGGCAATGGTATCTTTTATTACTAGACTCTTTCTTATCTCGGGGGGGGGTTGGGCCGAGTATATGGTGTGTAATAGGGCCTTTAAACACCAAGGATGTACAAGCTGGGATTCCAGTGCTCTATTAGTGTAAAAATTGGTATTAAAAATCCAGTCAATACAGTGTCGCATGAGGCTCTCCAGATTGTACAACCATAAGCTCGGGAACGCCATACCTCCCCTCAATTTGGGCAACTGTAATTTTGACAATGCCACTCTAGGTCTTTTCCCCACCCATAGGAACTTAGTAAAAAGCTCTTTCCAGCATTTTAATGTCAGTATGTTTAAGGACAAGTGGTATTGTCTGCATGGGATACAATAGTTTTGGGATGGCAATCATTTTCAAAAGTTGGCACCTTCCTCCCAGGGACAGGGGGAGGTTCATCCACCTCTCCAGGTCTGAGAGAATCTTTTAAAAGAGTGGCGAGTAATTTAAGTGATATAATGACTCCGGCTGCCTACCGATGTGGATTCCTAAGTATTTAATGGATACTGGGGCTATTTGGATAGGGACATTAAGTTGGTGGGGACTTCTCTTACGGTGGAAATTGGATTTTTGAAAATTTCTGAAAAATTTCAAGATTTGCTTCTTAACTTCTAAGCCTTGTAATATCCCCCAAAAAATTAAATATCATTCCCAAAATGATCCAAACATGAAGTAGACATATGGGGAATGTAAAGTAATAACTATTTTTGGAGGTATTACTATGTATTATGGAAGTAGAGAAATTGAAACTTGGAAATTTGCCAATTTCTTCCAAATTTTTTGTAAATTTTGTATATTTTTTATGCAAATTTTTTTTACTTTTTTGACCCAATTTTAGCAGTGTCATGAAGTACAATATGTGACGAAAAAACAATCTCAGAACGGCCTGGGTAGGTAAAAGCGTTTTAAAGTTATCAGCACTTAAAATGACACTGGTCAGATTTGCAAATAATGGCCAAGTCCTTAACCGCCTCACGTCCGCCCATAGACTATAAACGTCCTATGGGTGGACGTCTATTTCTGACAGCACGTTTTAAAATGTCCTGTCAGAAATAGCAGCTGCACGCTAATCGTGCAGCTGCTGATCGGGTTGCCCGCTGTCAGTGACAGCAGGGCAACCCTAAGACAAGGCAGGGACAGTGCCCAGGTGTCCCTGCCTTCTAGATCGCTGCAGACACAGCGCTCACCGAGCGCTGTGTCTGCAGAGAAGGAAGCGCTGTGCGCTTCCTGTTCCGGCCCGGCGGTCATGTGACCGCCGTGACCGGAGTGTGCAGGAGCTGTGTGAGGTCTCTCAGAGACCTCGATCAGCCCTGCTCTGAGGCTGTACAGCGCTGGATTGCTGCTGTACAGCCTCTATAGGGGTGCATTTGTCCTGTAACTGGGGCTACTATGTCAGCCCCAGTTACAGGAGAAATCAACAGTGAAAAAAAAAAGAAAAAGTGAAGTAAATGTCCCCCAGAGGTCTTGTATGACCTTATGGGGGACGAAAAGTGTAAAATAAAAATAAAAAAAATAAAAGGTTGAAAATAAAAAAATAAAAAAAAAGTTTCACATGTAAAAAAAAAAAAAGTCCCCAAGTAAGGAATGAAAAAAAAAAGTTAAAAATAGAAAAAATAAAAAAAAGTATACATATTAGGTATCGCCGCATCCGTATAAACCAGCTCTATAAAAATATCACATGACCTAACCCCTCGGGGGAACAACGTAAAAAAAAAAAAAAAAAACTGTGTCAAAACAAGCAATTTTTGTCACCTTGCAGCACAAAAGGTGCAACACCAAGTGATCAAAAACGCGTATGTCCCACAAAATAGTACCAATAAAACCGTCACCTCATCCCGCAAAAAATGAGCCCCTACATAAGAAAATCTCTCAAAAAAAAAAAAAAACTATAGCTCTTAGAACATGGAGACACTTAAACATCATTTTTTTGGTTACAAAAATGCTATTATTGTGTTAAAGTGAAACAAATAAAAAAAGTATACATATTAGGTATTGCCGCGTCCGTAAAAACCAGCTCTATAAAAATATCACATGACCTAACCCCTCGGGGGAACACCGTAAAAAAAAAAAAAAAAAAACTGTGTCAAAACAAGCAATTTTTGTCACCTTGCATCACAAAAGGTGCAACACCAAGTGATCAAAAACGCGTATGTCCCACAAAATAGTACCAATAAAACCGTCACCTCATCCCGCAAAAAATGAGCCCCTACATAAGAAAATCTCTCAAAAAATAAAAAAAACTATAGCTCTCAGAACATGGACACATTAAAACATAATTTTTTTGTTTCAAAAATGCTATTATTGTGTAAAACTTTAATAAATGAGAAAAAGTATACATATTAGGTATCGCCACGTCCGTAACAATCTGCTCTATAAAAATGTCACTTGACTGAACCCCTCAGGTGAACGCTGTAAAAATAAATAAATAGAAACTGTGCTAAAACAACCAATTTTTTGGTCACCTTGCCCAATAAAGTGTTATAATGAATGATCAAAAAATCATATGTACCCAAAAATAGTACTAATAAAACTGGCACCTTATCCCCTAGTTTCCAAAATGGGGTCACTTCTTGGGAGTTTCTACTGTAAGGGTGCATCAGGGGGCTTCAAATGGGACATGGCATCTAAAAACCATGTGGAGTTCCTTTTCTTCTGCGCCCTGCCGTGTGCCCATACAGCAGTTTATGACCACATGTGGGGTGTTTCTGTAAACCGCAGAATCTGGGTAATAAATATTGAGTTTTGCTTGGCTGTTAACCATCGATGTGTTAAAGAAAAAAATTGAAAAGAAAATCTGCCAAAAAAGTGAAATTTAAAAATTTGATCTCCATTTTCCGTTAATTCTTGTGGAACGCCTAAAGAGTTAACAAAGTTTGTAAAATCGGCTTTGAATACCTTGAGGGGTGTAGTTTCTACAATGGGGTCACTTATGGGGGTATCCACTATGTAGGCCCCACAAAGTGACTTCAGACCTGAACTGGTCCTTATAAAGTGGATGTTGGCAATTTTCTTAAAAATTTGAAGAATTCCTTCTAAACTTCTAAGCCTTCTAACGTCCTAAAAAAATAAAATGACATTTCCAAAATGATGCCAACATAAAGTAGACATATGGGGAATGTTAAATAATAAATATTTTATGAGGTATCACTTTCTGTTTTAAAAGCAGAGAAATTGAAATTTAGAAAATTGCGAATTTTTAAAATTTTGGGGTAAATTTGGGATTTTTTCATAAATAAAGGTGAAATATTTTGACTCAAATTTATGACTATCATGAAGTACAATGTGTCACGAGAAAACAATCTCTGAATGACTTGGATAAATAAAGGCGTTCCAAAGTTATTACCACATAAAGTGAGATATGTCAGTTTTGCAAAATTTGGCCTGGTCAGGAAGGGGGCAAAGGGCCCAGATGGGAAGTGGTTAAGGTGAAATAGGGCTGAGTCCTTAAGGGGTTAACCTGTCTACTAGGTATAGCAGTGGTACCATACACCCAAAAATGTGTTCATTTCAACAGAAAATGTAACTGACATATTTTTTTTTTTTTTTACAGGTCTACTAGGTATAGCAGTGGTACTATACACACCAAAATTGGTGAATTTCACCCTAAAATGTAAATGACAATTTATTTATTTTTTAACCGGCCTACTAGGTATAGCAGTGGTACTATACACCCAAAAATTGGTTAATTTTACCAGAAAATGTTAATGACAATTTTTTATTTTTTTTACCAGTCTAGTAGGTATAGCAGTGGTATTATACACCCACAAATTGGTGAATTTCACCCGAAAAATGTTAATGACAATTCATTTATTTATTTTTTAAACGGCCTACTAGGTATAGCAGTGGTACTATACATCCAAAAATTGTTTAATTTCACCCTAAAATGTTAATGACAATTTATTTATTTTTTTAACCGGCCTACTAAGTATAGCAGTGGTACTATACACCCAAAAATTGGTTAATTTCACCAGAAAATGTAAATAAAAAGTAGTGAAATGATATAAAATAAAACACGTACAAAAAAAAAATGGATTTATGAGGTGGAGTTCCATATGGAGTAGGAGTTTGAGGAGGCGGTGGACGTAGCGGAGTAGGCGGAAGCGGCGGTGGAGGACGAGATAGCCAACACAGGTTTTTGGTTTTAATTTTATTTAATTTTTATTTTATTTAATTTTGTAAAATTAAGGTACTGCTTAGTGCCAGTATACATGTCTATTCTGCACAAGGTACGGACAAGTCCTAAGGGATCCATGCCTGGTTCATTTTAATGAACGTAAGCTTGTCCACATTGGCTTTGGACAGGTGGCTGCGCTTGTCTGTGATGACGCCCCCTGCTGTGCTAAACGCACGTTCAGATAATACACTGGCTGCAGGGCAGGCCAGCACCTCAAAGGCGTAAAGGGAAAGCTCAGGCCATGTGCCCAATTTGGAGACCCAGAAGTTGAAGGGGGCAGACCCGTCATTCAGTATGTGTAGGCGTGTGCACACATACTGCTCCACCATGTTGGTGAAATGCTGCCTCCTGCTAAGACGTTCCATATCAGCTGGTGGTGCTGGTTGTTGTGGCGTGCTGACAAAACTTTTCCACATTTCGGCCATGCTAACCCTGCCTTCTGAGGTGCTGGCGGTGCCCCAGCTGCTTTGGCGACCTCTTCCTCGTCCTCTGCCTTCTCCTTGTGCTTCCACTGTGCCCCTGCTGTCAGGTGGGAATGGAACCAGCAGCGCGTCTACCAGCGTGCGCTGGTACTCGCGCATCTTACGATCACGCTCCAGTGACGGAATTAAGGATGGTACGTTGTCCTTTTAACGGGGATCCAGCAGCGTGGCCACCCAGTAATCAGCACAAGTTAGATTGTGGGCAACTCGGCGGTCGTTGCCGAGACACTGCAGCATGTAATCGCTCATGTGTGCCAGGCTGCCCAGAGGCAACGAAAAGCTGTCCTCTGTGGGAGGTGTATCGTCTGTGTCCTCTGAATCCCCGCATCCGCACACCATTGATGGCCATGAGCTGGTCTGGGTGCCACCCTGTTGTCAACATGGTTCCTCCTCCTCCATCTCCTCATCCTCCTCCTCGTCATCCTCCAAAACTGTGCCCTGGCTGGACAATTGTGTACCTTGGGTTTGTGGGTGCAGGAACCCACCCTCGGAGCCACTTGGAAATGACTGGCCGGAAACCCTACGAAATGATCCCTCTTCCTCCTCCTCCTCCTGTGCCACATCCTCTTCCATCATCGCCAGGAGCGTTTTTTCAAGGAGGCATAGAATTGTGGGATAGTAACTCTGAGAACGACGTTATCGACACTGGCCATGTTGGTGAAGTACTCGAAACAGCGCAACAAGAAACACAGGTCTCGCATGGAGGCCCAGTCATTGGTGGTGAACTGGTTCTGTTCCGCCGAGCGACTCACCCGTGCATGCTGCAGCTGAAACTCCACTATCGCCTGCTGCTACTCGCACAGTCTGGCCAGCATGTGCAAGGTGGAGTTCACCCTTGTGGGCTCGTCGCATATGAGGCGGTGAGCGGGAAGGCAAAAGTTACGCTGCAGCGCTGACAGGCGAGCAGCAGCAGGATGAGAACGCCGAAAGCGCGCACAGACGGCCCGCACTTTATGCAGCAGCTTTAAAATATCGGGGTAATTTTTAAGGAGTCTCTGCACCACCAAATTCAGCACATGCGCCAGGCAAGGGATGTGCGTCAAACCGGCTAGTCCCAGAGCTGCTACGAGATTTTGCTCATTATCGCACACCACCAGGCCAGGCTTGAGGCTGACTGCCACAAACCACTCATCGGTCTGTTGGTCAAGGCCCGTCCACAGCTCCTGCGCAGTGTGGGGTTTGTCCCCCAAACAGATAAGTTTTAAAACTGCCTGCTGTCGTTTACCCCTGGCTGTGCTGAAGTTGGTGGTGAAGGTGTTACGCTGACTGGATGAGGAGCTGGTAGAGGATGAGGAAGCAGAGTAGGAGGAGGAAGCAACAGGAGGCAAACTGAAGCCCCTGCAATCCTCGGTGGTGGAAGGACATGCGCCAAACTGCTATCTGCCTCAGGCCCAGCCGCCACTGCATTTACCTAGTGTGCTGTTATGGAGATATAACGGCCCTGACCGTGCTTACTGGTCCACGTATCCGTAGTCTGGTGCACCTTGCCACAGATGGCGTTGCGCAGTGCACACCTGATTTTGTCCCCTGCTTGGTTGTAAAGGGAAGGGATGGCTCGCCTTGAAAAGTAGTGGCGGCTGGGCAGGACGTACTGTGGGACAGCCACCGCCATAAGGCCTTTAAAACTATCCGTCTCCACCCGACGGAATGACAGCATTTCAAAGGCCAGTAATTTAGAAATGCTGGCATTCAGGGCTAGGGATCGAGGGTGGGTAGGGGGTACTTCCTCTTCCTCTCCGGCATTTGGGATATGGAGAGCTGAACGCTTCCGTGGGACATTGTCAAGATGCTTGGTGACCCAGGTGTTGGTGTTGCTGGCAGATCCTCTGTTTGCGGGGTGCCAGGTGGCACTATCACTCCAGAGGTGGATGAAGAGGCCGCGACTGCAGCAGAAGAGGAAGCAGGAGGAGCCAGAAACCTTTCTTGGTTTTTGAGGTGTCTACTCCACTGCAGCTCGTGCATTGCACTTAAATGCCTGGTCATGTAGGTTGAGAACGTTTATGCCTCGCTTCAGGCTCTGATTGCACAGCGTGCAAACCACTCGTGTCTTGTCGTCAGCACATTGTCCGAAGAACTGCCACGTCAGGGAACTCCTTGGAGCTGGCTTTGGTGTGCTCGGTCCCTTGCTGCGGTGGGCAGTAGGAGGCGTACTGTCTAGAGGACGGCCGCTCCGCTTTTGCTCCCTGCTCCCTCTTCTGCTGTGCTGGTGGCTCTGTGCGACCACCGCCTCTTCCTCCGAACTACATAGGTCACTCGCATGACCTTGATTCCATGTGGGGTTGAGGACCTCATCGTCCTCCACATCATCTTCCACCCAGTCTTCACCCCTGCCTTCCTTGTCGGTCTGCACACTTTCGAAAGCCCCAGCAGTTGGCACCTGTGTTTTGTCATCATCCGAGACGTGCTGCGATGGTCCTCCCATGTAGATATCCAGAAAAATAAAAAAATAAAAAAATGGAGACAGCACGTCCAAAATAGGTGCAGAAGGTGGAATTTATTCCGGGTGCAACGTTTCGGCTGTGTTAGCCTTTTTCAAGCATGCATATACATCCAAAAGGTGGGGATTATATACCCACATACAAATACATGTGAGGGGGAGTGACGTGTGGTGCAATTAATTTCATTGTCATCAGCAGTTTGGGATAACATACCTTATACCATAATGTGCATGTGAGGTTGGGCGGGTAGCCTGTAGTGTTGGAGCCATGGGGTCGAGGTCGTTCATCACGCCATGAGGGACGCCAACGGAAGTTTGATGCAGGTGGAACGCATCTGCGTGTCAACAGCGGGCTGCCGGAGTTGTCACTTCCGGTGCCGAGCCCTCGTGGAACGCATTTGCGTTCCAAAGCGGCACATCCGGTCAGGTGACTTCCGGATGTGGGTGCCAGTCATGTGTGGACCGCATTTGCGTTCCACCTGACTCTTCCGGTTGCGTAAGATCCAGAATCAACAGTGCGCTCTGCTGGTAATGCAGTATAACTATATTTGTGCACAAAGTAGGTGTTTTGGCGCACTAAGTGGAGGAGATAATGGAAAAATAAAGATAGTTTTCCACGGCACTCAATGCGGATCGTAAGCTCCACACCGCTCCAATACTGTATGGCGCGCATGCGCAATGTCATTAAGTGCAATATCTATAATGTGTCTAGATGCAGGATAAAGGGTGGGCGTATGCGCAATGGAATAAGCCTGCAAATAGGCATATTTTTAGGTATACCTGAGCACAACTTATGTGCCCCGCTCATGCACAGAAATCAAATCCTGCGTGTACCCCAGCCACCTGCGAATTGAATTGTGATTGTGTCACGGGGCTTCATCCCTATGTGACACTCACAAAATGCACAAACATAAACTGATTAATTTCTTTAGATACTGTTGCATAATGAATACGTATAGTCAGATGCTGTGATCTGATATGACATGGCGTGTACATAATTCTATATATTGAGGCAATATCTGTAAAACTACATATTCTATGGGTTTCTTACCCTACCCACGTATAATGGTGAAGTGAATAAGGGGGGTGAGCATGTGTAGAGTCCAAAAGTCCCAATGTAAGTGTATCAGGAAAAGAACCTAAAAGATAAAAACAAAAGTTAAGCACAGAGAAATCCGATGGTGCTTATACACCTAAGAAAATTAAATACATGTTATTTAGAGAAAGGGGGTTATTGCAAAGTCAATGTTCATGCCCTTCGGTGTTAAAGTGTCCAACTTATCTATCCACTTGAGTTCACACTTTTTAAGAGTTTTTCTCGGTCGCCACCTCTTCTTTGCCTTGGTATGTGGTCTATGATACGGAAACGTAATTGGCTGATATTGTGTTTGGCCTCCACGAAATGCCTTGGGACTGGTTGTTCCACATTCTTTTTCCTGATAGTGGATTTGTGTTTCGTAATCCGTTCCCTGCATTCCATAGTGGTTTCTCCTACATAGAGGAGGCCACATGGACACTGTAGGGTGTAAATGACATATGACGACTGACAGGTTAGAAAGTGTCTGATTTCATACTGTTTGCCTGTTCTGGGATGAGAGAAGTGTGGGCCTTTCATCATGGCATTGCAGTTGCTGCAATTGAGACATGGGTAGCAACCCTTCCTCTGGGGTGCCATGAAGGTCTGCGTCAGACCCCCTAAGGGACCTATATCAGATTTTATAAGGAAATCTTTTAGGTTTTTTGGTCTCTTGAAAGCCATGATCGGAGGATCCTTTAATGTGTCTATATCTGGATGGCCTCTACGAATGATATCCCAATTTTCACGTATAATCTGTCCGATCTTGTTACTATGGTGCCCATATGTGCTGACGAAGGGTATTCTGGATGTATCTTTCTTGCGGGTGCTGGTTAGTAGCTGTTCTCTCGGGATTTTCGAAATGTCCTTTTCATGTTCATTCAACAGCGGAGCCGGATATCCTCTGGCAAGAAATTTGTTTTTCATGTCCTCCATTCTGTGTGTGCAGAGTGTTTCCTCACCGACTATCCGTCTTACTCTCATGAGTTGCGATCGGGGTAATGTGTTCACCATACTCCTCGGGTGGTGACTCTCAAATCGCAATAGATTGTTTCTATCCGTTTTTTTAGTGAAGAGATCCGTGGTAAGAGTATTCTCGTCGGTTTTGCACACTGAGACATCAAGGAATTGAAGTTCCGAATATTAATGCACCATAGTGAATTGAAGATCCGGATCTGATTCGTTGAGTTCTATCAAGAACTCTTGTAAACTTAGGGTGTCGCCATTCCAGATTGCAAACACGTCATCAATATACCGCCACCAACATTGTACGTGTGAAAACTTAGTGGATTTATACACAACCTCCTCTTCAAACTGATTCATGAAGATATTTGCGTAAGTGGGCGCTACGTTTGACCCCATAGCGGTCCCCCGTCGCTGTTTGTAGAAGTCATTGCCGTCCTCCCATGTACTCATCTTGAAAGATAAGTGGTTGGGCATCGGTGCACTCAATCTCTTCCACTTCTGGGACAGGGCTAGGTGGATGGCCTTGTGAAACCCTACTAACAGAGTCATCAAAAGGCAGAAGAGACTGCTGCATGACTTGGGGCTCAGACTGCTTGGCTAATTTGCAAGGGGGTGAGGTGAAAGACTGATGGATATTGGCTGCAGGTGCCAACTGTGGCCTTTCAGCAGAAGACTGGGTGGGAGACAATGTGAAGGAACTGGATCCACTGTCAGCAACCCAATCTACTATCGCCTGTAATTGTTCAGGCCTCACCATTTGTAGAGCAGCATTAGGCCCGACCAAATACCGCTGCAGGTTTTTATCGCCTACTCGCACCTGAGGAAGGGGTTTCACTTGTGCGTGTAGCTGGCACAGATCGACCACGTCCTCTCCCTGCAACAGGAGCTCCACCAGCAGCACCACGACCTGGGGCACGTCCCTCATTTGACGCTCTCCTCATATTTTTCGAATTTAGGATCTTGCCCTAAATGGGTGTTTAATTAATAGTAGAATAGAACGACAGTATACATAAGGGTGTATCTCACACGGTCTGAACCAGTGTAGGCCTAAATTAAATATTTCTTTGCCCAAAATGGCTGTATTTCAAATGGCTGTATTTCAAATGCCTGATTCATACCCCTGTATGTAGAGGGCATATCTCACACGGTCTGAACCAGTGTAGGCCTGAAGTAAATATTTCTTTGCACAAAATGGCTGTATTTCAAATGGCTGTATTTCAAATCCCTGAATCAAACCCCTGTATGTAGAGGGGGTATCTCACAGGGCCTGAACCAGTGTAGGCCTGAACTAAATATTTCTTTGCCCAAAATGGCTGTATTTCAAATGGCTGTATTTCAAATCCCTAAATCAAACCCCTGTATGTAGAGGGAGTATCTCACAGGGCCTGAACCAGTGTAGGCCTAAACTAAATATTTCTTTGCCCTAAATGGCTGTATTTTAAATGCCTGATTCAAACCCCTGTATGTAGAGGGGGTATCTCACACGGTCTGAACCAGTGTAGGCCTGAAGTAAATATTTCTTTGCACAAAATGGCTGTATTTCAAATGGCTGTATTTCAAATCCCTGAATCAAACCCCTGTATGTAGAGGGAGTATCTCACACTGTCTGAACCAGTGCAGGCCTGAAGTTGTAAGGGTCAGCCCCTAGAATACAGTTTTTTACAGATATCTGCGATATTGTGCTACGTAGACTGTTATGACTTATTTCAGCCACTAGAGGCCGCTGTGGCTCTGAGTAAGAGGAAGCTGAACTGTTTCTGAGATGCACAAGAGGTAGGAGGAGCCAGAAGTTCCCGGGGTTGGAGTCCTGGCTGGAGGTGTGTGTGCCCTGGGAGTTGTGATGATGGCTGCCATGTTAGGAGCCAAGTAAAGGCTAGTGATGGGACATGGAGCCTGACTGATGGAGTCCTGCGAAGCTGGCTGTGTTGGAAACAGGCCAAGATAGACTTTGAACTGAAGTGCTGCAGCTGTGACCCAAAGAAAGAGACTGCACAGTGTGTTACAGATGAGTGGGACTGTGTGTCAGAGACCAGTACAAGCCGGATCCTTCCTGCCAGAGCTGAAGAAGATCTGCATCTGCTGTAACCAGAGAGAGACAGACAGACAAGCAAGCGACCGGAACTGGAGCCAGACTGCATCTTATTGGATCAAGGAGAATCTGCAGAACTGTGAGTGGCATCGGTGCTTATCTGTGATAGGTTATAGAGTCAGGGACTTAGTCAGTGCGCTGTAGAAGCATCCCCTGGGTAGCAGGGCTAGATAGGAGTATATTAGCTGAGTGTAGTCTGATGTGTTTGCTATGGAACGCATTTATTCTAGCTCTTGTTCAATTATTCTGTGTAAACCTGTTTATACTGTTAATACGATTTTCCGGCAGTTACATCTTGTTCTTTAATAAAGCTGGTTTATCTTCAGTCTCCTTGTCTGCTGTACTGTACTTGAATCCTGATTTGCGGTCTCTTCCTCCCCTGACCGCTACAAGTGGCGCTGCGAGCAGGGTACAGTCACAGAGATGGAGGCGGCTGAAGGCAATGTGCATAATGCTAATATGAGCACCTCAGGCAATGGTGGAACCCCTGCAAGGGCCCTCCCTATGGGCACGTTGTTTAACTTGCTACCCAAATTTGATGGCCAGAATATGTCACTGGACTGTCGGACTGGGTGATAAGGTTACGGAGCGCTGCTAGGATTTACAATGTCGGCCCAGAACTCCAGGTCAAAATAGCATTGTCCGCCCTAGAGGGTGAGGCCCGGAAGACTGTTTTCATACAACCAGAAGCCACCCGTAGGACTTTGGAAGAGATTGTGCAATTTCTAGAAGAAATATACGGTGAGACGACTAGTGCGGGGCACCTCCGGGCAACGTTCTTTTACCGGATTCAGCGAAAAGAGGAAGGGGTCTCACAATATGCTATGGCGTTACAGGGAATATTGGCCGAGATACATAAAAAAGAGGCAGATTGAGTAACCGGCCTAGGGCTCGTAGACCAGATACTGCGGGAACAATTCATTCTGGGACTCTACAGCACTCCCCTGAGACAGGCCATGCGGGAACGAGTCAGGGTGGACCCTGCCCTAACCTTCCGACAAATATTGTCCGAGGCTTTGGCGCGGAGTAAAGAGGAAAGTTATGCGTCCGGAGTGATACAGACCGAGACCGTCACACCCCACGGGGTTACAAAGAGCGTAGAGGTTCTAGTCAGAGTGGTACAAGACTTACAGAGCTCCCTGAGTGCTATGCACGAAAAGTTGACGCACCTGGAAAAACGGATGGAGTCGTGCTATCTCCCTGAGGCTGCCTGTCTGGCCCAACAACAAGCCTATCAGGTGACCCTGCAGGTTCCTACACCAGAACATCCTCACCTTAAGTTGCCTCCCCACCAAGTTCTAGGGGCACCTCCAGCACGCAGGCGGAGAGTGGGCCGTCGAAGGACACAGTGTTGGCGATGTGGAAATCTAGGACATTTCGCCAGAGAGTGTTGGAGTGAGCCGCCTGGACACCCAGAACCGCTGGATTATTGGGAGTGAGCCACTCCATACAAACCTACCCAGAGAGCAGATTCTGTGGGACCCGGAATAGAGTCCCAGCACACAAATCTGTGGTAACTTCGCGAGAGGAACGTCCCAGAGGCGAGTTGAGCGAGTGTTGGGAGGTACGGCCATACAAAGTGAGCAAGGGAGTGTATCCCAATGGTCCAGCTTACAAAGTGCAGGTTGAAAATGAGGAGTCTGCCTAACGGTCTCTACATAGGAATATGCTACGGCCTTGCCGGTCCGAAGATTCCGCACCTATTCAGAGAACACCTCCTCTTCTTATCTCCGATGGAAACAAATGTGAAGGCTGGTGGACCGTTCCCGACACTGTGGAAGGTCCCCAGGCCGCAGGTGATGAGGCTCCTGCTACAGAACCACTACCGACTCGCAATGAGGAAGAACCCAGGTTAACAGCTCCCAGTGGAGAAAGTCATGTCGTAACAGATAGTCAAGACCTCCGGAGATCCAGTAGGTCTACTGCAGGGGTTCTACCAAACAGGTACGCTGCCAATCAGTTCCTTGGGTCTACCTGTATGCGTTGTGGACAAGGTGGGGCTGCATTTAGAAGTTGTACTAATCATTCCTTTTGCATGGACTATATAGCGAGGCCGAGGACGGCCACCTTTAAAGTGGGGGGGCATGTAAGGGTCATCCCCTAGAATACTGTTTTTCACAGATATCTGCAATATTATGCTACGTAGACTGTTATGACTTATTTCAGCCTCTAGAGGCCGCTGTCGCTCTGAGTAAGAGGAAGCTGAACTGTTTCTGAGATGCACAAGAGGTAGGAGGAGCCAGAAGTTCTCGGGAATGGAATCCTGGCTGGAGGTGTGTGTGTGCCTGGGAGTTGTGATGATGGCTGCCATGTTAGGAACCAAGTAAAGGCTAGTCATGGGACACAGAGCCTGACTGATGGAGTCCGGAGAAGCTGGCTGTGTTGGAAACAGGCCAAGATAGATTTTGAACTGAAGTGCTGCAGCTGTGACCCAGAGAAAGAGACTGCACAGTGTGTTACAGAGGAATGGGACCGTGTGTCAGAGACCAGTACAAGCCGGATACTTCCTGCCAGAGCTAAAGAAGATCTGCATCTGCTGTAACCAGAGTGAGACACACAGACAAGCAAGCGATCAGAACTGGAGTCAGACTGCATCTTATTGGATCAAGGAGAATCTGCAGAACTATGAGTGGCACCGGTGCTTATATGTGATAGGTTATAGAGTCAGGGACTTAGTCAGTGCGCTGTAGAAGCATCCCCTGGGTAGCAGGGCTAGATAGGAGTATATTAGCTGAGAGTAGCCTGGACTCTGATCTGTTTGCTGTGGAACGCATTCATTCTAGCTCCTGTTCAAGTATTCTGTGTAAACCTGTTTATACTGTTAATCCGATTTTTCGGCAGTTACATCTTGTTCTTTAATAAAGCCGGTTTATCTTCAGTCTCCTTGTCTGCTGTACTGTACTTGAATCCTGCTTTGCGGTCTCTTCCTCCCCTGACCGGTACAAAGTAAATATTTCTTTTCCCAAAATGGCTGTATTTCAAATGGCTGTATTTCAAATCCCTGAATCAAACCCCTGTATGTAGAGGGAGTATCTCACAGGGCCTGAACCAGTGTAGGCCTGAACTAAATATTTCTTTGCCCTAAATGGCTGTATTTCAAATGGCTGTATTTCAAATGCCTGATTCGAACCCCTGTATGTAGAGGGGGTATCTCACACGGTCTGAACCAGTATAGGCCTGAACTAAATATTTCTTTGCCCTAAATGGCTGTATTTCAAATGGCTGTATTTCAAATCCCTGAATCAAACTCCTGTATGTAGAGGGAGTATCTCACACGGTCTGAACCAATGTAGGCCTGAAGTAAATATTTCTTTGCCCAAAATGGCTGTATTTCAAATGGCTGTATTTCAAATCCCTGAATCAAACTCCTGTATGTAGAGGGAGTATCTCACACGGTCTGAACCAGTGTAGGCCTGAACTAAATATTTCTTTGCCCTAAATGGCTGAATTTCAAATGGCTGTATTTCAAATCCCTGAATCAAACCCCTGTATGTAGAGGGTGTATCTCACAGGGCCTGAACCAGTGTAGGCCTGAATTCAATATTGGTGCACCAAATGGCGGTATTTAAAATCTCTGAATGTAACCCAAATGTATTAAGGGTGTATCTCACAATGACATCTGCATCAAAGGCTGCCAACTAAATTTTTTGTGCCCAAACGAGTGTTTGTTTAATAACTGAATTTGACAGCAGTATATAAGTCTGTAATTTCACACGTGCTGATGCTGCAAGGCCTGAAAATAGTGTTTTTTGTCAAAAAAGTGTATTTTTCAAACCCCAGAAAATGATGGGTGTATTTCTAGCTTAAATTGCACATTGACTAATCAGGATGTTGTAGATTGCCAAAATTGTTTTTTTGGTAACAGAAATATGAAAGCTGTATATATTAAACTTGAATTTGACACTTGTAGAACAGGAAAATACTGTTTTTTGAAAAAAAAGTGTGTGTTTTTTAAACGCCAGAAAATGATGGGTGTATTTCTAGCTTAAATTGCACACTGACTAATACATATGTTTTAGATTGCCAAAAAAGTCTTTTTTTGGTAACAGAATATGAAAACTGTATATATTAAACTTGAATTTAATACTTGCAGATCTGGAAAATACAGTTTTTTGGAAAAAAAATGTGTGTTTTTCAAACCACAGAAAATGATGGGTGTATTTCTAGCTTAAATTGCACACTGACTAATCAAGATGTTGTAGATTGCCAAAAAATGGATTTTTTTGGTAACAGAATATGAAAGCTGTATATATTAAACTTGAATTTAACACTTGCAGATCTGGAAAATACTGTTTTTTGAAAAAAATTGTGTGTTTTCAAAACCCCAGAGAATGATGGGTGTATTTATACCTTAAATTGCACACTGACTAATCCAGATGTTGTAGTTTGCCAAAAAAATTGTGATTTACAATGTCCCAAAAGCTCAGATGCAGTGCTGGTGCACTGAGCTTGCATAAAATGGCCGCCGTCGCCACCCACCTAACTAACAGAATTATGAAAGTTTTTTTTTTTTTGGTCAATGGCCTCAGGGCAGGGTAAAACGATTGTGTCCTGCACCCACACAACTATTTTTCTGTAGATCGCTGAGTTAGATTCTCTCCTATTCTCTCCCTGAAATCACAAGTCCAGCAGCATCCTCTCGCTACACTTGTAACAGCAGAGTGACGTGCAGCGCTACGTGACTCAAGCTTATATAGAACCTGGGTCACATGCTGCTCTGGCCAATCACAGCCATGCCATTAGTAGGCATGTCTGTGATGGCTTCTAAGGTCAGACAGTTAACCGCTTGTTGATTGGCTGCTGTGCAGCCTTTCAAAAAGTGCCAAGAAAGAGCCGAACACCGAACCCGAACTTTTACGGAAAAGTTCTGGTTCGGGTCCGGGGTCCAAAAATCCTTTACAGTTCGGGTTCGCTCAACCCTAGTTATATGTTTTGTCTATGTATGTCATATGTGTAATACATGCAGCACTTTGTACTTATTTGGGTACCCCAGAGCTGGTTCCTCTTCCCTCCTAAGCATAAGCCGTGGGCGGCTTTCCTCAAAGTAAGGGCGAATGTAACACCCCAGAGTTGTGTTACGAAACTCTTTCACCTCGCTACAGCCTGTTAAGACTATTTACCTTGTCATCTTGTGTAATTTCACATAATATTCTCAATATTCACAAATGTGCATTGTAAGCCTTGTTACATGTATATTGCTGTAATTTCTATGTTCACCAGCAGGTCGCAGCAATGCGTTAGCAAGGACTTAAAACAGTTTAGTGTTTCTAGGCTGGAATAGTACATTCCAGTTTAGCTCCCCGCTCTGTGAGCAGAGTGGATTACTCCCATATCCTGCCTCATGGGGAGAGAAGGAAGTTAGAAAGTAGTGTAACCCACCCCCTGCTAGGGGTAGGGTGTGCATGCTAGGAGCTCCCAGATATAGGGATCCAAGCCAGGATCTTGTCTTGGCTGAGACAATTGATCATCATCCCCAGCCTTGCAGCCTCAGCTGGAAGAGGCAAGCAGACAACTCCAGTTCCAGGAAGAAGCATACCCTGAGACAATAGCTGTGAGTACTGTCCAGAGACCCAGGAGAAGCCATATTCCTCCTCAGCTAGTCAGACCCCTGACAGCAGAAGATAGAGTGCAGAAGCCAAATTCCTGACACAGTTTAGAGCTACAAAGCAGACGTCCTTTCCTGCAAAGCTCCAGGTACATGATAGAGCAGAAGATATATTCCTGCCACACATTGCCAATACCTGCTGGGACCAAAGAATAATGCTGTATCTTGCTTGGATGAAAGCTACAACCAGTAAAGACAAGTTTGAACTTTACCCAAGGTCTGGATCTTAATTACTGCTGCAAATTCCTGACTCCAGCCGTACCCAGGTAGGAGACACTGTTGACACTATTACCACTACCACATGGCGTCATGAACAAACTATAGACTATTATACCCATATCCTGAACCATTGCATAATTTGGTGCCCATTTAACTGTACCCACGGTCCTGCTCATTGCATCTGCATATAAAGCTATTGTAATGTTCTGCTGTGCCAACCATTTTCTCTAATCTCAGGAAACTTCTAGCAGCTTGGAAAATGTGGCAAAAGTGACCCACGCCTGTATTCCGCACGCATTACGCGAATATTACATTGCCGATTTTTCGCTATCAAAAAAATAATCTCGAATTTGCAAATATATGTTGAATAGTCACCCAAATATTCGTGAAATATTGCGAATTCAAATATAGCCCCTGCCGCTCATCACTACTAATCAGCACTGGTTAGAATGTGGGCAACTCGGCGGTCATTGCGCAGGCACTAGAGCATGTAGTCGCTTATGTGTGCCAGGCTGCCCAGAGGCAACGACAAGCTGTCCTCTGTGGGAGGTGTATTGTCTGTGTCCTCCATATCCCCCCCAGCCGTGCTCCAGTTATGCCCATGAGCTGCTTTGGGTGCCACCCTGCTGTGAACACGGTTCCTCCTCCTCATAATCCACCTCATCCTGCCGAACTGTGCCCTGACTGGACAGTTGTGTACCTGGCCTCTGTTGGTGCAGGAACCCACCCTCCGAGCCATTTGTGAATGACTGTCCTGATAACCATGGAAATTATCCCTCTTCCTCTTGTGCCACATCCTCTTCCATCATCGCCTGAAGCGTTTTTTCAAGGAGACATAGAAGTGGGATAGTAACGCTGCTGACGGCATCATCGGCACTGGCCATATTGGTGGAGTACTCGAAACAGCGCAACACGGCACACACGTCCCGCATGGAGGCCCACTCGTTGGTGGTGAAGTGGTGCCGTTCCGCAGATCAACTCACCCGTGCGTGCAGCTAAAACTCCACTATCGCCTGCTGCTGCTCGCACAGTCTCTCCAGCATGTGCAAGGTGGAGTTCCACCTTGTGGGTACGTCGCATATGAGGCATTTAGCGGGAAGGCCGAAGTTACGCTGCAGCGCAGACAGGCGAGCAGCAGCAGGGTGAGAACGCCGAAAGCGCGCTCAGACGGCCCGCACTTTCTGCAGCAGCTCTGACATATTGGGGTCATTTTTCAGGAACCTTTGCAACACCAAATTCAGCACATGCGCCAGTCAAGGGATGCGCGTCAAACCGGCTAGGCCCAGAGCTGCTACGAGATTTTGCCCGTTATCACGCACCACCAGGCCGGGCATGAGGCTCAGTGGCACCAACCACTCATCAATATGTTGTTTCATGCCCGTCCACAGTTCCTGCGCAGTGTGGGGTTTTTCCCCCAAACAGATGAGTTTCAAAACAGCCTGCTGTCGTTTCCCACTGGCTGTGCTGAAGTTGGTAGTGAAGGTGTTACGTTGACCGGATGAGGAGGCGGTAGAGGAGGAAGCGGAGTAGGAGAAGGAGGCAACGAGAAACGTCCTGCAATCCTCAGTGGTGGAAGGACATGCTCCAAACTGCTATCCGCCTCAGGCCCAGCCGCCACTGCATTTACAAAGTGTGCAGTTAGGGAGGTATAACGTCCCTGCCCGTGCTTACTGGTCCACGTATCGGTGGTTATGTGGACCTTGCCACAGATGGCGTTGCACAGTGCACACCTGATTTTGTCCGCCACTTGGTTGTGCAGGGCAGGGATGGCTCACCTGGAAAAGTAGTGGCGGCTGGGAACCACGTACTGTGGGACAGCCACCGCCATAAGGTTTTTAAAAGTCTCTGTCTCCACCAGACGGAATGAGAGCATGTCAAAGGTCAGGAATTTTGAAATGCTGGCATTCAGGGCCAGGGATCGCGGGTGGGTAGGGTGGTACTTCCTCTTTCTCTCCAGTGTTTGGAGGATGGACAGCTGAACGCTTCCATGGAACACTGTGGAGATGCTTGGTGACGGTGACGGTGGTGGAGATAGTGGTGTTGCTGCCTCTGTCCTCTCTGTTTGTGGGGTGGCAGGTGCCACTGTCACTCCAGGGGGGAGGAAGAGGCTGAGACTGCAGCAGACGAGGGAGCAAAAGGAGCCTGAGATCTTTTGTGGCGTTTGAGGTGTGTACTCCTGCTTTGTATTTAGATGCCTGGTCATGCAGGTGGTGCTCAGGTTTAGAACATTTATGCCTCGCTTTAGGCTCCGAATAAACAGCTTGCAAACCACTTGCGTCTTGTCGTCAACACATTGTCCGAAGAACTGCCACGGCAGGGAACTCCTTGGAGCTGGCTTTGGTGTGCTCAGTCCCTGGGTGAGGTGGGCAGTAGCAGGCTAGGGGACGGCCACTCTGCTTTTGCATCCTGCTCCCTCTTTTGCTATGCGGCTGGCGCTGTGTAACCACCACCTCTTCTTCCAAACTGCACACGTCACTCGCATGACCATGATTCCATGTGGGGTCTGGGACCTCATCATCATCCACATCATCCTCCACCCACTCTTCACCCCTGCCCTCTTCGCCAGTCTGCACACTGCAGAAAGCCGCAGCAGTTGGCACCTGTGTTTCGTCATCATCAGAGACATGCTGCGGTGGTCCTCCCATGTCCACATCCAGAAACATAAGTGGTTGGGCATTAGTGCACTCAATCTCTTCCACTTCTGGGCTAGGTGGATGGCCCATGGAAACCCTGCCAGGAGAGTCATCAAAAAGCATAAGAGACTGTTGTATGACTTGGGGCTCAGACTGCTTGCCTGATTTGCAAGGGGGTGAGATGAAAGACAGACGCCCATAGGCTGCAGGTTCCAACTCTGCAATTTCAGCAGGGGACCGGGTGGGAGACAATGTGAAGGAACTGGAGGCACTGTTAGCAACCCAATCTACTACCGCCTCTACTTGTTCTGGCCTCACCATTCGTACACTGGTATTCGGGCCTACAAAATAACGCTGAACGTTCTGTCGCCTACGTGCACCAGAGGAAGGTGTTTTATTTGGGCGTGCAGTTGGCATAGATCGACCACGTCCTCTCCCTGCAACAGGAGCTCCACCAACACCAGCAGCACCACGACCAGCGCCACGTCCCTTATTTGATGCTCTCCTCATTCTTTGAGGTCCCCCACCGAACGACGGATTAACTATATTAATTTCCCTGTCACGTATGCAGTGCAGGTGTACCTCACACAAAAAATGGGTATACAGTATGTCACCCACCGATCTAACAAACGGATTAACTATATTAATTTCCCTGTCACGTATGCAGTGCACGTGTATCTCACACAAAAAATGGGAATATGTCACCCACCGATCTAACAGACAGATTAACTACATTAATTTTCCTGTCACAGATGCAGTGCAGGTGTACCTCACACCAAGAATGGGTATATGTCACCCACCGAACTAACAGACATATTAACTATTATATTTTTGTGTCAGGGGTACAAAGATGGTGCATTGCACCCACAAAAAATCGCTATAGGTCACCCACAGAATTAACAGCCAGAAGAATTATTATATTTCTGTGTCAGTGGGGCAAAGCTGGTGTATAGCACCCACAAAAAAATCACTATAGGTCATCCACAGAATAAATAGCCATATGAAATTCCTAACACTCTACCTCACTTCAGCTGCCTGCTTCCTGTCCCTGCACTACTCAGAGCTGATGGGCGGTGCTACATGTGATCCAGCTTGTATAGAGGCTGGGTCACATGATGCACCAGCCAATCACAGCCATGCCATTACTAGGCATGATTGTGATGGATTCTAAGTGCCCACAGCTTAAAAGCTTGTTGATTTAGCCTTTCAACAAGCTTTATTAAATGCCCGAACACCGAACTTGAACTTTTGCTGCAAACTATTCATAACAAATCCGAGCCCGGATTCCTTATGAAATACATTTATGCATGCACCGCATCATCATGGAGAAGTGTGGAGGGGCGTTGTGAGGGGGATCATCACAAGATGGAGAACGAGGAGTGACTACCCACACCTCTGTGGCTAGTTACTTGTGGTTGACACGTGTGGTACAGAAATTATAGGGGGACATAACTTTACAACAGGGGGACCCGCATTCATTTCCCTACATCAGACAGCAGACAGGCTTGGTGCACCCCTGGCCTAGACCCTTGCCATCAAAGTTCCCCCTGCTTTCCACTAGTTCCCACCACTTTGTTGAAGGATTTTTCTGTACATATGAAGTATTTTTTATTACATGCAGTTGACACATAAGGTGATTATTTAAGATTTGCGAATTTCAAAAGATTTAAAGATAACCTTTCACCAAGAAAACCAGTACAATCTGCAGGCGTCATGTTATAGAGCAGGAGAAGCTGAGTAGATTGGTATATAGTATTATGCAAAAAGATTCAGTAAATTTTAACATCCCTGTTAGCGAATCTACGATACGTAAAACACTATACAAGAATGGATTTCATGGGAGGATACCACAGAGGAAGCCACTGCTGTCCAAAAAAAACATTGCTGCACGTTTACAGTTTGCAGAAGAGCACCTGGATGTTCCACAGCAGTACTGGCAAAATATTCTGTGGACAGATGAAACCAAAGTTGAGTTGTTTGGAAGAAACACACAACACTATGTATAGAGAAAAAAAGGCACAGCACACCAACATCAAAACCTCATCCCAACTGTGAAGTATGGTGGTGGGGGCATCATGGTTTGGGGCTGCTTTGCTGTGTCAGGGCCTGGACGGATTGCTGTCATCGAAGGAAAAATGAATTCCCAAGTTTATCAATACATTTTGCAGGAGAACTTAAGGCTATCTGTCCACCAGCTGAAGCTCAACAGAAGATGGGTGTTGCAACAGGACAACAACCAAAAGCATAGAAGTAAATCAACAACAGAATGGCTTAAACAGAAGAAAATACGCCTTCTGGAGTGGCCCAGTCAGAGTCCTGACCTCAACCCGATTGGGATGCTGTGGCATGACCTCAAGAAAGCAATTCACACCAGACATCCCAAGAATATTGCTGAACTGAAACAGTTCTGTAAAGAGAAATGGTCAAGAATTACTCCTGACCATTGTGCATGTCTGATCTGCAACTACAGGAAATGTTTGGTTGAAGTTATTGCTGCCAAAGGAGGTTCAACCAGTTATTAAATCCAAGGGTTCACATACTTTTTCCACCTGCACTGTGAATGTTTACATGGTGTGTTCAATAAAAGCATGGTAACATTTCGTTCTTTGTGTGTTATTAGTTTAAGCAGACTGTGATTGTCTATTGTTGTGACTTAGATGAAGATCAGATCACATTATGACCAATTTGTACAGAAATCCATATCATTCCAAAGGGTTCACATACTTTTTCTTGCAACTGTATATGCCATCAATGTCTGAGATGGGAATAGCTCTTTAAGAAATGGGTGCAACAGCAAAAGTTTCAGTAATTATCTTTCTTTAAAATACAGCAACACTGGCATTTTTCTGTTTTGTTATCACAGCCATTTTAGTTGTCACTTTTATTATAGCTTCATACTTTCATATAATATCAATGAGGCCAGATCTTTGGTATTTAGTCCAAGTCTCTGAAAGGTTGCATTCCCATATTTTTCATATTAGTGTTTGGTTATCTGGAAGGATGCTTGATACCAAGTGCTTAGTTTACTTAGCTGAATGGACATGATTCAATCAGTAGGCACATTGTATGCTGTCTAGTAAGGTCCTGTTTGGTAAAATGAATACTGTACAGTTGTGCTTACCTCACTAGCAATAGTAGCAATTGTCACTAAATACCCTAAGAAAGCTGCTTAACTTAGTACCAGGGGAAAACATCTCTTATATATGAAATTTAATTTAGTGTAAGTTAAAATGTGATTTGAATCACTTGCTCCCATGTAGAGAGCTATAGTATTTTTGGACTATAGGACGCACCTGACTATAACCACAACCTCAGGTTTAGACAACAAAAATGTAAAAAAATGTTTTCTATTTATTAAACCTTCCCTAATGGTTCAATGAAGTGGAGGGCCAAGGTGACTAGCTTTTTTTGGGTCAAGCATAGAGGGGGTTAGGGTACTTTTTACACTTGCGTCAAAGTTTTCCTGTATTGAGTTCCGTCCTAGGGGCTTAATACCGGAAAAAAACTGATCAGTTTTATCCTAATGCATTCTGAATGGAAAGCAATCTGTTCAGTATGCAGCAGGATGCATCAGTTCAGTCCTTTTATGGTATTTGGGTGGAGAAAAAACTGCAGCATGCTGCATTTTTCTCTCCGGCCAAAAATCCTGAACACTTGCCGCATTGACGGATCCAGTCTTCCGCTTTGCGCATGCGAAGACCTTTAAAAATGTAAAAAAAAAAAAAAATACCAGATCCGTTTTTCCGGATGACACTGGAGAGATGGATCCGGTATTGCAATGCATTTGTGAGACGGATACGCATCCGGATCCGTCTACAAATGGTTTCCGTTTGCATACAGATTGCCTTCCGGAATCCAGTAACGCAAGTGTGAAAGTACCCTTACTAGCTCCTGTTAACCCTAGTGTGTGACCACTTTCAAATCTGCTGACCACGGAAACAGCAATGGTACATGTGATCACCTCACAAAATCTACCTAGCCAAGTAAATGTGTCTCCTGTCATTGCTGTCTAGCGTCCTGCCATGAGTGGTTGTCTTATTAATTTTTTTTTACTCTTTGTGATCATGACATTATAAAAATACACACAGCTCTGCAGTACGAACAACAAACACATTATATACACACAGCTCTGCTGCATGCAAAGCTGACATATAAGCACACACAGCGCTGCTACATACACAACTAACAAACACAGCTCTGCTGCAAACACCTTCCTCTCAATGTGGTAAATGAATCGTTCATTCTCCTCTCCTGCCTGCACTAATCATCTCCCAGGCAGGGAGAGAGAGAAGTGTGCTTGGCTCTCTCACTGATCGGACAAATGGCTATATGAGTGCTCTGCTGGATTATTAAGGGGGTTCTCCAGGAATTAGTTAAAATGACTACAGCAACTTGTCCTAGAATGTGAGTAAGACTGGGTGCCTCTACTTGCAGAGCTGCCTAGGGGCATGGCCTCATTACACACTACTCTCTGGCACTTGCATATACTATATATTGGTGAGCGTTCCTGTCAGGCTGCTCAGCCATAATGGTATATCGTAGGCAGGATCACATCATTACCATCTATTATACATTTTTTTTAACATTTTATGTTGCGACCTTCTGCTAAAATAAAAAATAAAATACAAATAAAATAAGTTTTTCCCCCATCAATGTGCACTTAATACCCCATAATGACAAAGTGAAAACAGAATGTTAAAAATATTTGCTAATTTAGTGAAAAGGAAAAACTAAAATCTTGCATTGACATAAGTATTCATACCCAGAACTTAGTTGGAGCACCTTCGGCAGTGATTACAGCTTCCATTTTTGTTGGATTTGATGCCACAAGGTTTGCACACCTGGATTTTTATAACATTATCATAAAGAAATAAAGTATACAGATTTTTACTTGAACTGAACACTTAGGCCCTGATTTATCAAGGCCGGCGTGTGCCACACGGCGTGTTCTACAGGCCCAAAATTGCCAGAGGAGACATTTAATTTATGATGAGGCGCAGGCTTGAAGCTGACATAGATTTCAATCATCATTTATGTCCGTTTATGGCGTAGATGTTAATAAATGTGACTAGGCCGATGTCCTTGCCATTGCACTACCTTCGCCACAAACCCCTTTCCTTATGCAAGTCCGACTAGATTTAGTCGCAATGGCATTTAAAAAGTCTGTCAGCTTCAGCACTGACAAGGTCATATTCACTGCTGCAGCCAATGACTGGCCTCAGCGGTGACATGTCCCCAATTGGCCTGTCGCTGGGTCACCTGCCACTTGGAGACACATCACTGCTGAAGTCACTCATTGTCTGCAGAAGCACACATGATCCAATCCATGCAGAAATTGACAGACAGGAACCAGAAGACCAGTGAAGAGAGAAAGGGACAGCCAGAATGGAGTAAGGGGAAGCAGGCGAGTATGGATTTCTCCACAGGTATTCGGAGCTGTGGGGGGGGGGGGGATTAAAAAAAAAAAAAACCTGGACAACCCCTTTAAGCCTAGTCACAACTTTGCATAAAACTGCAATTTATTTATTTATTATTTATTTTTTTTAAAGAGCCAAGTAATATTCATAGGACAGCAATGTGTGGAACGGATACATGGTCTCAATTACCAAATACCAAGACAAAGAAAGGTACACATTGAAAGAACATATATTCACATAAAACATGCAAAAATAACATCTCAGAATATATGGAAATATATTCTAACCCTGTCTCTTTGAATATTCAACCAGTGTTTATTCTGTGTGTAAATGATCATCTTATCTCTTCAAACCATAACAGAAAGCTGAAGAAGCTATTACTCTCATGCCTTATTCTTCCCTGCGATCTTTCACATAAGTATCTCACCTCGCCATATGAGGGTGAAAAGCAATTATTTCTTTTCTCCTTGATATGACAAGAACATCACATGCAGGATGACACAGAGGGTGAACATGAAAAGGAGACCCGTGGAATATTCTGCAGATAGATCATTGTATTACTTTCCTGAAATGAAACCCCAGGTTAAGGCCTCTTGCACACAAACGTTTTTTTTTTCCAGTTCCGTTCCGTTTTTTTTGCGTTCCGTATACGGAACCATTCATTTCAATGGATCCGCAAAAAAAAACGGAAGGTACTCCGCATGCCTTCCGTTTCCATATTTCCGTTTTTCAGTTCCGTTCAAAGATAGAACATGTCCTATTATTGTCCGCATAACAGACAAGGATAGTACTGTTCTATCAGGGGCCAGCTGTTCCGCAAAAAACGGAATGCACACGGACGTCACCCGTATTTTTTGCGGATCCAATTTTTTGCGGACCGCAAAATGCTGAAAAAGCCATACGGTCGTGTGCAAGAGGCCTAAGTCAAGAAGATCCTCATCTGAAATTAAACAGAAGCACCTTTCTGTTTTTGTTAATAATATTATAATAATGTGATATATTCTGGTTGAAATAAATTTCTTAAAGGTCTAATAGTTGCACAAGTCTGCCTTCACACACAAATTTGGTTTGGTGGTTTACTTGCATGCGCAGACTGGTAAAAATGTGAGAGAAAAAAATAGAAACTGATCCGTTTGTCCTTATGACAAACGGAGAGACGGATCCGTTCTTCCAATGCATTTGTGAGACGGATCCGGATCCGTCTACAAATGCTGTCCGTTTGCATGCAGATTGCCGCATCCGGCAGGCAGTTCCGGCGATGGAACTGCTTGCCGGATCAATCTGCCGCAAGTGTGAAAGTAGCCTTAAACTGATAAGTACAATGCTCTTCTGTGGGCATCTTTAGTCAGGCCTATCAAGAGAACAATAGAGCTATCATACAGTTTTCTCTATTTTACACCTATTATTATCATGAAGATTAAGATTCAGATAACATATTCCCCTCACAGCAGCAGTAAGCTATGGACAATTTATTACGTATCTCTATAGGCCATCTTACCATGTTGAATGCTATAGAAGAACAGCATTTTGTTTTCAATTACATAGTACTGCCGAAATGAAAAAGAAAAAACAGCCACAAAATTGTTTCCTATGACTATTGAGGCAAAAAACATGCCCCTTTTTAATAGAAATGTCCCTTTAAAAGGAATCGGTGATGGTAAAGAAGAAAAAAAGCAATCTCCCCCACGTAGGTGACTATAAAATGACTCAGAATTTCACAATTATATTTGGATTCAACATTTACAAACAGAAACATTGTTTTGCAAACACCATAATTAATGTCAGTATAAAGCAGATTTCCAAGCTGTGCCTCTATAAATAAGCTCACAGATGTCTCCCTTATTCCCTTTATACTTACCTTGCCACATTCTGCACTTTGATCATTTTCCCTCTTAAATGACAAAGATGAAATTCTAAGCAGATTTCGTTTAAATATGTTTACCCTTCAAAGATAAAGATGAAATAACAACTGAAGATACAGTTACATAATGTGCTAAACAGATTTATTAACACAGTTTTCTCCAAAGTCTGGAGTTATATTCTCAGCTAAAAGGAATATGTAACACACAAGTAAAGATGTATAAAGTTGAGAAGAAAAAAAATGCAGAAAATGTCATGTTATTTGGCACTGATGGGTCCCTGACAGCTGTGTAGCCCAGAATACAGTATACAAATACAAATACAAAGTGGACTTGAATGAGTTGTCCAGGTAGGAGAGCCAGGGCCAATTGCCTATCGGCACAACAGGCACGCGTCTATTGGCTGTCTACAATGAGGGACACGCAGTAGAGATAAAATTTACAAAAATTTGCCTTTTGTGTTCATAGGCAAATTATATGTTTGTGTTTATGGTATTGATGGAATGAAAGACTGTCACCCGGAGAGGGGCAACGTGAAAGCTGCAGAGCATAGTAAATGATACTGTCCCCATTGTTTTGTTAACAACCTGTTACAACATATTTTGTAGGCTCTTCCTTTTCACAGGGACCGTAGAAGCAGAGAACAGATGTCTGCCCTCTGTCCTAACTACTCATAGGTATCTTATGATAGCCTGTATTTTAAGTGTCATTATCTCATGACAGTGTCCATCTAATATGTAGCAAAATGTAGCTGTAGTGCAATTATATGAGGGCCACTGCACTAGATTTAGTTCCTAGAGTAAAAATTGATTCGTTACCACGAAGTGCCAGGAAATTCGGCTTCATGGCGATTCGAATTTTATCTGAATATCGTATCGAAGTCAATTCGTTTAGCTTCAATTCGCTCAACACTAATCCAGACTATTTGCAAAGTTGCCTAATTCGAGTCTACCATTACAAAGTCTACCATTACACTCAATGAACACAACTGTGCATCTTGCTACACCAAATACCTATAGTGTTAAAGTCAGAACTATAACTTGAAACGCTTGACCCTTGATGCAAAACCTGTAGCATACCTGTTGTTTTAGGTCACTTTAAAGAATCATGTGTGTATCACCTAAGCTCACCTCCAGATGCATCACTATACAAGAAAATGCTTATAAGGTACTAACTAGGTGGTATTTGACACCAGACAAGTTAAAGATGACCCTTCATCAGAATCAAGTATGTAAACTGAATATACATACATGGAGAGCGGCGCCCAGGGACCCCCCTGCACTTACTATTATCCCCGGGCGCCGCTCCGTTCTCCGGTGATAGCCTCCGGTAAAGTCATAGTTAGGCTCCACCCATTTGAGCCTGCCGGCGTTTCCTTCTCCTATGAGCTGAGCGCTGCGATTGGCCAGCGCTACAGCATAGGAGAAAGAGACGACGGCAGGCTCAAATGGGTGGAGCCTAACTATGACTTTACCGGAGGCTATCACCGGAGAACGGAGCGGCGCCCGGGGATAATAGTAAGTGCAGGGGGGTCCCTGGGCGCCGCTCCCTACATGTATGTATATTCAGTTTACATACTTGATTCTGATGAAAGGTCCTCTTTAAGCATGGTGTACAGCTCCACTTCAGAATTATGCTGGAGATGCCAGTCCGACAGAGGCACCTTTCTACACATATGGTGGTCATGCCCCCTGCTTGACACCTTTTGGAGAGAGGTTTTTGAAAATATCAAGGCCATCTTCAATCTAACTAACACTCAGTTACCCACTTGCCCAAAAATTGCTCTACTATCATTATTACCTGATACACTCACAGACCAGAAAATAAAATCTCTGTTGAGAATCCTTTTGGCAGCAGCAAGATTATTAATAGTCCTCAACTGGTGGTCTAGTACCAGTCCCTCCATTCCTCTCTGGATTGACAAGACTGAATCTCTTTCCAGACTGGAGGAACTCTCCTATTGGGAGAAGAGATCCCACCACAAGTACAGTAACATCTGGTTACCCTGGGTGGTATGGAGGGCCAGCAAAAAAGTGAGGGTTTGATTACCAAATTTCATTAATGTCTCCCATACGACTGTCCCCCGCCACCCCCACCACCACATATGAGTCCACTTGTGTACACTCGCTGTATAGAGAATCACAGCTACCTACCCAATTTACGGCAAATGACGATACATTATGGGCTCCAGTAAGTTATGTTAAGGTATTTTCAGTCCAATAATTATTTTCCATTGTCTTTCTTTTTAAAGGGAATATGTTACTTGTGTAAAAACTAGTATAAAACTAGTGACACATACTTTGAGCAAAACACTGGGTCACTTTCTTGAATTGACCTAACAATTTGTCTACTACTCCAAGATAAGTCATGCAATGGTGTAGCTGGCCAGCTAAGGCCTGTCCTAGGTTGCTAATATGACTTAAATGTTTATATAGTTAGACTTGCCAATAAATTTAATACAGTTTCTATGTTTATATATTAGAGACAGAAAGAGAGTTATTTACAGTGGCTTCATGTTTCTGGATGTCATATAATAGTTATATATTGTGTTCACAGAAACATAAAGAATAAGATAATATACCTTTAAGATTCAATAAGTGAATGTAAGGTAAGCTCAATGAGACAGCAGAATTAACAACAGAAAGCATAGAGTTAAACTGTTGTTACTGCCCAGGAGTCTTAACCAATCACAGCCAACCTTACACTGAGTATGTTTGGGAAATCCCCTGGCAGAAGCTTCTGGAGTCAGTATAGACCAGAGAAGAGGAGCTGAACAGACATTCCCAGTCAGAGTTGTGTTTTATGGGGAAAAGAGGCCAAATAGGTATTTAGAACAGTTATATGATGTTCATATTGTTAATACTGTGATCAGAACTATATACTGAGACCAGTTGTATGTTTGTTTACAGTTCCACCAAACTGCGACCAAACTACGCACAAACCACGACCAAACTGCGCAAACCGAGCAAATCAAACTAAATCAAACTATTGGTTAAACCTCAGATATACCTCTCAGAGTGATTATAAAGTGCTTAAATAACTTAAAGTGAGAGTACAGATACTGAAAAGAGAAATATATCCACCATTTATGTTGAATGACAAGATTGAACAGTTAAACTACCGATTTATGCATACTGCCATTTTGTGATACTTTATGCAACACGTGTTTGTACATGGACTATCTGTTGCGGAGGTGGCAGTGTTAAATATGTAAGAAAAGTTGAAGTTAATAAAGAAGTTATTTTAAGCATTTGGTGTGCTCTTTAAGCCTACGGTTTCCATAGAACGGCGCTAGAAGAATTAGCTCAAAAGAAACAAGACTGAAGCAGAGTAATAGACAGTCCGGTTGGACTAAAAAACGAAATCACCTAAACTCACCTCCAGATGCATCACTATACAAGAAAATGCTTATAAGGTACTAACTAGGTGGTATTTGACACCAGACAAGTTAAGCATGGTGTACGGCTCCACTTCAGAATTATGCTGGAGATGCCAGTCCGACAGAGGCACCTTTCTTCACATATGGTGGTCATGCCCCCTGCTTGACACCTTTTGGAGAGAGTTTTTCGAAAATATCAAAGCCATCTTCAATCTAACTAACACTCAGTTACCCACTTGCCCAAAAATTGCTCTACTATTATTACCTGATACACTCACAAACCAGAAAAAAATCTCTGTTGAGAATCCTTTTGGCAGCAGCAAGATTATTAATAGCCCTCAACTGAAGGTCTAGTACCAGTCCCTCCATTCCTCTCTGGATTGACAAGACTGAATCTCTTTCCAGACTGGAGGAACTCTCCCATTGGGAGAAGAGATCCCACCACAAGTACAGTAACATCTGGTTACCCTGGGTGGTATGGAGGGCCAGCAAAAAAGTGAGGGTTTGATTACCAAATTTCATTATTGTCTCCCATACGACTTCCCAGCTGCCCCCCCCCCCCCCCACATATGAATTCACTTGTGTACACTTGCTGTACAGGGAATCACAGCTACCTACCGACTTTACGCCTAATGACAATACATTATGTGCCCCATTGTGGACCGCCACAACCCCCCCCCCACCACCACCACCGCCTTCCATCACCGCTACACTGTTAGCAATTGTTGCTTTGCAGCTTGTCGGAGCCACACCACTGCACGAACCCCCCCCCACCACCACCACCACACACAGACAGACTTTACCCCCGCATCCCCCCTTTTTTCCCCTCTATACTTTCCTATGTCTCTCCTCCCTTCACCACCAATTCTCCTCTCTCATTATTCCGTAATTATCTAATTGCTTATTCAGGTCAATTACCACATTACAGTTCATGCTCCTTAAATAAAGGACAAAACAAATATTTACAGGGACCCGATTGTCCGCAGTACACCTGTCCTTGCATGCTTATCCGCTTATAATTCATCCAGTTGCTGTTAACTGCTGATACAGTTGTATCTTTATGCGGTTTTCCTGCATATGTACCTATTTAACCTGTCTTTCCTATTGGAAATCAATAAAAAGATATTAAAAAGAAAGAATCATATGTGTATACATGAAGAAAAACACTATATATGGCCATTATATGACATAGTGTATATGGCATTTTTCACCAGTTTTACACCTCTGCATGCTCTATCTCTAATTTTCCTTGAGCTCAGCTCGACAGCAGATGGAGACCTGCTATATTTGTAGCACTCTCTCAGTAGCGGTAGCAACATGGAGGACACTCACCAGTGTAGCTATAAATACAGCCCTTAAAATAACTTACTAGAGCCAGGAGCAGCATCTTTGCCTGTGTCTCTGTGCCTCTCACTCTACTATGCGACGTTTCGATCTGTGTGATCTTTCTCAAGTAATTTTGCTTGAGAAAGATCACACAGATCGAAACGTCGCATAGTATTGGTGAATAAATTTTGAAAGAACAAGACTGGAGAGTGCTGCAGTTTCTTTTATGATTGCATCTGAAGTTGGGGAAGTCCGAGACTGGCACCACCATAGAAGTCTATAGAGAGGGAAGGGGGAAGAGAACGCTGTAGAGTGAGAGAAAAAAGGAAAATTGTAGCAGCACAACAAAAAATAAAAATTGTTCCGCCTGCCATTGACTGCTCCCCCCGACACCGGATGTTTTCATCCGTGTGCAGGGAGAAGCAGCAGCGGCGATGCGGGGACCAAGAGTGGCTCCGGGAGCAGGGTAAGTATATTACAGGTGAGGTGCCCGGCACATGTGGGGGGGTTCAATTGGATAACCCCTTTAAGTGGAGCTATGTTGCAGTTCCCTGCACAGTAGATGTCTAGGAATGCAGCTGTAGGAAAAATATCAAAGGAACTTATGTCTCTTTGTTCTGAGGATTGGCGGGGCCCCACAGTTCAAACTCCCATCAATCATAATTTTATTGCATATCCTAACCATATGCCAGAACACTATATGTTGCACATGTAGTGCCCTGGAGCAGAGGTACTTTGAAGTCTGGATATTTGTGGACATTTGCCCCTGTTTCCCCTATGCAAACTAATAAACTTCTTACTTTAGTTCACTTGAAAGGGTTAACTTGCACTGTTTAATACTGTGTAACTACATTTTGTGTATGTTGTGATATATATCCTGTTCATTTGCACTGTATTTGTAAGGCTCTGTGGAAAGGGTTAATGAGTACTGAGAGACTTTTGGGACTTTAAATAAGAAACTGGTAATTTTCTCCAGCTGCCATACGGTTTAAAGAACAGCATGTTTTGGAGTGAAAAGGCCAGACTTGTTTACCCCCAAAACCAGACAGACTGACCTTTTGAATGTCTGGTTTTAGCTCTTTTGTTATGTCTAGAAACTTGTTTTTGTCTGGAAAAAACTGCTGTGTCATTGCCATTAAGTATCATTGAAGCTCTAATGTAAGTCTATGACACTCCTCCTCCCTATGACAATCTGCATAGATAAGTCTATGACAGATGGGAGTGGTAACTTTGTAACTGTTTGTGCTGAGTTTTTCCATTCCACCCCTCTCAGCTCAGTCTAGCTACAAATGGTTTATAAGAAGAGCAGTCAGAGTGCTTGGAGGGAGAGACTCATGCCAGTCTGCATGAGTGACCAGAAGAAGAAAACGCTGGAGAGTGGGACGCTGAGCCACAGACCATGGGTCACCAGCCCTGTGACCAAGGAGCCATTCGTAATACTAAGCCACAGACCATGCGCCTGCAGCCTTTAAACAGAATACCAGCTTTCTGACAGATAGGGACAGGTAAGCTCAGGCCTTTCCTCAGCATCAAACCCTTCTTCTGCAGGTAAGAGACTGGAGAAGCCAGCCCAATGCCTCACTTGTATTGTTTTGCACCTGAATTCCTCCAGTAAAGAATCACACTGGTTAACTGCAGACCCTGACTCTCTGGATTTATTTCCTTTTGGGGTGCACCACACCTTACCATCTCTTCCAGAGAGCAGCAACACGTGGTGACTAGGGATGAGCGAACCCGAACTGTATAGTTCGGGTTCGTACCGAATTTTGGGGTGTCTGTGACACGGACCCGAACATTTTCGTAAAAGTCCGGGTTCGGGTTCGGTGTTCGGCTCTTTCTTGGCGCTTTTTGAAAGGCTGCAAAGCAGCCAATCAACAAGCGTCATACTACTTGCCCCAAGAGGCCATCACAGCCATGCCTACTATTGGCATGGCTGTGATTGGCCAGTGCAACATGTGACCCAGCCTCTATTTAAGCTGGAGTCACGTAGCGCCGCACGTCACTCTGCTATGATCAGTATAGGGAGAGGTTGCAGCTGCGACGTTAGGGCGAGATTAGGCAGATTAACTCCTCCAAAAGACTTCATTCTGTGATCGATCTGCAGCTGTGGATCATTAAAGTGCTATTATTGACTTGCTCACTTTTTTGAGGCTGCCCAGAGCGTTTTTAGATCACTTTTTTTCTGGGGTGATCGGCGGCCATTTTGTGACTTGTGGTGCGCCAGCACAAGTTATCACCAAGTGTATTTAACCATCGATAGTGTGGTTATTTTGTGCTATATCCTACATCAGCTGCAGGCTGAGCCTGTGTCACCGAAGTGCATTTAACCATCAACAGTCTGGTTATTTTTTGGCCATATACTACATCAGCTGCAGGCTGAGCCTGTGTCACCGAAGTGCATTTAACCATCGACAGTCTGATTATTTTTTGGCCATATACTACATCTGGTGCAGGCTGAGCCTGTGTCACCCAAGTGCATTTAACCATCAACAGTGTGGTTATTTTTTGGCCATATATTACATCATGGGCAAGTTGAGCCTGTCACCCAGCGCCTAAAAAATAGACCTGACATTTCTATTCAACCAAATCTGTACTGTTTTAGCTGGTCAAGTTATTTGTAGTGACCGTAAAAGCACACTTTTTTTTCTGGGTTGAAAAACCATTCCCAAATTTGCCATTCTCAAAATAACTAGTTTCTGGTATTTGAGGCCTACTTGAAATCTATCCCAAAAAGAATATCTTACATTGAAGCTAGTGATAGTGTCATTCAGAAAAACCTAAGACACATGCTAGCGTGCTGATAGAAATCTGATTCTGTGATTAAACCTATACCTGTCACACAGCGCAAAAAAAAACAGGCCTCACATCTCTATTTAACCAAATCTCTACTGTTTTAGCTGGTCAAGTTATTTGTAGTGACCGTAAAAGCACACTTTTTTTTCTGGGTTGAAAAACCATTCCCAAATTTGCCATTCTCAAAATAACTAGTTTCTGGTATTTGAGGCCTACTTGAAATCTATCCCAAAAAGAATATCTTACATTGAAGCTAGTGATAGTGTCATTCAGAAAAACCTAAGACACACGCTAGCGTGCTGATAGAAATCTGATTCTGTGATTAAACCTATACCTGTCACACAGCGCAAAAAAAAACAGGCCTCACATCTCTATTTAACCAAATCTCTACTGTTTTAGCTGGTCAAGTTATTTGTAGTGACCGTAAAAGCACACTTTTTTTTCTGGGTTGAAAAACCATTCCCAAATTTGCCATTCTCAAAATAACTAGTTTCTGGTATTTGAGGCCTACTTGAAATCTATCCCAAAAAGAATATCTTACATTGAAGCTAGTGATAGTGTCATTCAGAAAAACCTAAGACACACGCTAGCGTGCTGATAGAAATCTGATTCTGTGATTAAACCTATACCTGTCACACAGCGCAAAAAAAAACAGGCCTCACATCTCTATTTAACCAAATCTCTACTGTTTTAGCTGGTCAAGTTATTTGTAGTGACCGTAAAAGCACACTTTTTTTTCTGGGTTGAAAAACCATTCCCAAATTTGCCATTCTCAAAATAACTAGTTTCTGGTATTTGAGGCCTACTTGAAATCTATCCCAAACAGAATATCTTACATTGAAGCTAGTGATAGTGTCATTCAGAAAAACCTAAGACACACGCTAGCGTGCTGATAGAAATCTGATTCTGTGATTAAACCTATACCTGTCACACAGCGCAAAAAAAAACAGGCCTCACATCTCTATTTAACCAAATCTGTACTGTTTAGCTGGTCAAGTTATTTGTAGTGACCGTAAAAGCACACTTTTTTTTCTGGGTTGAAAAACCATTCCCAAATTTGCCATTCTCAAAATAACTAGTTTCTGGTATTTGAGGCCTACTTGAAATCTATCCCAAACAGAATATCTTACATTGAAGCTAGTGATAGTGTCATTCAGAAAAACCTAAGACACACGCTAGCGTGCTGATAGAAATCTGATTCTGTGATTAAACTTATGCCTGTCACACAGCGCAAAAAAAAACAGGCCTCACATCTCTATTTAACCAAATCTCTACTGTTTTAGCTGGTCAAGTTATTTGTAGTGACCGTAAAAGCACACTTTTTTTTCTGGGTTGAAAAACCATTCCCAAATTTGCCATTCTGAAAATAACTAGTTTCTGGTATTTGAGGCCTACTTGAAATCTATCCCAAAAAGAATATCTTACATTGAAGCTAGTGATAGTGTCATTCAGAAAAACCTAAGACACACGCTAGCATGCTGATAGAAATCTGATTCTGTGATTAAACCTATACCTGTCACACAGCGCAAAAAAAAACAGGCCTCACATCTCTATTTAACCAAATCTCTACTGTTTTAGCTGGTCAAGTTATTTGTAGTGACCGTAAAAGCACACTTTTTTTTCTGGGTTGAAAAACCATTCCCAAATTTGCCATTCTCAAAATTGTGGTGAACGGAACAATAAGGAAAACATCTAATAAGGGACGCGGACGTGGACATGGTCGTGGTGGTGTTAGTGGACCCTCTGGTGCTGGGAGAGGACGTGGCCTTTCTGCCACAGCCACACGTCCTAGTGAACCAACTACCTCAGGTCCCAGTAGCCAGCAGAATTTACAGCGATATTTGGTGGGGCCGAATGCCGTTCTAAGGATGGTAAGGCCTGAGCAGGTGCAGGCATTAGTCAATTGGGTGGCCGACAGTGGATCCAGCACGTTCACATTATCTCCCACCCAGTCTTCTGCAGAAAGCGCACAGATGGCGCATGAAAACCAAGCCCATTGGTCTGTCACATCACCCCCATGCATATCAGGGAAACTGTCTGAGCCTCAAGTTATGCAGCAGTCTCTTATGCTGTTTGAAGACTCTGCTGCCAGGGTTTCCCAAGGGCATCCACCTAGCCCTTCCCCAGGGGTGGAAAAGATAGAATGCACTAACGCACAACCACTTATTTTTCCTGATGATGAGGACATGGGAATACCACCTCAGCACGTCTCTGATGATGACGAAACACAGGTGCCAACTGCTGCGTCTTTCTGCAGTGTGCAGACTGAACAGGAGGTCAGGGATCAAGACTGGGTGGAAGACGATGCAGGGGACGATGAGGTCCTAGACCCCACATGGAATGAAGGTCGTGCCACTGACTTTCACAGTTCGGAGGAAGAGGCAGTGGTGAGACCGAGCCAACAGCGTAGCAAAAGAGGGAGCAGTGGGCAAAATCAGAACACCCGCCGCCAAGAGACTACGCCTGCTACTGACCGCCGCCATCTGGGACCGAGCACCCCAAAGGCAGCTTCCAGGAGTTCCCTGGCATGGCACTTCTTCAAACAATGTGCTGACGACAAGACCCGAGTGGTTTGCACGCTGTGCCATCAGAGCCTGAAGCGAGGCATTAACGTTCTGAACCTTAGCACAACCTGCATGACCAGGCACCTGCATGCAAAGCATGAACTGCAGTGGAGTAAGCACCTTAAAAACAAAGAAGTCACTCAGGCTCCCCCTGCTACCTCTTCTGCTGCTGCTGCCTCGGCCTCTTCTGCTGCTGCCGCCGCCTCGGCCTCTTCCTCCGCCTCTGGAGGAACGTTGGCACCTGCCGCCCAGCAAACATGGGATGTACCACCAACACCACCACCTGCGTCACCAAGCATCTCAACCATGTCACACGGCAGCGTTCAGCTCTCCATCTCACAAACATTTGAGAGAAAGCGTAAATTCCCACCTAGCCACCCTTGATCCCTGGCCCTGAATGCCAGCATTTCTAAACTACTGGCCTATGAAATGCTGTAATTTAGGCTGGTGGACACACACAGCTTCAAACAGCTCATGTCACTTGCTGTCCCACAGTATGTTGTTCCCAGCCGCCACTACTTCTCCAAGAGAGCCGTGCCTTCCCTGCACAAACAAGTGTCCGATAAAATCAAGTGTGCACTGCGCAATGCCATCTGTGGCAAGGTCCACCTAACCACAGATACGTGGACCAGTAAGCACGGCCAGGGACGCTATATCTCCCTAACTGCACACTGGGTAAATGTAGTGGCGGCTGGGCCCCAGGCGGAGAGCTGTTTGGCGCATGTCCTTCCGCCGCCAAGGATCGCAGGGCAACATTCTTTGCCTCCTGTCTCCTCCTCCTCCTACTCAGCTTCCTCCTCCTCTTCTTCCACCTGCTCATCCAGTCAGCCACACACCTTCACCACCAACTTCAGCACAGCACGGGGTAAACGTCAGCAGGCCATTCTGAAACTCATATGTTTGGGGGACAGGCCCCACACCGCACAGGAGTTGTGGCGGGGTATAGAACAACAGACCGACGAGTGGTTGCTGCCGGTGAGGCTCAAGCCCGGCCTGGTGGTGTGCGATAATGGGCGAAATCTCGTTGCAGCTCTGGGACTAGCCGGTTTGACGCACATCCCTTGCCTGGCGCATGTGCTGAATTTGGTGGTGCAGAAGTTCATTCGCAACTACCCCGACATGTCAGAGCTGCTGCATAAAGTGCGGGCCGTCTGTTCACGCTTCCGGCGTTCACACCCTGCCGCTGCTCGCCTGTCTGCGCTACAGCGTAACTTCGGCCTTCCCGCTCACCGCCTCATATGCGACGTACCCACCAGGTGGAACTCCACCTTGCATATGCTGGACAGACTGTGCGAGCAGCAGCAGGCCATAGTGGAGTTTCAGCTGCAGCACGCACGGGTCAGTCGCACTGCGGATCAGACACACTTCACCACCAATGACTGGGCCTCCATGCGAGACCTGTGTGCCCTGTTGCGCTGTTTCGAGTACTCCACCAACATGGCCAGTGGCGATGACGCCGTTATCAGCGTTACAATACCACTTCTATGTCTCCTTGAGAAAACACTTAGGGCGATGATGGAAGAGGAGGTGGCCCAGGAGGAAGAGGAGGAAGAGGGGTCATTTTTAGCACTTTCAGGCCAGTCTCTTCAAAGTGACTCAGAGGGAGGTTTTTTGCAACACCAGAGGCCAGGTACAAATGTGGCCAGACAGGGCCCACTACTGGAGGACGAGGAGGACGAGGATGAGGAGGAGGTGGAGGAGGATGAGGATGAAGCATGTTCATGCACCCAAAGCAGCTCGGGCCCATCACTGGTGCGTGGCTGGGGGGAAACACAGGACGATGACGATACGCCTCCCACAGAGGACAGCTTGTCCTTACCTCTGGGCAGCCTGGCACACATGAGCGACTACATGCTTCAGTGCCTGCGCAACGACAGCAGAGTTGCCCACATTTTAACGTGTGCGGAATACTGGGTTGCCACCCTGCTGGATCCCCGGTACAAACACAATGGGCCCACCTTACTTCCTACACTGGAGCGTGATAGGAAGATGCGCGAGTACAAGCGCACGTTGGTAGACGCGCTACTGAGAGCATTCCCAAATGTCACAGGGGAACCAGTGGAAGCCCAAGGCGAAGGCAGAGGAGGAGCAAGAGGTCGCCAACGCAGCTGTGTCACGGCCAGCTCCTCTGAGGGCAGGGTTAGCATGGCAGAGATGTGGAAAAGTTTTGTCACCACGCCACAGCTAACTGCACCACCACCTGATACGGAACGTGTTAGCAGGAGGCAACATTTCACTAACATGGTGGAACAGTACCTGTGCACACCCCTCCACGTACTGACTGATGGTTCGGCCCCATTCAACTTCTGGGTCTCCAAATTGTCCACGTGGCCAGAGCTAGCCTTTTATGCCTTGGAGGTGCTGGCCTGCCCGGCGGCCAGTGTTTTGTCTGAACGTGTATTCAGCACGGCAGGGGGCGTCATTTCAGACAAACGCAGCCGCCTGTCTACAGCCAATGTGGACAAGCTGACGTTCATAAAAATGAACCAGGCATGGATCCCACAGGACCTGTCCATCCCTTGTGCAGATTAGATATTAACTACCTCCCCTTAACAATATATTATTCTACTCCAGGGCACTTCCTCATTCAATACTATTTTTAATTTCATTTTACCATTATATTGCGGGGCAACCCAAAGTTGAATGAACCTCTCCTCTGTCTGGGTGCCGGGGCCTAAATGTGTGACAGTGGCCTGTTTCAGTGGTGGGTGAAGTGAAGCCTGATTCTCTGCTATGACATGAATACAGATTCTGCGCTGACATAAGGCCAGATTCTCTGTTACGGGACCTCTCTCCTCTGCCTGGGTGCCTGGGCCTAAATGTGTGACAGTGGCCTGTTCCAGTGGTGGGTGACGTGAAGCCTGATTCTCTGCTATGACATGAATACAGATTCTGCGCTGACATAAGGCCAGATTCTCTGTTACGGGCCCTCTCTCCTCTGCCTGGGTGCCTGGGCCTAAATGTGTGACAGTGGCCTGTTCCAGTGGTGGGTGACGTGAAGCCTGATTCTCTGCTATGACATGAAGACAGATTCTGCGCTGACATAAGGCCAGATTCTCTGTTACGGGACCGCTCTCCTCTGTCTGGGTGCCGGGGCCTAAATGTGTGACAGTGGCCTGTTCCAGTGGTGGGTGACGTGAAGCCTGATACTCTGCTATGACATGAATACAGATTCTGCGCTGACATAAGGCCAGATTCTCTGTTACGGGACCTCTCTCCTCTGCCTGGGTGCCTGGGCCTAAATGTGTGACAGTGGCCTGTTCCAGTGGTGGGTGACGTGAAGCCTGATTCTCTGCTATGACATGAAGACAGATTCTGCGCTGACATAAGGCCAGATTCTCTGTTACGGGACCTCTCTCCTCTACCTGGGTGCCTGGGCCTAAATGTGTGACAGTGGCCTGTTCCAGTGGTAGGTGACATGAAGCCTGATTCTCTGCTATGACATGAATACAGATTCTGCGCTGACATAAGGCCAGATTCTCTGTTACGGGACCTCTCTCCTCTGCCTGGGTGCCTGGGCCTAAATGTGTGACAGTGGCCTGTTCCAGTTGTGGGTGACGTGAAGCCTGATTCTCTGCTATGACATGAATACAGATTCTGCGCTGACATAAGGCCAGATTCTCTGTTACGGGACCTCTCTCCTCTGCCTGGGTGCCTGGGCCTAAATGTGTGACAGTGGCCTGTTCCAGTGGTGGGTGACGTGAAGCCTGATTCTCTGCTATGACATGAAGACAGATTCTGCGCTGACATAAGGCCAGATTCTCTGTTACGGGACCGCTCTCCTCTGTCTGGGTGCCGGGGTCTAAATGTGTGACAGTGGCCTGTTCCAGTGGTGGGTGACGTGAAGCCTGATTCTCTGCTATGACATGAAGACAGATTCTGTGCTGACATCAGGCCAGATTCTCTGTTACGGGACCTCTCTCCTCTGCCTGGGTGCCGGGGCCTAAATGTGGGACAGTGGCCTGTTCCAGTGGTGGGTGACGTGAAGCCTGATTCTCTGCTATGACATGAAGACTGATTCTGCGCTGACATGAAGCCAGATTCTCTGCTATGGCATGAAGAGACTGATTCTCTGCTGACATGAAGCCAGATTCTTTGCTATGGCATGAAGAGACTGATTCTCTGCTGACGTGAAGCCAGATTCTCTGCTATGGGACCTCTGTCCAATTGATATTGGTTCATTTTTATATTTTTTATTTTTATTTTAATTCATTTCCCTATCCACATTTGTTTGCAGGGGATTTACCTACATGTTGCTGCCTTTTGCAGCCCTCTAGCTCTTTCCTGGGCTGTTTTACAGCCTTTTTAGTGCCCAAAAGTTCGGGTCCCCATTGACTTCAATGGGGTTCGGGTTCGGGACGAAGTTCGGATCGGGTTCGGATCCCGAACCCGAACATTTCCGGGAAGTTCGGCCAAACTTCTCGAACCCGAACATCCAGGTGTTCGCTCAACTCTAGTGGTGACACCTCAACGGTGTCTGGGGGACCTAGTATAGCGTTGGGGCCACCACAAACCTGGCCACTGCATAAATACTTCTTTAACCTGCTCAGGACCACCGAACGCAGGATTGCGTCCTGGCAGAGGCAGGGTTATTCCTCCTGGACGCGCCGATGCGTCCTCTCGCGAGACGCGAGATTTCGAGCACAGCCGGCCCGCGCATGACAGTGCGGGCCGGGAACAGTTAGAGGAGGAGTTCGTCACCAGCCTGCCAGCCAATGATCATCACTGGCAGGTTGGTGACTTTTAAAAAATCGAATCAGAAGTCATTTAACACATTATATTTATAAATACGGCAGTGACAAAAAAATATATATTTTTGTTATCACTGCACAATCACTTCACAAGCGCTGCGGCGATATTTTTTATCAATCGCAGCGGCTTCCTGTACTTCGCTAGCCTCCCATTTGTAAGACAGGCTTGCTTTTTTTCTTAGGTAGTCTCAGGGAATACCCCCTAAATTTAGTTGACCAAATGGCAAGTAAGGGGTATTCTTCTGAAGAGGCCTACAGGCTTCTGACCCAGTCGGATGAGGAATGGGAACCCTCATCTGACGAATCCAGCGGGTCAGAATACGAACCTGTAGAAAGCAGTGGCAGTCTGACCCAAAGTTCGGACGATGAGGTTGAGGTCCCTGATACCACCAGGCGTACCCGGCCCTGTGTTGCTAGTCCACAGGTTTGCGCAGGATCCGCTTCAAGGGCAGCAGAGTGGGGCTGGCGCTGTCGGATTATGTGGTGAGGCATACACCAGCAGCGCAGCCCATCCTGGACCTAGTACCAGCACTGCCGTAGAACATGGTGAAGTGGCGAGCACCAGAAGGGCAGTTGAAGCTGGTACGGTGGCACGTGCATTAGTTCCCCCGTCGCAGCCACCGCACAGACAGGCCCGTAGAGCCCCTAGAGTCCCTGAGGTGCTGGCAAACCCTGAATGGCAGCCCCCAACTTCAGCCACACCAGTAGTTCCCCCTTTCACCACCCAGTCTGGAGTTCGGGTTGAGACAGCTCAGATCGGATCGGCACTGTTTTTTTTTTGAGCTGTTCTTGACTGCGGAGCTCTTGGACTTAGTCGTGGCAGAAACAAATCGGTATGCCACTCAATTTATAGCCGCCAACCCGGGAAGCTTTTATGCCCAGTCTTTCCAGTGGAAACCCGTCCAAGTTTCCGAATTTAAAACTTTTCTGGGCCTTCTCCTCAACATGGGCCTGACAAAAAAGCATGAATTGCGGTCATATTGGTCCACAAACCCAATTCATCACATGCCCATGTTCTCTGCTGCCATGTCCAGGACACGATTTGAGACCATCCTGCGTTTCCTGCACTTTAGATTTTGACCGGCTCCACAAAATTCGGCCCCTCATAGACCACTTTAACACCAAATTTGCAGATTTGTATACCCCTGAGCAAAACATCTGCATAGACGAGTCCCTGATACATTTTACCGGGCGCCTTGGCTTCAAACAATACATCCCAAGCAAGCGCGCCCGGTATGGGGTCAAATTGTATAAGCTCTGTGAAAGGGCCACAGGCTAAAAACACAAATTCCGAGTCTATGAGGGTAAAGATCAGACCCTGGAGCCGGTCGGTTGCCCTGACTACCTGGGGAGCAGTGGGAAGACAGTCTGGGACTTGGTGTCACCCTTATTTGCCAAGGGGTACCACCTTTATGTGGACAATTTCTACACAAGTGTGCCCCTCTTCAGGCATTTGTTTTTAGAACAGATTGGCTGCTGTGGCACCGCGCGACCTAGTCGCCAGGGCTTCACCCAACGGCTCGTTACCACCCGTCTTGCAAGGGGGGAGAGGGCTGCCTTGTGTAACGAAGAACTGCTTGCGGTGAAATGGAGAGACAAGCGTGACGTTTACATGCTCTCCTCCATTCACGCAGACACGTCAATCGAAATTGAATGAGCAACCAATGTCATTGAAAAGCCCCTCTGTGTCCACAACTATAATTTGCTCATGGGAGGGGTGGACTTCAATGACCAGATGTTGGCTCCTTATTTACTTTCCCGCAGGACCAGACGCTGGTATAAGAAGGTGTCTGTATATTTAATTCAATTGGCTGTCTATAATAGTTTTGTTCTCTACAGTAAGGCTGGGAGAACAAGATCCTTCCTCAAATTTCAGGAAGAGATCATCGAGAACCTCCTGTATCCAGGAGGTTCCGTGGCCCCAACCACCAGTGTAGTGAGCCGTCTACACGAGCGACATTTCCCCAATGTCGTTGCTGGTACCTCAAACCAAGCGCCACCCCGAAAAAATGTCGTGTCTGTAGCAGGAGTGGAATAAGGCGTGACACCCGCTATTTCTGTCCTGACTGCCCTGACAACCCTGCCCTATGCTTAGGGGAGTGTTTCCGGAAGTACCACACACAGGTACACTATTAGCATAGGGATTGCGTGACACAGGACAGGCACACAGGGGTCTTAGGGCCCTTTCACACTGAGCTGCTGCAAACCTCTCCTTTCACCTGGGACAAAGTGCATAATGTACTTCGCCACATCTCTGGGCGATTTGCGCTTTGCACATTGTCCCATGGGCAAGGAGAGGTTTGTCCTATAAAGGTAAAAAAAACAAAATAAATAAGTAAATCACCAGTAGGCAAAAAAGTTAATGTTCTGTTCCAAAAGTTCAATAAAGTTTATAAAAGTTAATGTTCTGTTCAAATGTTATATAAAGTTAATGTTAATAAATTTATTGCGTTGCGGCCTGTTTTTTTTTTTTTTTACCAACCGATGAACCAGCTGCAGCACTGATGTGCATTCTGACAGAAGCATTGCGCTGCTGTCAGATTACACAAAAGTCGGTGTATGCGGCGCTGCAAGACGAGATTTCTCCTCTGCAGTAAAAAAGATATGTTTGCTGAGGGGCGGTGTTCATATGCTTTGGCAAACATTTTTATAAAAAAAAAAAAAAAAAACGGCAATGATTTATTCATTTACATCGATTGATGTGAATGGAGAAATCGGGTTTGCCAGGGCATACGGGCTGAGTGGGTTTGGATGTTGGGCGAAGTCCTGACAGAAACCTTTCCCCTCCTTTTTTTTTTTGCACATTCTTTGGCAGAGATTTTTTCATCCACATTGATCGATGTGAATGAAGAAATCTGTGCCGTTCATTTTTTCTTTCAGCCCAGAGGCTGAACGGAAAAAAAAAATCTCATTACCCGTATGCTCAATATAAGGAGAATAGCAGAAACTCCTAATGCTGGCCATACATGTAATGATTGCGGAGACCCTCAAATGCCAGGGCAGTACAAACACCCCAAAAATGACCCCATTTTGGAAAGAAGACACCCCAAGGTATTTGCCGAGGGGCATATTGAGTCCATGAAAGATTGAACTTTTTGTCCCAAGTTAGTGGAAAGGGAGACTTTGTGAAAAAAAAAAAAAAAAATCAATTTCCGCTAACTTGTGCCAAAAAAAAAAATCTTATATGAACTCGCCATGCCCCTCACGGAATACCTTGGGGTGTCTTCTTTCCAAAATGGGGTCACATGATTTATACTGCCCTGGCATTTTAGGGGCCCTAAATCGTGAGAAGAAGTCTGGAATCCAAATGTCTAAAAATGCCCTCCTATAAGGTGCTCTTTAGAATTTGGGCCCTTTTGCGCACCTAGGCTGAAAAAAAGTGTCACACATGTGGTATCGCCATACTCAGGAGAAGTTGGGCAATGTGTTTTGGGGTGTCTTTTTACATATACCCATGCTGGGTGAGAGAAATATCGCTCTAAAATGACAACTTTGTATAAAAAAAATGGGAAAAGTTGACTTTTACAGAGATATTTCTCTCACCCAGCATGGGTATATGTAAAAAGACACCCCAAAACACATTGCCCTACTTCTCCTGAGTACGGCGATACCACATGTGTGACACATTTTTGCAGCCTAGGTGCGCTAAGGGGCCCAAATTCCAAAGAGTATCTTTCTGATTTCACAGGGCATTTTTTACGCATTTGGATTCCAAACTACTTCTCACGCTTTAGGGCCCCTAAAATGCCAGGGCAGTATAAATACCCCACAAGTGACCCCATTTTGGAAAGAAGACACCCCAAGGTATTTCGTGATGGGCATAGTGAGTTCATGGAAGTTTTTATTTTTTGTCACAAGTTAGTGGAATATGAGACTTTGTAAGAAAAAATAAAATATATAATAATTTTCCGCTAACTTGTGACAAAAAACATAAACTTCCATGAACTCACTATGCCCATCAGCGAATTCCTTAGGGTGTCTACTTTCCGAAATGGGGTCATTTGTGGGGTGTTTCTACTGTCTGGGCATTGTAGAACCTCAGGAAACATGACAGGTGCTCAGAAAGTCAGAGCTGCTTCAAAATGCGGAAATTCACATTTTTGTACCATAGTTTGTAAACGCTATAACTTTTGCGCAAACCAATAAATATACACATATTGCATTTTTTTAATCAAAGACATGTAGAACAATAAATTTAGAGAAAAATTTATATAGAAATGTAGTTTTATTTAAAAAATTTACAACTGAAAGTGAAAAATTTATTTTTTTTGCAAAAATTTCGGTCAATTTCAATTAATAACAAAAAAAGTAAAAATGTCAGGAGCAATGAAATACCACCAAATGAAAGCTCTATTAGTGAGAAGAAAAGGAGGTAAAATTCATTTGGGTGGTAAGTTGTATGACCGAGCAATAAACCGTGAAATTAGTGTAGTGCAGAATTGTAAAAACTGGTCTGGTCATTAAGGGGGTTTAAGCTAGGGGAGCTGAGGTGGTCAAAAAACCCCTAGCTTTTATTTTCCCATAAATTAATAGTATATGCCAAAATGTTCAAAGAAAAACTGCAGTGCAGTTGTTTGGTATTGGGGTTTGGGGCAGACCAAGGATAGAGAAAGAAGCAGTAGAGTATATGCAGTGACCCAGTGGTTCACTGCGAAAGGGTTCCTACTGTGAATTATTGTTAAAGAGTTAATACTTAGGTTCACCACCTTATACTGTTTATTATGATGATGATTTGTGCACTGGTTATCCCAAAAGGTAAAATATAGGTGGGAAATTTTTTAAACTGGCAGTCTTAGTTTAGTTGCTAGGAGAAGGGCTGGCTAGAGTGCG